>NC_068278.1:31208449-31527616 GCF_025860055.1 Xyrauchen texanus | reverse complement strand
TGAACAGACAGAAAAGCTACAGTAACCCAGATAACCACTCTGTACAATTGTAGCGAGCAGAATAGCATCTCAGAATGCACAACACGTCAAACCATAAGGCAGATAGGTTACAACACCAGAAGACCACGTCGGTCACTTTAAGTATAAATTAAATCCAAAACCGCAAACAGAGAGATGATTCTGACCAATGTAACATTGACTATTTTGTCTTGTAGTTAACCGGCATCAGAATGCCTATCTTCAAGAAACTGCCCAGGAGGTTACTTAGTAACCGCACCAACGGTGATCTTAACCAAAAGAGTAACCTTACAAATGGTGAACTCACCCTAAAAAGTAACCATAGCAACGGGGAACTCATTCTACCATCATCCGATCTCAATCCGTTTGAGGGGGCGTGGGCAGGTATAGGGTGGAGTAAGGAAGACGGTGGGGTTTGGGAGAATGGACAGGACTACCAAACATCATCTCAGGTGAGTGAGGCACATGAGAATGAGGCAAACACAGAGCAGCGTGGAGGCTCAAAGGTCACTGAGGGATCAAAAGAAAAGAGAGGAACTCTGGAACGAATCTGTGGCTCATCACCATTGAAGACCCTTGGGAAGTTGGGAAAGGGGCTTCGTATGACTGGAAAAAATGTGTGGGGTGCTACGCCTTCACTACGGAGTGCCACCCTTCCAGCAACACCCTCGTCAGGAAAGAAAAAAAATTATCGACGAGCCTCAGAGGAGATCATGACCTTACTGAGGTGAATGTAATTTGATGTCAATTTCCTTTTTTGGTGGGGAGGGTTATTTCCCCTGTAATTCGATACACATTCTGAACTGTTTTAATCATGTAGTGGAAGAATTTTCTAATGTCTATTTATAACAGATGCATTGTTTATCACAATACCACAACAGTGGTATTGAATACCTGTGGGAATTACTGTACACACATACAGAAGAAATACACAAGCGTCAAGCTTGTTGACACACTAACATTTAGGTCAGGGGTGGAGACTTTTAGTGGTGTAGGTGCAAGTGAGAAAGTCTGGGATAGTTGCAAGCTCCAGAAAATGGATAGAGCCTATATCAAATAGCTGCAAAGAGGTGAAAATGGAAAATATTTTGACATTTCTCATGACATATTAATTTAGATAAAGTAGTTTTCCCCAAATAATATCACTAAGTAATTACATATCATTATAAAGAATAGGTCATTGTTATACTGTTAATTTCAAAGGCACCTATTGAAGACCAGCTATAGATTCAAGCATAATTTAAAGTTATATAGCAAAGTCAAAGTGTTTTATTTATTTAACATGCCTGATTAAATTTAGAAGGGGTTTTCAGTCCTGGTCCTGAAGTAACCCAGCACATATACCACATTTTGGATTTCTCCCTAACACACCCATTCCAGATCTTGGATACTTTATTAATGAGCAGTGTTGTTTAAGCTACTCAAAACAAGTAATTTGGTACAAACTTCTAATTACTTCTCTATAATTGTAATCAGATTACTGTACTGAATACTTCATTGAATTTTTTTTTTTTTTTTTTCAGTAGGGCTATTGATTTAACATGTTATTTGACTGTTTAATTACATACAAATGTATGAATTCAATCATGCCTATGACCTGTACTTAGGGATGCATTTTATAATAAGGAATGGTCCTACTATCGGAGCAATTCAAGCTTGTTGTATTACCTTGATGTGGCAATATGGGCCAGTCAGTACTCCAGCTGCACAGGCCATACATTTTGTCAAACCAACGAGAGCAACAGGCAGCACAGCCTTACAAATATGACGTGCTCTTGCGCTTAAAACAGCTGGACTGAACACAACTAAATGCAGGGATCTTGAGATGAGTTTTTTTTGTTAATTTGTATAATTTGACACAGTGTCTAAAAATACTTAATGCCACTTTTTGTATTGTCTGAATGCTTTGCCACAATATGGTGTAATGTATATTAATTATCTGAATTATAATACTTAGAAGGCCTATATGTTATATTTATAATTAGTTTAATTATTCTACATTATTTGGGGGCCTATCTCAGTAAATATGGGTATGTGATTAATTGCGATTAATTTGATTAACCGGCACATCATGTAATTCATTTGATTTAATCGATTGACAACCATAATTTTTAATTACATTCTAAAGCACTTTTCCACTCAACAAATTCAAAATAAGTCTGTGTTTCCATACACCCAGTACCTCACATTTTTCCTAAGTAATGGTTTGTTTTGGGGCACACGCCAGCTGTCACAGAAACACAAACAGATATACAGTATATATTATATTAATTATTATAACGAATGTATTTTACATAATTAATATCCAATTTGAAGTGTATTAACCAAGCAATGTACATAAAATTACATTAATTGAAATTCAGTTACTAATCTGATTACAAGAGTTTAAAATATAATGTATTACACTACTTTTTTACTGAAGTAATTAGATAACAGTAACTGATTAATGATGAGTTGAAACTTGTTTTAAATAAGCGAGGCATCCAAAAGTGCAGTGGTGGGGTACTCCAGGACTAGAATTGAGAACCAGGATTTCGAACGTTATTTTTGTATTTAAGTAAATACTGCAATTGATGTGAGAAGGTTGTTGAGACAGTTGTCACTTTCTTAATGCATCTTCTCTCCTCAGGCTGGCAGGTCGTCGTAAGGAGAGTGAACGCAGAGATAGTCTGCCTGCAGGGGATCTGACTGCTGAAAATGAGGAAGACGCTCGTAGACAGCCCTCATTCCTACGTATTGTCAGTCTGAGCAAGCTCAGAGGAGACTCATTAACAAACCGCAGCTCCCAGGAGGATGAGCAAGATATAGAAGAGGAAGAACAGCCAGTCAAACGCAGGGAGCCTCTTTCAGGTAAAATTGAGGAGGGGGTGGGGGGTTGCTTATGTTTGCACTTGTTTGTAACTTTTGCAAGCACATACAGTAAGGAACTTTATTATGCTCAGAGTTCAGAGGTCTTCATGTTTGGCCCATAATACCTTAATCAGTGTAACAAGTTCCAAAAGTCCCCATGAGTCTTTGGCCAATCAACAAACACTTTCACAGAGACAGGAAATGACATACCTTCTTTGTGCTGCAGATCCTACCTGATAAGCTCAGTGCAAGGAGAGAAAATCAGAACTGTGTGATTATACAGCCTGTTCCAAAGACAACAACAGACAAGTGAACACCTTAAGTGAATTAACACATTGCAGCATAAAAAATTAACACTTCAGTAAGTGATGACATCCGTTCTGGAACTTTCACCAGACTTTGCTTCACCACTTAATTTGACACTCCCCCTCTTTACAAACCACACCCTACAAAATACCATTGTACCATTAAGATCGTTTGACCAGCTCCACCATTAAGAGATGGAGAAGAAGAGCATCAGCACGTCACCCTGAAGTTTCTGTCAAAATTGTCAAAAGCAATGGTAGCAAAATAGCGTTTTCGCACGACAAACTTACAACTGACAAAATGCTTATAAATTACAACATGTTGTTTAAAACATGAATTAATCACTTAAATTACCATGCTCTCAACTTCCTACTTCCCATATATGGGACATATATTTTCAGAGTGTCATTCCATAAAAAAAATCTCTTACAACATCTTTAATCTCTTTCTCTCTCAGTGCTGGAGATCCTGCAGTTAGTCAACCAGAGAGACCTGCTGCTTGCAGACACACACATCCAAGAGCTGGAGAGGGAGTGTGAACTTGATCCCTCCTTCTTGACCCAAACCACACCCAGCAATATAACTCCTCCTACTCTGACCTCACCTCCTTGGCTCCCTTTTTTGGCCGGTTTGGGCAATGAGGATTCTGGTCCAAGCATGTGGGATGCTGGTCTGCGTAAAGTGAAAGATGTAGAGCTGCTTTACGAGGCCCTTCAGAGAGAGATGTGGGATGTGGTGAGAGAGTCGCTACGTCAGCCCTGCACCGGGCCGCAGCTTGGCCTTGTGGTGCTGGTCATACAACAGGAAGAGCAGGCTGACAAGGTCTGGGCCCTACACCAAGAGGCTCAATCCAACTTCCAAGCTGGTGACTATTCCGAAGACCGTTCTCTCTTGTATGAGGGTGCACGACCCTCAAAGAGACCCAGGAAGCTGCGTCAAAGGTGGGTGGAGGCTGTCGGAGAGGCAGCAGACTGGTGTCTTCCTCATCCAGGGGGCATCGCTGCTGGGCAGATGAGCATGTATTTGGAGCGTTTGCGGGGCAGGGTGGTGGAGGATATGGATGCAGCACGTCGAAATGTGGTGGCTGTTTATCCCGAGGAGTTCTGCGTGTTTCAGGTCTACATGCAGAGTTATCACAGGGCTGTTGCCAAGAGACTGAAGACCATCACTTGTGGACCCATTCAGATCACTGACACATACTCACTGCTGGACTGGATCTACAACATTTACAACAGGTACATGCACACATGTGACACTGAGGTGAATGTGATGTGATGCGCATTTAGATTACTCTGCAAAGCTGAATTGCTGTAACTAAGCCAACACTGAAACATTTCTCAAAATGTACTCAGTTTGAGTGTAGATTTTGTAAATACTGCAGATTTCGCACTCTGTTTTCTCTGAATCGGAGTATAGTTGACCCAAACCTGTCTGTCAGAAGACAGATCATAGTCTAAGGGATCCCGTTTTGGTCTTAACACAGTTTTGACTAAACGTGTACCGGTAGTTACTGTGTTTTGCCATTGCACAGCAGCAAACTCTGTGTTATTTTAATCACCCAGTGGAAAAATTACCTTTGTTCTATTAATAGCAGATGCATTGTTTATCAGTATGAAAAACAAGGATACTGAATACCTGTGGGATTTACTGTATATATACACAAAACTATTCCACAAGTGAATGCGGACACTTGACAGTTTTGAATACACACAAACACTAGTTTCGACTCTGTGTGTCACAGGGATGTCTTGGCTACAGTTGGAGCAATGGGCACCATAGTTTGTGAAGCTCTAGATCCTCTCCTTCCTGAAGATGTCATAGACCGGCTAGAAGAGGGCTGCGTTGACACTGTTTGGGTAATACTCTGAACACCACACCTTCTGAGTGAAATTATGAATCAATCTCTTCGAGCACACAGTTCATCTTATGTGTGTATATGTGTAGGAGAAGGTGACTACAGAGCTGTCTCAGGTTTTGGATGATGAAGAGAAGCGATGGGCTCAGACGCTGCACATTGAAGAGTATCAGTCTGGCCTTGCTCGTTCTATTATACAGGTAATATACCTACACATGTAGCATAAATTCTTGTGCTATGTATGCATGCCGTATGTTGCCTTGTGTGTGTGATTGTGTTTAGAAGGGCTTGGTGGATGTCCTTTCCTCTATCTGTGTGTCTGTATATGTTCAAGAGGCTGAAGGTAGATTTGGACAGATCAACAGCTGTCAGTCAGCCACTAGGGGCTCGTATTGCTCGCTGCACCTTGAATGGACTTGCAGATTTCTTGTACAGGTGAGATGGAGAAAATAAGACGCAAAGACACTGATGACAACTAGAGCCACTGCAACAGTGATGATCAAAAATTAAGATTTTTTAAAGATTCTTTTCGCCATTGATAATCTAATCCATTTTAGTATACATTATGCCAGTGGTTCTCAAACCAGTCCTGGAGACCTCTCAGCACTGCACATATTGTATTTTGCCCTTTTCTGACACACCCAATTTAAGTCTTGTAATCTCAACTAATGATGAGCTGATGAGTTGTATCAGGTGTGTTTGATTGAGGAGACATCCAAAATGTATACTGTTGAGGGGCCTCCAGGACAGATTTGAGAACTACTGCATTATACTATAGTCAAATGAAGATCTGCTATTCACCACAACAATAAATGTCATGCAAAACATGAGTCCCAAACTGTTCTTTGAATATCTCAGAAGATGCTCTGATACAGTAAGCTGCTTTTATAACTGAAACACTCAAGCTGCTGCTGAATTATACACTCATTTTAACATTTTGATATGTGTGTCTTTTTCAAATCCTATTTAAAAAGGATAAATCTAAACTAATGGTGTGTGTGTGTGTGTGTGTGTGTGGTATTTAGTTTCCAGAGAAAAGTTGAGATGTTCCACGACACACAGTCAGAGTTTGGGGATTGTGGGGATGGATACGTCTCCAGGACGATTGCTCTTGTTAACTGTGTTCCACCATTCAGGTTTTTTTTTATCTTTTTCAACATACAGAATTAGTAAAATGCAACCTTTCCTAACCTGGTGGGTCCAACCCCCAACATTTTGTGTAGTTTGCAGGGGATCGGGTTGATTTGAGAAGTGTAAGAAATATAAATTATAATATTCTGTAGAAACGTTTTGTAAAAGTTTATACATTTTGTAAAATCTGTATGATTTTACCCAAAATATCAAAGTTCAAGAGGCTGCAACTTTGGGGTGACGTGCTGATGCTCTTCTTCTCCATCTCTTAATGGTGGAGCTGAGAAATATTCTTAATTTCTCTGCATGTGTCTTTGAAAAAAATTTAAATGCATTGGTGTTTACCAAAAAATATGACTATTTGTAATTTTTTTATCTCAGTTGTTCAGTTTAATAGTTTATAGACAAAGTTAAGCTGACTTACACTCACTGAGCACTTTATTATGAACACTATGGTCCTAATAAAGTGCCTGACGTGGTTTTCTGCTGTTGTAGCCCATCTTGCCTACAATTGTACAGAGTGGTTATCTGAGTTGTTGTAGACTTTCTGTCAGCTCGAACCAGTCTGGCCATTCTCTGTTGACCTCTCTCATCAACAAGGGGTTTCCGTTCACAGAACTACTGCTCTCTGGATGTTTTTTGTTTGTGGCACCATTCTGAGTAAAGGAGATCAGTAGTTGCAGAAATTCTCAAACCAAGCCATGGTCAAAATCATTGAGAGAAAATTGTTTCCCCATTCTGATTTTTTATGTGAACTTAAACTGAAGCTCCTGGCTCGTATCTGTATGATTTTATGCATTGCAATGCTGCCACACGATTGGCTGATTAGATAATCACATGAATAAGTAGGTGTGCAGGTGTACCTTATAAAGGGCTCAGTGAGTGTATATATCATGTGTATTTCAAGTTGATGACTGAACTGCATAGATATGTTACATTGTGTTGACATGTGTAGGAGTTTTGTGGAGCGCTGTCGTCTGTGTGACACTCTTGGCAGTGAGGACGTCTCTCAGCGAGCTCATTCCTCTCTGGAGAGAATTGTCAACCAGTCAGTGCGTGTTCTCACTGACATACTGTTTGAAAACATCAGGGTGAGACACATATATGCACACACTCACATTCTGCCCACATACTATTTTTATTTTAATGCTTTAAATAATTTATTTGTTTTATGGCATGATACCAGCCATTCTTTGATAAGCTGGTCAAAAGGAAATGGCTGGATAACACTGAGGCCTATGAGAGCATTGAGGCAACCATTAAACAGCACTTTAAAAAATTCCGCAGAATGGACTGCCCTCCTTATCAGGTACAACTTAGACACACGCATGCACGCGCACATGCACACACACACACATGTTGGTACTTCTGTCATTACGAGGACTCTCCATAGTCATAATGATTTTTATACTGTACAAACTAAATATTTTACCCCTTGCCCTAAACCTAACCCTTGCAGAAACCTTTTGGCATTTCTAAATAAAAAAACATGGTTTAGTATGTTTTTCAAGCCATTTAAAATACAGGGACACTACAGGTGTCCTCCTAAACCACATTTATAGCATATTGCCCTCGTAATTACTAGTGTGTAACCTCAAAAGTGTCCTCGTAAACCACAGATGCATTGGTTGGTTGATTGATTATTGGTGTCACTAATTGACAGCTATTGGTGAATGAGGTGCACAGGCGGGTCCTGGTTGAATATGTTCGTGCCATCATGAGGGGGCGGGTCATCTGTACATCACTCAAAATGAGGAAGAGAGTAGCATTTCGGCTGCAGGATGAGTCCAAACAGCTGAAGGCTCTTTTTGAGGATCTGGTGAGTGCCATTAAGGGTTCTTTCACACTAGCACTTTTGGTGCACACCTGGGGTCGAATTACTTCAGAGTTCGGTTCATTTGAATAATATGAACGCTGCACCCAGGTCTGCTTGAAAAGGTGGTCTGGGGTACGGTTCATGTGAACTTCAGTATGGTTTGCTGCTGATATGAACACAATCGTACCAAATCATAGAAGTGAACCGCTTGTGATGACGTTAATTTGCATCTTTGCAGGTTTCCGATCGCAACTATTATGGTATAATGCATTTATCATACCTGCTTGTGTCCAATTACACCGGGTTCAGAGAGCACCTCACATTCTTTAAATATCTTGCAACGCATCTGTGGGCTCGCGGCAGACAAAAGCTAATATTCATGACATCATTGCACATTCAATGCATCCACGGGAGACAAACAAATGTGGTGTTCTGTGTATGGCAAGTTTTCATGGTAAATCCAAAGAGACAAAATGTATTACTTCACTTACCACAGTGATGTCTTCTCGAGTTGTTACCAGCTACCACTTACTACTGTTGTACTCATGTTGATGATGTAATCGGACCGTTTTTCGGACCCAAATAAAATCATGTGCTCAAAGATC
Source organism: Xyrauchen texanus (assembly GCF_025860055.1). Taxonomy (NCBI): domain Eukaryota; kingdom Metazoa; phylum Chordata; class Actinopteri; order Cypriniformes; family Catostomidae; genus Xyrauchen; species Xyrauchen texanus. The sequence goes on along the minus strand of NC_068278.1, from coordinate 31,519,035 downwards.
AGCATGGCCAGTGGGAGGGGGAGTAAATTAACTCTGGTCCAGTCCAAGCAATCAAACCAAGTGTGAAAGCACATTAAAAGGCTCTAATTATTCCATTAATATTATACCTCATTTTATTTTATGCAATCACTGGGCACAAAATAAATTCTAATATTATTTAGTCACCTTCATGCTATTTACTTTAAGTGAATGTGTTCTTATATATATATATATATATGTATATATATATTTGTATATAATTATTGTGACGTGTAAGTATGTGTACATTTGATATGTAAATTGTGTTGTGTAAGTATGTTGTTTACTGTAATTGGTATATGTCTCGTCACTGTTATGACTGCTATGTTGCTCGGAACTGCACACAAGAATTTCACCTACTGTTGCACTTGTGTACATGGTAGTGTGACAATAAAATTATTTGATATATATATGTATATATATGTGTGTGTGTGTGTGTATATATATATGTGTGTGTGTATATATATATATGTGTGTGTGTATATATATATATGTATGTGTGTATATATATATATATATATGTATATATATATATATATGTATATATATATATATATATATATATATATATATATATATATATATATATATATATATATATATATATATATATATATATATACATATATGTATATGTGTATTATTTTTTTTTTTTTTTAAGCTGAATGGTGAGCGAGACTGTCAGTCCCTAACATTCTGTCTAACATATTTTGTGTTCCACATAATACAAAGTGTCACACTGGTTTGGAACAACATAAGGGTAGAGAAATGATGACAGAATATTAAATTATGGCTGAGCTATCAATTTAAAGAGATAGTTTACACAATTTAAATTCTCTCATCATTTACTCACCCTAATGCCATCCCAGATGTGTATGACTTTCTTCTGCAGATCAAATATTTAGATTTTTAAAATGATATTTTAGCTCTGTAGGCCAATTTTGATGCTCCAAAAAGCACATAAAGGCAGCATAATAGTAATCCATAAGACTTCAGTGGTTAAATCCATATCCTCAGAAGTGATATGATAGGTGTGGGTGAGAAACAGATCAATATTTGTCATTTTTTGCTAGACAGCAGGGGGCAATATGCAGAGAAGAATGTGAATCACCAAAAACACAAGAAGAAGAATGTGAAATTGATTTGTTTCTCTGTTTCTCGTCCACACCTATCACATTGCTTCTGAAGATACTGATTTAACTACTGGAGTCTTATGGATTACTTCAGTGTTTCCCAACCTTTTTTCTGCCACGGCACACTTTTTACAACTAAAACATTCTATGGCACACCACTATCCCACATAGGCAAACCATCGTCAATATTTTTCCTTTTCAAGAACTCATGTTTTCTGTTCATCTTAGTAGCGTGTTTACTTGTAATGTTTGAAATTCGGCTATGCAAAAAACAACCAAAAAAAACAAGTCACATACAGTACTTGCATTAGACTTTCTCATCGTCCGTCATTTTAATGGACAGGGTCGTAAAAATTCAGTCATAATCTATTATTACCAGTCATTTTAATGTTCATATTTTAATGATAAGACATTTAATAGCTTGGCACCCATTCACTTGCATTGTATTGACCAAAAGATCAGAGAAATTCTTCTAAAAATCTTAATTTGAGTTCAGCAGATGAAAGAAAGTCATACAATTCTGGGGTGGCATGAGGGTGAGTAAATAATGATAATTGTAATTTTTGAGTGAACTATCCCTTTAAGGGCTCTTGTCGGATCTGGGTGAATTTGTCAATAAGAAGAGGGGTTTGGAAACATTTCTAGTAATTATTACAGTGTAAACATGAAAATATCCCACAAGGACATTATATATAATGCTGAAATATAAACCAAAGCAAGATCATGCTTTTGCTATTTCATAGATTTTAAAGTCTTGTGTGGATTCTTATTTTACTGTTTAGATTGTTATTTCTGTACATCAGTACCACCGCTCTCTAAATGCAGAGTACGCAGCCTACGTAGGACAACAACTGTGACACACACTGTGTCTGAAACCACCCCCTATCCACTATATAGTGCACTATTTCGAGTGTCCACTATTTTGTAGGAGTGTCTGAATTTTGAGTGACCCACTCGTTCCCTAATTTTGTTCACTCACTCAAGTATACATTTGATATACACTCAACAAGGGTTAATTTCCCACATTCCACTATGGGGGAAGACATACAAGCTGGGAGTTTATGCCTTCCTTCACTCCTGCAATGTTTTATTTCATTCTGAATGTAATAAACTATTTTTGACAAATCATTACTGGATTAAAATAACATAATAACATATAGAGAGACAAAACATACAGATACATTTTAAAATGTACTCTTTATTTGATAAAATGTGTTTAGTCTTTATATTAACACAGAGTATATATTAAAATGACAAACAAAATGAAGATTTATTGTAATAATATATTATTTAATAATAAAAACAAGTAACGCCCAAGTATTTAAAAATGTAATATGTGACGTTGTTTCTGACACTCATGTCCGAATTCTCTCATTTCGTTCACTTACTGCTGAGATATAGTGCACTAACTGCCATTCACTATATAGGAAATAGTGAATGAGTGAACGATTGCGGATACAGCCACTCTCATCTCACGCACGTGTGCCCTGTGCACCTCGCTGTGCACGTGTGGAAATGCTGTCTGTTCGCGCTCCTGTTGTCGATCACGCGAATGGCAGTAATTTACGCTTAACTTGGATGTTTACATGGATTTATACAGTTAATCCTCCTGAAGTAGCTGCGATAGTTTCCAGTACCCCCGTGAGTGTGCAGACTAAATTAATACTGCTTATGACATGTGGGACAAAGCACACTGATATATTGCTGCACTGATTTAAAAATGTACACTTAAAAACTGATGTCATAAGAGCCCAGTTACAGAATCACCCTGAAAATGATTAAACAGAAAAGCCATGATAATGATTATCTCATTAAACAGAAAAGCCAGCGTTAGAATTAGAATTTACCTCAGCGTGCTGCCTTAAGTTGGAGCTGTGATTTTAATCTTGAAGTATCAGCTTGTCTTGGTGTTAAATGAAGGCATTGCATGACGAAACTATTGTTTTTTTTTCACTGTGCAGAGCGAAGAAATTGTTTCACTTTAAAGAGTTTGATGCTGCTGCAGTGATTGAGTGACAGTCTGTGACAGCATCTCAGCATGCGCAGATTTGAACTTCCGTTCTCATTAAGACCCATTCAATAATCTCTCAATAAATGACACATTAATTAAAATAAACCCAGTAATGTAACGACAGTAACGCCACACATTGTAAAAAAAAATTAATTAGAAATTTACTTGAGTTAGAGTAAAAAGTACCCACTTTTAAACCTATTCTAAAAGTACATTTTCCCCCAAAAATGTACTCAAGTAAATGTAAAGGAGTAAATGTAAACTTCTGCTAAAAATTAACAATGCTTTTACAACATTTGTTAATCTTGTTTAATGTTAATTTCAACATCTAGTAATGCATTTTTTAAATCAAAAGTTAGTTAACGTTAGTTAAAGCACTATAAACTAACAAGGAATAATTGTATTTTTATTAACTAACATTAACAAAGATTAATAAATGCTGTAAAGCATATATTTCATTGTTTGTTCATGAAACCTAATGCATTTACTAATATTAATGAATGGAACCTTATTGTAAAGTGTTACCAGAACAAGAGAAAGGTAGTCAATCAAAAACCAAAAAATCTACACCACAGTTAAATGAAAGTTAATCACAGTTAAGCTCTCTATTCTTCACAGGAGTCAACTGCCTCCTGGTTAGACAGTGTGATTATTCATCTGGCTGACATCATAGTTTTGGAGGACACTCCCTCGATTCAGATGGAAGTTGGGGTTTTAGTGAAGGAGTTTCCAGATATACGGTAAGACCACCAGGGCAGTGGGCCCTTCATAAATCCTAAAAACTGGAGAGGAAAGGAATGATTTACAATTACAAGCAATAAAATGATATAATGTAGAGGAAGATTGTGCCTACTCCCTACTTTTTTTCTCTTTGCAAATTCTATATTTTTATTTACATATAAGCCATTCCCTTTGATTTATAATCACATACTATAAAATTATATAACATAAAATCAAAATGTAGAACAGGATGTAGATTTTTCATAGCACGAGACTGAAGAAGGAAGGAAAGTGTTTTATTAGCTCTTAACAGGTTAACAGGCACTTAGCACTTTAATTTACAGTTCTTTGTCAGTTTATGAAACATTTCATTTATACAAATTTGCTGAACACGTTTAGACCTGCTGAAGGGCAGAACCTAAATAGTGCTGTCTTAAATTGCTTTCATTCATGAAAAATCTGACATGTTCCCCTCTCACTTCCTTGTCCAGTTGAGGAGTATTTTTCACAACACCTCTCTGTTTCCTGAGGTCATTTTAAGAATGTCTGACTGAAAATAGTTATCGTGGTGCTCCATCTCCGTGCCAGCTTTCCTTTATGTGGAAAGCACCCAGTGCATGGGAGGGAAGAGTTGACAGTAAACAGGGGAATGGATGAGATGTGACCCCACTTTAGCCTATAGTGTTTTTGTTTGGATTAGTGTGTGTGTTTGGATTAGAGTGTGTGTGTGTACTCAGTCACTGGCTGGCAGTGCTCCTGCTTGCTGACGCACAGCCCTACTCAGCAGACAGGAAGTGGCTGTGGAGTACTTCCTGTTCCTGCCAGGTCACAGGAGACTGACTGGTGCCACATGCCTATCAAACACACACACACACACACACACACACACACACACCAACTAAAGATCAAAAGCAAGAAAGTAGAGGCTAGTTAACTTCTCTTTGTGTATAGCACTGTTGTTTCCTGTTTTTGACTGACTGTCTATGTTAAAGGCTGTCACAACCTGTCACATTGTTATCTATAAGCAGGACATGCCATCTTCACAGAGTTTAGAGCGCTGACTTTGAGTTTACTTTATGAGGCATTACCAGTGTCGAGGGAGATGCATTACAAAGAAATTCTTTTGGCCAACAGTCCTCAGTTTTCCCTGAATTAATTTAGGCACTGCTATTTTCAGTAACATTGTTTTTGAATATTGTTTAAATCATGTTGCACCTACTTCCTTTATTTGGATAATGGTCTTCATGGAATTTGATTCAACTGATTGGAACTAATTTATGAAAAAAACTGAATGATTTGCCCACCAAACATCATCACTATCAATTGATCAAAGTAATTGACATGACTCCTGTACTAATCACTTTAGTAATTTTGTTTTTAAAATATAATAAAAAAATAATAAAATTATTTCAAGTGTGGGCCAGTATATCCCTTTTGTTTTAAGGGAGGGATGGTGACTTCTGTTGTGTTATGAAATTGAATTCTTTTTTATTTAATGTATGCTCTAGTTAGGGGTTTCCACAGCAGACAATTCATGATCTGCATATTTGACTTGGCAAAAACATTTATTGGTAACATTTTAAAATAATGTTGGACTTGTTAACATTAGTTAATGCATGAGGTATCATAAACTAACAATGAACAATGTATTTTATAGCATTTGCTAATTTATTGTTTAAAATACTTTAATTCATAAAACAATTTCATTGTTACATCATGTTATTTCATAATACACTGACTAATGACAATGTGTACAACGTTTAGTTTTAGAAATCAATCTGAAAGATTAATGCAGTAAAAGTATTGTTTAATGCTACTTCATATTATAGTCTGTGATATGAATTTAAAATAAATATATTTACTGTTATATACTAATTTAATGTTATATACTGTAACTATATAGGCACACAAAATGATCACTTTTGCAATAATTTTCTTGGTTATTTTATGTAAAACTGCTCAGAGCTAATAATTAGAAAAAGTCAAGTCAATTTTATCTGTATAGCGCCTTTCACAACACACATCGTTTCAAAGCAGCTTTACAGAATATATTGTATATTAACAGACAATAAAAATGTAATGTCTATAAAGTCGATTAATCATCATTGTGTAATTTAGATAAAATACGATTTTTAATAGTGTTTAAAAAATAATTAAATGATAATTGTATTAATAACCCCAGTGAGCAAGCTGTAGGCGACTGTGGCAAGGAACACAAAAACAATATTATAATAATAATAACTTTATTTGTGTAGCACCTTTTAGAAACTTAAATTAAACTTAAAATAAACTCACAATATAAAATCAAATCAAAAACAAATAAAATATGATACATTCACATAGTAGTATTAAAAGCAAGTCTGTACAAATGTCTTTTTAAAAAACGGATTTAAACACAGATTCAGCAGATCTACTGTAATAATCCACGGAAAGCTGTTCCATAATCACGGGGCCTTCACAACAAACTCTATCACCATGCCAAATCCATGTCATGCTTTTTATGTAATTATTGAAATCTTAAAATCAAAGTGGATTGGTAACCAATGCAAAAAGGCTAAAACTCGACTAATATGATGCGAAGACCTTGTTCGTGTCAAAAGTCGAGCTGCAGCATTTTGCACAATTGTAGTCGTGCAATAGAGTTTTAATTGAAAACAGGGCGTTACATTAGAAACGTATTGGAAATGTAAACCTCATCATAGCTCTGCTGGATATTAACGTGCAGAAACCTTTTTGTTATTACTCTCAAATCTGTGTGTACTGTATGTGTGTAATACACAATTCTTCTCTGCTCACAGGAGGAGACATATCTCTGCTGTGTTGAATGTCCGTGGGATGGTGCATCAGACAGATCGTCAGGAGATTCTGGCCGTTGTTCGTGACTTGGAGACTAGTGACAGCTCCATTAATCTGCCCAGAGATCACGCCATGTTCTCTGAAATTGCAGTGGCCAAAGACATACCCTGTCTGGGACTGGTTCTGATCCGGTGTGCTCTGACTGTCTCATCATGGGTTGCCAGTGCCCGACCTCACCGTAAACGCAGCACAAGGAACCGGAATGAAAAACATGCAAACAGCAGACTGCACTCTTAAACATAATGACATGCAACATACAGTGACTGCTATGCAAGCATCTAAAACAACATAAATAAGCAACATCACAACACCAAAAGACTGCAGGTTTATGGTTACAACAAAATAAGTTGATACAAGATGCAAATCTCATTCTGTTGTTAGTCATATGTTTGTCACAAACTAGGTCAATGTGAACAGAACATGGTGGCCAAAATGGAGAATAAGATGAGTTTATGGCAGTAAAAGTAAAGTCACGACAATGCTTGTCCTTCAGAACACAGCTGCAGCCAAATGTGTGACTTCTTCAAAAGACAGGAAAAAGGCTATAATTCTTTTAAACAGGCTGTTAGTGGCTGATTTGTTTTGACTAGCTGGATCTCTGACATGTCAGTAGCTAGAAGATTTAAGAGGAATGGCAGGAACCTCCCCTCGGGAGAGTTGGGAATCGAGAATGTCAGTTCTTTCTAGTTTAAGATTGACTCTAAATCACATGATAAAGCATGTACAGTATAGGATGTTATCAGAACACCAGGTACAGTCATACAATTCATGTACAATTTTGGAATTTTTGTTATATAGAGAAAAGAAATCATTTAAACGGTTTAAACGTTGATGTCTGTTTCATTTAAAAAACATGATACGTCTTTTTTGTACCAATGTTTAGGATTCTCTCCATATCAGTTGGTAATCTCTATACAAATTTGTGCTACTGAGATCACTGAAAAAATCAAACACTGAGAATGAATGTTTGTGATATTGTTTCAGACCAGATAAAGAAATAAAGACACATTGACTGTGAAATTAAGTAAAACATTATTAAAAGTAGAAAAGTTTCTTTTTAATATTATTTTACTATTTAGAAAAAAGTAGAACATTTACTGATTTAGTATTCCAGGAATAATTGTAACCTTTAAACCAATAATCAGTTAAAGACTTGTACTGTAGTCCCAGGTAGATTCAGCACAGTCACCTGGTCCTTTAAGCTTTCTTTTTGTTCTGTGGGTTTGGGCAGAATTGAGGTTAAGCTCCGCACCCTAAAAGATCAGGAATGTTTTAGGTAACTGGTCTATTCCTACTGTTCTGAGAAGTGCCAAACAAATCTTCTCATCAGAGCCAATTATACACACCCCCACAGGCAGCCTCTTCATTTTCAACACAACAACTCAATTCCAAACAAACTTTTTGTCAGACAAACACACACACACACACACTCAAGCAAACAAGTCAGGCTTTTTTTTAATTATATATATATTTTTCACACAAACTCAGAAATAGCTTAATCACTGTAAAGTCAGTGTCATATGAGATAACAGGAGCTCCTAAATGAAAATGTGTTGTTGCCCATATTATTTGACTTCATCTCCTGCTGATTAAATCATCACAACAAATGGAAATCAATCTATTTTTAAAGCATTGGACTTCGATAAGTAAGACTGAAACCTTGCAAAATCTATAAATACACCATTTTCTGAGCAGATTAAGTGTCTTTTTTAATTTTACCCTTGGCATTGAAAGTTGAGGAGCGGTTGACATAAGCATCCTTTTAGGCAACATAATTAAACAAGATAACCCATAAATTCTCAACTCAGCAGTTTATTTTGGGTGACACAACACCAGATTTACAGTTTTGTGGTGGTGTTGTCCTATACCAAAAAAAAGGTTTATCTGGAGTTGTGTATGTTCTTAGAATGTGACAAAACCTTTTAGATGATGCAATATGTTTAGTCCTAGTGTAAGTACATAGGTCAGCAATGAGATGACCCTTTCATTGCTAATAAATGTAAATTGGCTATTGCAGTGGTGCATCTAGTTTATCTAAGTTATATTGTAAGCACTTTTTTGTTTGTTTTTTTTAAAACACAAAGTAAACCTATTTTCTCAGCTTTTGAAGTGTGCATGAATAAATAAAGAGCGAGAGGAGATTTTGAAGTATCTTCAAGGCACAAACTGTTTAAAGCAACCTGTTTATTTACAATTTTCACAATGTCCTGACTGTGTGAGGCTTTAGAACACCAGATGATAAATTGAAACCAATGTTCTGAAATGTATACACTTTAAATTCAACTGCTGACTTCTGTTTGACGTTTGAATAGCCGTTTATTGATTGATGATCACACTCCTGTCAAGTTCGGCCATTGATCAATTCACCTATTTTTGGCTGCCTTTATTTGGTTTGGCAGTTGGTGGAAAGATTAGAAATGATGTCAAAAACAGAGCACTTTAATGAATATATATATATATATATATATTAACCTTTGCTTGATTCATTTATCATTTAGTTTTCTTTTTTCTTCTTTTTTATTTTCTTTGTTAAATGCTATCTGTCATTGTGTTTTTGCTGCCTTCCTGGCCAGGTCACTGTTGTAAAATATATTTTATCTCAATTACTATTTATCTTGGTTAAATAAAGGTAAATAACTAGTGTAGTCATTAAAAATTTGCTTGGTTATGTTTAAAGCTCTTTTGAACTTGTTCTAAGTCAGTGTTTCCCAACCCTGTCCCCAATAATTTGGACATCACCCTTCTTTCACACTCCCAATACAGGTATTGGAGTACTAATGATGGGTTGAATCAAGTTTGTTTGATTAGGGAGACATCCAAGATGTGTACTGTTAGGGGGCCTTCATTTACAGGTACAGGGCTAGGAAACACTGTTCGAAATCATCAGTTGTGACGTTATGGTGAATTTAAGCAGTGCAGTCTCATGACCAAAAATTCACCATACTGACTTTTTGCCCTCATCAATATAATGTAATTGTCATGCCATTCTCACATCATTCCATCAGAGCACAGGCTCGGAAATTTTCGGTTTTATCATTTGTGTTTCTAATTTTATTTAAATCATACAATAATATTAATATTTTAGATCCTCTAACCCAGTAGTTCCCAAACTTTTTACAGTGGCGTACCCCTTCAAACATTCAACATCCTTTCGGGTACCCCCTCCCTAACACATAGATAAAATTCGCTAAAGGTCATCTGAAAATATATCTGTTTGTCACAATTATCTTTGTAAAACAACTCCCTTATATTAAACCGGTTATATTTTTACATGTTTTGTGCATGCTATAGGCCTATTAATCATACAGATACTGAATAAATGGCTTACCGATTGAGATTGGAATGCTAGATATGATATAACTGCATAACTTGAAACGCCCCCCTCATCGCGTCATAATAACATCGTTCGATTCTGTTCCTGGATTTGTGCATCACTGCAGGTGCGGCAATGCCGGCCGAATTCGAGCATTGAGGGTAAGTATCTGTGCCATTGCGCGGTCAGCTCAAGGAGCCTTTTTTATATGTCATATTTGACACTGTTAGCAAGGTTGAGCTCATTTGCTGAAAAAACATCATGCAACAATGGAAAAATGGGTCTCGCGTACAAGCAAATGTGATTGAAACTTACTGCGTGTGAATATGGAAAATTATTTGGTGCTGCTGAATGTCTGACACCTGTCATCAAAGCATTTGAACTTATACCATCAGTATCAAAACTCCCTATGCATCTAACCTTAAATACAAATTGTGTTTTAAACTGCGAAACAAAAAACTAAATTAAATCGTGGATGACTGACAAGTGCGAGTCTGCTAAAACAGTGAAGCATTAACTATTACTAAGCTACCACTAGACTGTGCTGGCGGAAAAAGATACTTGTGTGACGCACGACGCATGAGTAGATGCATTTTTTAACATCAAAATATTGTGTTATTTCTAAGCATATTTTTCTGACCTTTATGACACAACCATTTTGGTGTTCTCTTTCATCATTCATCAGATCCACCTATGGAAGGGCCTGACCTCTGCAGAAGCATCCAATTGCACAAAGTCTGGCTAGACAGACAGAAGCGCGTGACCTATGCTCGGTAAGGACCCACCCTCTTACCTAAGAGCATATAACGACCTGCACGAGCTGCTGCTCCTCAGTTGACATTCGCTTCTCGCGACCTCTGTTTTTCTCTCAGCTCGGTTGGTATTTGACTTTCACTAATTTGTCTACAGGAGGACACATTGCTCAGATCAGCCTCCGCCAGACGTGACTGTCTTGTTTCAGCCAGGTTAGCTGCTTCCTGGTTATCTCAAGCCGCCCACGCTCGCTTAAACTACAACCAGGCTGCCCACCTTTCTCTCTCAACACTTCCCTGCTCCACGGCTGCGCGCCACGGATTTTACGCCCTAATATGGCATTTTCCAAACCTACGGCTTCCTCCGGGGTCAACCTATCACATGCCTGCCCGGCCGCGTGCGGTGCCCTCATCGCAGCCAGAGACCCTCATCCTTTCTGTGTCGTGTGCATGGGTCTCAAACACGCGGAGGAGGCTCTAGAATTTCTGGAAAACTGTAGCCACTGCCTGGCGCTGCCTAAAAAGTGCCGCTACCTAGTGCACTGACCTCGAACTCTCCGACTCTGATGGGTGAAACGGTGATGACGACGCGCTCCTGGGTCCCTCTCGGGGCGCAGCCTCTCTTAGCTGGGCCGATAAAAATTACCCTGTGTTCCCTGAGGTTATTCTATCAGGGGACCCCTCGCTCACCGATGTGCCGGCTGGCTCTGGTGATGAAGACGATGAGGGCCTTCTCGAGGGTTTGGAGGATGAGGAGGCCATCCCGTCTTCCATGACTCCCCAGGCTAACGCCCCCGCAGCCCTCCCCCAGTCCGTCTTCATCGAGGTTTGTGAGCGAGTGGCCGTTCGCCTCAATATCGAATGGCCAGCCCTACAAAGTGCCACTGACCAAGAGAGGAACGTGTATAACAGGAAACTCCTGGACCCCCTCCCGGCCAGAGAAAACAAATTCTCCCCATCCTCCTTGCATGTGCTAAGTATATGAGGTATTGAAGGATAGAATGGCCATTGGCATGGGTGACCCCCCCGCCATCAAGCCCTCTATCGCAAGACACCTTAATCCCTCTCAAGGTGGCCTACTTGCCCCCCCAAGCCTGTTCTCCCCTACAAAATGGACCGATTTTCTGCCTCCATACACCAGGCCTCTTTCAAAGCCTCTGCCTTGGCTGTCAGGACCCTCAACGTCTCCTCCCTTCTCTCTGCATACCAGGCTGAACTCCTGGTCGACATGGGGCAGCAACAAGAGGAAAAAACCCCCACACCCTCTCTGTGGAAGGAGATTGTCACAGTCAATGACCTTGTTCCCCGTAATGCCCATCAGGCCGTCCAAGCCTGCTGGTGCTCAATGGCTTTCTCAGTGGCCGGAGAACGTGCGCTTTGGCTTAATCTGTCGGGCCTCCCTGACAGTGAGAAGCGGCGCATTGCGGGTGGCCCTGTAGAGCCTGGCCAGGGTCTCTTTGGCCCTGCCGTCGCTTTAAATCAACAGCGTTGTGACGATAAGATAAAAGAGGACGAAACGCTTACATTATGCCTTCCTAGGAAAGCAGCACCGTGGCAGGCGCCTCGGGGCATCATTTCCAGCACCCCGTTAACGCAAAGCCACGCAATAAACCAGCTCCTCAGCATAGTAACCCACCCTCTGCAAAGCCCTGTGGTAGAATGTCTTTCGCTGCGGCCAAGAAACCCCCCAACTGTACCCCCTCTGACTCTAAACGTAAACGGCTGGCCTGATGCACGGCCTCAGGGGGCTTTGAGTCAACGTACTCGGCCACCAGCCCCCCACACACACACCAGTGGGTGCCCACCCTGTGTGTTCAGTTCAGAACAATGTGTGTTCCCCTGTCCTGCTCATGTCGGGGAACCTCCCCGTGCTGGAAGTGTTTACAGTGGGAAAAAGTATGAGAGCAGTGTCACCACACCACACCGCACCTATTACATCTCTCCCATGCATTCAATAAAGGCTTCGGCCCCAGTGTTTCACAAAAACACCAAAAATCGAATGAATCCATTACAGAGAGAGAACATCTCTCTGCAACCCCAGCTGTGTCGGCTCCCGAGTGGGTGATTCAAACCATAATGAACGGGTACAGACTCTAGTTTGCCAGGAAACCCCCGCCTTACGGTGGCATTATCTTTTATTCACACAGAAAAGAGCGCTACTCACATTCTGAAAGAGGAAATCTCCTCCCTCCTCGTGAAGGGGCGATTCACGTAGTACCTCTAGATCAATGCAATCAGGGGTTTTACTCCCGTTATTTCCTAGTTCCAAAGAAGGACAGCGCCCTCCGTCCTATTATGAATCTCAGAGTTTTAAACAAACATTTGAGGAAATACAATTTCAGAATGTTAACACACGGCACACTCACACACTCAATTCATCAGAAAGGCTGGTTCACATCAGTCGATCTGAAAGATGCTTTTTTCCACATCAGCATCTACCCCCGCACAGGAAATTTCTTTATTTTGCATATCAGGGCATATGCTACGAATTCACAGTCCTCCCTTTCGGCCTCTCACTGAGTCCGAGGGTGTTCTGTCTATGTGCGGAGGCGGGCTTAGCGCCGCTGAGAATAAATGGTCTAAGGATCCTAACATACATAGAAAATTGGTTAATCATAGCCAATTCCAAGGAGAAAGTGGTGCAAGACCACTTTCATCCCCTCCTTGGGGATGAAAGACCCCTCCGTGAGCACACCCCTCCGTGAGCACACGGCGAGTGTCTTCAAATCAATCAAATCAAATCAATAAACTGATTTGATTTGATTGATTTGAAGACACTCGCCGTGTGCTCACGCACATCACATCACTCAGGTTCAGAGTGAATTTGAACAAGAGCAATTTTACACCTGCCCAGAGTGTTATATTCCTGTGTCTGGAGCTGAATTCAATGTCCATGTACGTGCCCCTTTCACAAGAACGAGTTCCCTCTCTAATGAATTATATTTCACAATTCAAGGAGTGGATGAAAGTGCCATATCGCACATGTCTCAGATTACAGGGTTTTATGGCATCAACTATTCAGGTTTTGCCTTTGGGCCTTCTGCGAAAGAGGGCATTCATGAAATGGGTTTTATCAACTCCACTTCAGCCCATTACGCAACCTCTGTCACTCTGTTACAGTGATGCACTCATGCACAGCAGCCTTGCATCACTGAAGGAGCATAGACATGTACGCACATGGGACCCCTCTAGGGGCTGTTATGTTGCGAAAAGTGGTAACGACAGATGCGTCATTAATAGGGTGGGGAGCCACTCAGGAGGGCAGGGCGGTGAACGGTTTGTGGCCGAGCGAACTTCGTTCAGCCCACATAAATTATTTGGAGCTCATGACTGTATGGAAAACTTTGAATAATTTTCTGCCCCGCTTGCAGGGGCATCATGTGCTCATTCGCTGCGATAATACCACAGCAGTGGCACATATCAATCGTCAGGGTGGCATGTGATCGCCCAAGCTTCATGCCCTAGCTCCATGCCCTAGCTCACAGGCTTTTAGTGTGGAGCAGGCGGCACTTACTGTTGTTAAGCTCAACCCATGTTCCAGGCATTTTGAACAGGGGCGCGGACCTTCTGTCGAGGGGGAACCCGCACTATGGAGACTGGCACCTCCACCCCCAGATAGTGGGCATGTTGTGGGAAAGATTCGGACAGGTGACCGTAGATCTCATCGCCTCGTGTGAAAACTCCCATTGTCCTATGTTCTTCTCGTTAAAGGACAAGCCCCTCGGCATGGATGCACTAGCCCACCCGTGGCCCAAAGTGCTGCTCTACGCATTTCCTCCCCTGTGGCTGTTAATACCTAGCCTGGCCAGGGTGAGAGAGCAGGGCCTGTCCCTCATTTTGATAGCACACAGGTGGCCCAAAGCACCATGGCTGGCAGATATAATTCCTCTTCTGCATGCCCAACCATGGCCCCTCCCTCTACTCACAGACCTGTTGTCTCAGGCGAACGGGGAGATATATCACCCACACCCGGACAGGGTGGCTCTTTGTGCTTGACCCGTAAGAGGACAATTTTAAGCTTGATGGGGCTCCCCCCACGGGTAGTTGCCACTATACAGAACACTAGGGCCTCCTCAACAAGGTCCCTATATGACTGTAAGTGGCAAGTGTTTGAAGGGTGGTGTGATGGGCATGGTTCCACATCATATCATTGTTCAGTCTCTGATATTTTGTGTTTTTTTCAAGACCTTATGTATAAAAGCAGGTCTTTTTCCACTATTAAGGTCTACCTGGCGGCTATTTCCGCTTGTCATTTTGGGTTTGACGGCTCAACGGCAGGGCAGCACCCCCCATTCGTAGATTTATGAAGGGTGGCCGCGGTTCTCTCCCAGTTACTAGGAGAACTGTTCCTGAGTGGGACCTCTCTATGGTGCTGGAGCCTTTATGTCACCTGCCTTTTGAGCCCCTGGGAAGCAGTTCCCTAAAATTGCTGTCTTTCAAGACAGCGTTGCTCCTGGCCTTAGCATCAGCTAAACGTGTCAGTGACCTGCATGCACTCTCTGTTCATTCCTCGTGCACTAAATTCTCTCTTAGTGGAGATAAGGTTTTCCTTAAGCCTAACCCGGCCTTTATGTCAAAATGCTTCCCAGCATTCTCGTGTGAGGTAATGGAGCTTTCCACTTTTCACCCTCCTCCTTTTTCATCTGCAGAGGATCAGAGGCTGAATGGTCTGTGTCCGGTCCGTGCCCTGCGGGCTTACATGGATAGGACCAGTGTAGTAATCAGCTCTTTATATCTTGGGCCCCCCCTCACTCGGGGAATCCCATTTCTAAGCAACGCCTCTCGCATTGGCTTATGGAAGCTATAATTTTGGCTTATGAATCTAGGTGAGTGCTGCCTCCAGAAGGCATCAGAGCCCATTCCACGAGGGGCATGGCCGCCTTTTTGGCTCTGTTCAGGCGAGTTTCATTGCAGGACATCTGTTCTGCTGCCAGCTGGGCTTCTCCCCATACTTTTGTATGTTACTACTGGCTGGATGTTACCAGGACCCCGTTAGCCCATTCTGTCTTGGAGGTGGGTTCTTCATAGCCCCTCCCTTTTAGCTCCTTTTCTTTATATATATATATATATATATATATATATATATATATATATATATATATATATATATAGAAAATAAGAAAAAGGGGTTATGGGCCAGTTGGCCGTGCACATTCATGTCTCCAAGCATGCATTAACATTCCTGCCTGGGTGTTGTCTTTACTGTATGCTGCTGGGCTGATTTTTATGTTTGTGCCACTAACATGTTATTTATGCTCTACCTGTACACAGTTCTCACTTGTGTGCTTCAGGGTTGCCATGTGTGTGATTATGGGAAGTGTCAAGCACCGCCTCTTTGGGGTGACCGTTCCTTTAACTGGCATGCAGGACCTCACTGTGAGTGTATTGTGCAATCGGAGAGCTGTCAATGTCTCCCATAGTTGGTTCTCGAACATGAGATGATGAAAGGTTAATTACTGAAATTACTCACGTAACCCTGGTTATCTGAAACATCGAGTGGAGAGATCCACCAAGCTTGCCCCGCTTGCTGCAAGAGAAGCGAATTGTCACGAACCCCGCTCCCTCGCTCCGCCCCCTCGAGCTTCCACACTCGTTCCGCCCCCTCGAGCTCGCATGCTCGTTTTGCTCCCTCGAGCTTGCACGCTTGTTTTGCTCCCTCGAACTTCCACGCTTGTTTTGCTCCCTCGAGCTCGCATGCTCGTTTTGCTCCCTCGAGCTTGCACGCTCGTTTTGCTCCCTCGAGCTTCCACGCTCGTTCTGCTCCCTCGAGCTCGCACGCTCGTTTTGCTCCCTCGAGCTTGCGCGCTCGTTTTGCTCCCTCGAGCTCTCATGCTCGTTAGCAGGTCTCCCTCCTCGGGCTCGCAAGCCCGCTCTCAGTCACCACATTAGTTTCACCTGTACTCATCTGATCACCCATCATTGTTTACACCTGCACTCGCCCCTATATATATATCACAACCCTTTCGTCTCACGCCGGTTGGTTATTGTGTTTAGTTTCCCGTGTCTTTGCCCCCCCCCGCTAGTCCCTTCTAGTTCCGAACTCCCCTGTGAATAGTTACCCCTTAGCTTGCCAGCTCGAGTGTTCCCCTAGTTCCCCTGTCTTTGAACCACTAGTCCCGTCTAGTTCTGCGCCCTCGTTGTTAACTGTTTTCCCGGCTTCGACCTCCCGCTCTCGTTGACCACTCTCTCCCGGATTTGCCCCTTTGTTCCATTCTGATTCCCCGGCTTCGACCTCCCGTTCTCGTTGACCATTCTCATTTGGATTTGCCCTTGTTTGTACTTTTGCTTGCTTTGCTGTTAATAAAAGCAGTTTCCCATCGACATTGTGACTGTCTCGTCTTGTGTGTGTGTGTGCGGGTTACAGAATAACCAACCTCACCGAAGACAGTCACAATGCATCACACGGAGGATTCGCGCAGCTCACTAGAGCGGATGTGCATGTCGCATTCGGCGCGAGGAGCTACGATTTGGAGACATGACCAAGCGCTCGCGGCCCAGGGGCAGCAGGTATGTACTATGTCTGAAATATTTCACCCTGTTTCACCTGTGTCTGCCCCTGAGCCCGTTGATGCTCTCCACGCATCCGCGAGTGCCGTATGCTCTCCATCCCCGGAGAGGTTTTAGGGCTCTTCGGATGCTAACCAAGGGTTTTCCGTGCAAGGCAGTGGGTGTGTAACTCATAACCCCGTCCTTGACATTATGGAGCCAGCGGCCCGACTCTTGGTTTTGCGCCAGGGGAGCCAACCCTTGGAGGCTTATGTTATGGATTTTTGTGCCCTGGCGTACCAGGTGAATTTTGATGAGGTGGCTCTGAAAGACATTTTTCAATGTGGACTGAATGAGCCAACCTCGTCATTCATGCCTGGTGGTCGCTGCTCCCTTAACCTGGCTCAGTTTATTGACCTCGCCCTACTGCACGCTGGTTCCTCGTTTACTGTGGGGGAGGCAGACACTGAACCAGCGCTCCACGCCACGGCCCCCGTCTCAAAGCCTACCACGGCCCCCATCTCGAAGC
Source organism: Xyrauchen texanus (assembly GCF_025860055.1). Lineage (NCBI taxonomy): Eukaryota > Metazoa > Chordata > Actinopteri > Cypriniformes > Catostomidae > Xyrauchen > Xyrauchen texanus. The sequence goes on along the minus strand of NC_068278.1, from coordinate 31,501,217 downwards.
CTGACACGGCCCTAGTCCCGAAGCCTGACACGGCCCTAGTCCCGAAGCCTGACACGGCCCCAGTCCTGAGGCCTGTCATGGCCCCAGTCCCGAAGCCTGTCACGGCCCCCGTCCCGAAGCCTGACACGGCCCTAGTCCTGAAGCCTGACACGGCCACAGTCCCGAAGCCTGACACGGCCCCAGTCCCGAGGCCTGTCACGGCCCCAGTCCCGAAGCCTGACACGGTCCCGAAGCCTGACACGGCCCCAGTCCCGAAGCCTGACATGGCCCCAGTCCCGAAGCCTGTCACGGCCAGCGAGTCAACGCCCTTGCCTGCCATGGCCAGCGAGCCAGCGCCCATGCCTGCCACGGCCATCGAGCCAGCACCCATGCCGGTCACGGCCAGCGAGCCAGCGCCCATGCCGGTCACAGCCAGCAAGCCAGCGCCCATGCCTGCCATGGCCAACGAGCCAGCGCCCAGGTCTGCCACGGCCAATGAGCCAGTGCCCATGCCTGTCACGGCCGGCGAGCCAGCGCCCATGCCTGCCACGGCCAGCGAGCCAGCGCCCATGCCGGTCACGGCCAGCGAGCCAGCGCCCATGCCTGCCACGGCCAGCGCCCATGCCTGCCACGGCCAGCGAGCCAGCGCCCATGCCTGCCACGGCCAGCGAGCCAGCGCCCATGCCTGCCACGGCCAGCGAGCCAACGCCCATGCCTGCCACGGCCAGCGAGCCAGCGCCCATGCCTGCCACGGCCAACGAGCCAGCGCCCAGGTCTGCCACGGCCAATGAGCCAGCGCCCATGCTTGCCACGGCCGGCGAGCCAGCGCCCATTTCTGCCATGGTCAGAGAGCCAGCGCATGTAGCCTCGACCGTCCCCATGGCCACGTCCCCTGTTGGCCGAAGACGTAAGAGAAGGAAGAGGGCCCCTTCTCCCCAGTCTCGTCTTGTGCTCAAGACCGCAGAGGTTCCCTCAGAGCCTTCCACGGCTCAACCGACCTCTGCTCCGCCCTCAGAGTCTTCCACGGCTCTGCCGGGCTCGGCTCCGCCCTCAGAGTCTTCCACGGCTCTGCCGGGCTCGGCTCCGCCCTCAGAGTCTTCCACGACTCTGCCAGCCTCTGCTCCGCTCTCCGAGTCTTCCACGACTCTGCCAGCCTCTGCTCCGCTCTCCGAGTCTTCCACGGCTCTGCCAGCCCCTGCTCGCCCCTCAGAGCCCTCGTGGCCTCCGCCTCACGAGCCTCCCAAGGCTCCTCCTCTGGAGCCTCCCAGGGCTCCTCCTCTCGAGCCTCCCAGGGCTCCGTTTCTCGAGCCTCCCAGAGCTCTACCCCTCGAGCCCCCCCGGGCTCCGCCTCTCAAGCCTCCCAGGGCTCCTCCTCTCGAGTCTTTCAGGGCTCCCCCTCCTTCCAAGCCTCACAGGGCTTCTCCTCTCGAGTCTTTCAGGGCTACTCCTCCCCCCAAGCCTCTCAGGGCTTCGTCTCTTGAGTCTCTCAGGGCTCCTCCCCCTCTCAAGCCTCCCAGGGCTTCTCCTCTCGAGTCTTTCAGGGCTCCTCCTCCCCTCGAGCCTCTCAGGGCTCCGTCCCTCGAGCCTCTCATGGCTCCACCCCTCGAGCCTCTCATGGCTCCACCCCTCAAGCCTCTCAGGGCTTCGTCTCTCGAGTCTCTTAGGGCTCCACCCCCTCTCAAGCCTCTCAGGGCTTCTCCTCTCGAGTCTTTCAGGGCTCCTCCCCCCCTCAAGCCTCTCAGGGCCCTGTCCCTCGAGTCTTTCATGGCTCCAAGCCCGGGAAGGCTTCGGGACTGTGGCCGTGTCAGGCTTCAGGACTAGGGCCGTGTCAGGCTTCGGGACGGGGGCCGTGACAGGCTTCGGGACTGGGGCCGTGTCAGGCTTCGGGACTAGGGACGTGTCAGGGCTCTTAGGGCTCCACCCCCTCTCAAGCCTCTCAGGGCTTCTCCTCTTGAGTCTTTCAGGGCTCCTCCCCCCCTCGAGCCTCTCAGGGCCCTGTCCCTCGAGTCTTTCATGGCTCCACCCCTCAAGCCTCTCAGGGCTTCGTCTCTTGAGTCTCTCAGAGCTCCTCCTCCTCTCGAGCCTCTCAGGGCTCCGTCCCTCGAGTGTTTTATGGCTCCACCTCCCGAGCCTCCCACGGGTCTGCTCCCAGAGACTCCAGAGCTTTCTAGAGCTCCGCCCCTTGAGCCTCCTACGGCTCTACCCCCCGAGACTACAGAGCCTGCCAGGCCGTCGCCTCGGAAACCCCCCACGGCGCCGCCTCCCTTGGCTCCACCTCCAGAGCCTTCCAGGCCTTCGCCCCTAAAGCCTCCTTCGGCTCCACCTCCAGAGCCTTCCATAACCCCGCCTCCAGAGCCGCCTACGGTGCCGCCTCTGACGGCTCCGCCTTTCACGGCTCAGCCCGGACTTCCTGACCCTCTCCCTGTCCTGTGGCCTTTTCCCTGGCCTCCGGACCCTATTCCTGTCCGGTGGTCACCTTCCAGACCCCCGGACCCAGTCCCTGTCCTCCAGTCGCCTTCCAGACCCCCTGACCCAGCCTCTGCCCTATGACTGCCCCTTAGATCTCCCGACCACCCGCCTGTCCGCTATGTTCCCCCTGACCTTGCCTTGAAACTGCCCATTGACCCCATGGACTGTCTCATTTCCCTCTGTGCCCTTTGGACTGCCCTCAATTTTGTTGATGTGTTTTGTGGGTTTTCTGTTCAGGGGTTTTTTGTTTGTTGGGATCGTCCAGCACCACTTCCCAGAGGTCGCGCTCCTCGCGACCGAACGCGGCCGTCAGGAGCCGTCCGTTATAGAGGGGGGAGTACTGTCACGAACCTCGCTCCGCCCCCTCGAGCTTCCACGCTCGTTCCACCCCCTCGAGCTCGCACGCTCGTTCCGCCCCCTCGAGCTCGCACGCTCGTTTTGCTCCCTCGAACTTCCACGCTCGTTTTGCTCCCTCGAGCTCGCACGCTCGTTTTGCTCCCTCGAGCTCGCACGCTCGTTTTGCTCCCTCGAGCTAGCACGCTCGTTTTGCTCCCTCGAGCTGCCACGCTCGTTCTGCTCCCTCGAGCTCGCACGCTCGTTTTGCTCCCTCGAGCTCTCATGCTCGTTTGCAGGTCTCCCTCCTCGGGCTCGCAAGCCCGCTCTCAGTCACCACATTAGTTTCACCTGTACTCGTCTGAGCACCCATCATTTACACCTGCACTCGCCCCTATATATATCACAACCCTTTCGTCTCACGCCGGTTGGTTATTGTGTTTAGTTTCCCGTGTCTTTGCCCCCCCCGCTAGTCCCGTCTAGTTCCGAACTCCCCTGTGAATAGTTACCCCTTAGCTTACCAGCTCGAGTGTTCCCCTAGATCCCCTGTCTTTGAACCACTAGTCCCGTCTAGTTCTGCGCCCTCGTTGTTAACTGTTTTCCCGGCTTCGACCTCCCGCTCTCGTTGACCACTCTCTCCCGGATTTGCCCCTTTGTTCCATTCTGATTCCCCGGCTTCGACCTCCCGCTCTCGTTGACCATTCTCATTTGGATTTGTCCTTGTTTGTACTTTTGCCTGCTTTGCTGTTAATAAAAGCAGTTTCCCATCGACATTGTGACTGTCTCGTCTTGTGTGTGTGTGTGTGCGGGTTACACGAATATACTTACTGAGGAGCAGCAGCACGTGCAGGTCGTTATATGCTCTTGGGTAAGGGGGTGGGTCCTTACCGAGCATAGATCACGTGCTTCTGTCTGTCTAGCCAGACTTGGTGGAATTGGATGCTTCTGCAGAGGTCAGGTACAGATGCCCTTCCATAGGTGGATCCCTCCACTCGATGTTTCAGAGAACCGGGGTTATGTGAATAACCTATTGTTTCTACACTAGATGGCTCACAAAATAATTTTTGCCAGTGAGAAATACTTGAACTGGGTTTCAATGTTATTTTATACTGTGATGAAATTGAAAGAACGGTAAACCTCAGAATGTCATTCACGTACCCCCATTGTCAACCTCACTAACCCCAAGGGGTACGCATACCCCAGTTTGGGAAACACTGCTCTAACCCAAACCCATCCCTTAACCTAACCACTAGTCTAACAAGAATATAACCAACTAATAGAATAAAAGACATAACACGCAGATACAATACACTTGCAATAACTTACCAAACAATTCATGCTTTAGTTAAAGACTTCTGAAACCATACGATAGCTCCATGTGAGGAACTGGAGGTTTTAATCACTGAAAATGTTTCTCTCCGTGAAAATACATCCAAACACTAGATTGTCACAATCGGTCACATTATATGCATTATATTATATACAGCATCTAAGTGACATTTTAATAGTGCAGGCAGGAAGTGCGTCATTGTTTACAAGAGAAACTTGCACAGACCATAGACCAAGCGCCGTTCACAAACCAAAACAATTACAAAACGATATAAAATAAAATAATAATAATGAAAAAAATATTAATGCAGTAAATAACCATCCCACACAAGTTGTAGTTAGTGAAACCAAGTGCGAGAGCGTTTACTAAGATTTGCAGGGTTTACACAGTGAGATCAATGGTACAGGTGATATCACACAGAAGAGAATCTTCACAAACTGAAGAAGAGGTATCTGGCGAAACAGCAGGGTAAGTACTAATCAGATATTGACACAGATCAAGAGCAAATACAGATAAACACTGCGAGTTCTTTGTGTGAGACTTGACACTGAAGTGGCGTGAAGGTGAGTTATTTGTGCAGGCAGTAATGAGCCTGAAATGAAATCCTAAAAAGCTTTTTGGGAAACTCATCCTGGATGGCCTGAGGGTGAATAAATTATCAGCAAATTTTCATTTTAGGTGAACTATTCCTTTAAGTCTTTTACATTACATATTATTCCAGACTATTAAGTCATTGGGTTGTCAGGCAACTGCCTTCAGTTTCGGATATACCCTCTGTGTTGTAGTGACTGATGAGATGTCTCTTTACAAGAAAAATAACAATAGTTGGGGCCAATTGCATTTTTAATTACAACAGATTTAATATTAAAACATTAGTTACTAATAGTTTAGTAACATTCACAGGTGGTAAATTTGATTATTGCAATTTGATTAGATTTAAGTCATGATTACATCCACAACATTGAAGGTCTAAATGGAATTGTAACAAGCTTTTGCAATGTAATTGAGTTCAAGTAATCTGTTTTAATTCTTGAGTTATTATTATCCCCAAAATTCAAGAAAAATTCAAAAAGTAGTGATAAACAACAATTTTCAAGTACTTGACACCAGTGATCAAAGACTTTTTGCACTTTTAAATAAACATTGTTTAGTATGTTTAAAAGGCATTTCCCTTGTGAGGACTGCTGGCTGTTCCCCACAAGGTAGGTGATATTAGGTTTTACTATCCTTGTGGGGACTTTTGGTCCCCACAATGTAGTATACACACACACACACACACACACACACACACACACACATGTTGGTGCAGCTATCATTATGAGGACTCTACATAGACATAATGATTTTTATACTGTATGAACTATAGATTATATCCCCTAACCCTCACAAAAACTTTATGCATTTTACATTTTTAATAAAACTTTTGATTATTAAGCTATTTGAATTATGGGGACACTAGAAATTTCCTCATAAACCACATTTATAGCATAATACCCTTGTAATTACTAGTTTGTAACCTTAAAAAAGTCCTCATAAACCACTTAAACCTGCCCACACACACACACATACCCTATTATACACATAACCTGTTTTCCTAAGTAAAAAAAGTCAGTCAGTCATTCACCTCTGTGGCACCTCTAATGTTGAACAATGGAGGTGTGTATTTAAGCAAACAGGACATCCTTATTTATCACTAAGAAATTCACTTGCATACACACACACACACACACACACACACACACACACACACACACACGGATGTTGTTGTGTATTATATTTTGTGGTACTGCTGTACAAAGTCTTCTAAGAATTTATACTTTTGAAATGTACACATACATACAGTACATCAGACAACAAATATTTCACAGCGTCTTAGACTATCATTAAAGTCTCTGTCATGTTTCCACATTTGACACTATTTCCACATTTTTTAAACTAAGTAATTGTATAAATAATATACTCATCCCACAATATTCTTTGTCTACAGTAAACAACGAATCCTGACTCTTTTGAACATACTGTCCCAGCAAAAAATTTTCATCAAAATTACAGACTTATTATGAATTATGAAAAATGTTTTGTCCGATAACCAAAAATGTGCTTCGTGACATCTAAATTAATTTGAATTTTAATTCAGGTAAAATATATTATATAGCTTGAAATCAATGTTACATAAACGAAAATATTGTCTTTTTTTTTTCTTGGACAAAGTAGAAAAACATCTTTAATGTAACCTCTTTTCATCATACTTAAAAACTAATTTGATACATTTCATAAAGAAAGAGTATTCTTTTTTGAGTGGAACAAAATGGTTGTATTTTTTATTGTTCTGTTTTCTGATGTGAAACCCATTTGATTCTGATCCATTCTTCAGTACTTCCTTTACTCATCATGTAATGCTCTTGAGTTAGCTACATCCCTTCACATTCTGAAGTATTTTTGAATGGCAGGAATATCAGTGACTAACATCAGTTTGTCTTGCATGGGCCTAAAACAGAAAAGAACTCCATAAATACTGACAATGATGTCAGAGACAGGCATAATCAGACGTTGAGGTGGCTGATGTGTCTTTTCCTTTTAATAAATATTTGTGACATTTGAATAACCATGGGAATACAGCACACAGATGGGTTATGTCTCTGTGTGCGCACAAAGTGCTTTATTTACAAAACACATCCCCTCCTCTTTAAGTCAACCTGATGGGCAACAGCAGAGGTCACATAATGCACTCATTTGAAAATTGCAGCGTATATTCTATTTTAATGCACACACCAAATGTACAACAATGTATGAACACAATAAGTATAGGATGGCAGAGTGTATGACCTATTGCCGTGCAACTGAAGGACTCCAGGAAAAAACGACTTTACTTTATAAATAGTTTAGTTGATAAGTAAAGGTGAGGGCCTGTTTGTTTGGGAGTTTTAAGGGTGGACAGGAATTCTCACTGAAGAGCTTTCTTAGAACAGACAAAATGCTCTTACTATTATATACAGAGTTTTAAATAATCCTAAAGTCAGTTTCACATTAGTTTAAAGTCAACAAGAAACTATACAGGCCTATTCAGTGAGGACAGCGCACTGTGCTCTTAAAACCTCTCTCTTAGTCTTTCAGACTACATTAGTGTTGTCAAAAGTACCGACTTCGGTACCAAGTCGGTACTGAAATTTTAAAAATGTGACGCTTTGAGCGCTGTTGAGCGGAATCGTAAACACCTCTGATTGGCCATTGTGTTCTCGCGCTCATCGGATATGTCTGTGATTGGCTACAATGATCAACGCACGGGAGCGTTTGAGAGTACATGGAAGTGTTTGAAAGTTTTTTTAAAAAACGGGAGTGGGAGCTTTTGAAAGCACAAGCAGCAGTCTATCAGCGGACCGGTCCTGCTTTCAAACGCTCCCGTGTGTATCTGTGCAAGCGCTGTGTGAAGAGCGCCATTGATGTATATTTACATGTTTTGAAGCGCTGATCATTGTAGCCAATCACAGACATATCCGATGAGCGCGAGAACACAATGGCCAATCAGAAGTGTTTACGATTCCGCTCAACAGCGCTCAAAGCGTCACATTTTTAAAATTTCAGTACCGACTTGGTACCAAAGTCGGTACTTTTGACAACACTAGACTACATACACTCCTTTTTCCTTTCTGTGCCTTGACCCTTGCGCTAACACACCTGAAGGCAATGATATAGTTGAACTTGTGTTCTGTTTATACAAGGCTGTCGATCTACAGGTAGTGCGTGTATATTTGCAATTTATAATTTATTTGTAATTTAAATATTTGTATTAACGTAGAAAAATGTAACACTTGCTACTGAATGTACACACTGGGTAAAGGTAAGGATTAGATATGAGGCGGGAAATGCTGAAAGTGATTGTATAAAATACTGCTTGTTTGGTGTCTCAAAGGTTTATGAAGCAGTCTATTTTTCAGGTAAATTTTGAAGTGATTTGAAATGATTGGTCAAAAAGAAGAGTGAGGTCAGCAGGAGGATTGTGCTTCACTTGGATCTTTTGTACTGTCCTTAGAACATTCTAGGGTCCAATATTGTAAATAAACAAGAGTAAACTTGGAATAGCTTTTACTCTGACAGAATCCTTTTGTTAGGTTACTTTCAAGAGGCAGAACCACAAACACATAATTTTCATTACTTTTGACGGTCCACCTGAGAGCTGAGCACAGCCAAAAACATGTCTGTGATGTAGTGCACTAATTTATAGTGTCTCCAGGGTAGAAGGAGAAGGAAAGCCTTCCTGAAAAGAAGTAAGGGAAGAGGGGAACAGGGAGGACAGGGAAGAAGGTGAGAGCGTAAACGAGAAAAGAAACAATAGCATGCTTGCTGAAATATTGCATTGGGCGGTTGACCCCTGCCCCCTTCACACAGGACTTTACGCAAACAGGGCCTTGCTTCATCAGCCAACCAGTCAAGAGGACGTCCCTCAGGAAACAGTAGCTGAAACAGGACAAAAACTCAAGACATATCACACACACACACACACACACACACACACACAAACATACACACACACAAACACACACTCACACACACACACACACACACCACATCAACACACTAAGCACATTAAAACATAAAAAATAAGTAAACAGACAAAACACACTTACATTTAAATTACTAACAGACAGACATTTTTGTTGCAAAGACCAGCATGAATATCCATGTTGGTCCAAGCTGGTTTATTCTGGTTCATGCTAGTTTCCTAGCTGGTGGAGCAGCATAGTCATAGTCACCAGCAAAAAATACTGGTCAACCAGCATGGTCTTTCTAATGAAACTGGTTTACCAAGAGATGCTTTCTGTTTAATCTATACTAAAAAGCACACCAGCATCCAAAAAAACAAAACAACATATGCTGGCAACTACTGTATTCAACTGGCATGGCATGCTCTTCATTGCACTTGTAAATATACAGTTGGTTTCATGAAGGTAGACAGGACACATAATTACACTTATCATTCTCTCTTCTTTATCTGATCTAACACTCTGTCTGTAAAAACATACAGTTAACAGCAGGTCTCACCACTAATAATCAAAGGGTTGATGCTGGTTTGAGTCCCAAATGGGGCCTTTGAGGATGTTGACATTGTGTGCCCATGAAGATGTTGGATTTGCAGGCGAGAACAGCCGGTTCTAATGTCATTGTCCTTCCTCTGTTCACTGTCATTGTGTTTTAGAGCAGGGCACTTAACCTTTGGATGTTTAAGAGAACTTCCTGCAGAACAGCCATTACTCATCCTAGTAACCCAACAAGACAAGTGGATAAAATGTGTTCTAATTGGAATTTTACTGTAATAAAAGGTAAATAATAATTATAAAAAAAAAGAAATTAATCTTCCCTTTTCCCATTTATTGTGAAGTAATCTGGATATTAAACAGATAGAATAAAAGGTTAACTCTACCATCTTGGATATTTCAGGTTTTTCTGATACTCACGCAGTTATCAAATAGAGAATAAACCACTGGTGTTGCAGGGGTATTACAAATTCCTGCCTTCACTGGAGAAAGGAAGCCCTCGGCAGCAGTGGTTCTCAACTGGGGGGACCCAATACTGTATAATCGTGCATAGTTAGGATAGTAAAAAATAGGTTATCAACTTTTAAAAAGTGGGGAGAAATGCTTCCCACATAGCTTGTTGTTGTTGTTGTTGTCAAAGTCTGTGATGTGTCAAAGGCAGATGCATGCCAACATGGACAGGTTGCGTGATATCCTTGAAAACCATGTTAAAAAATGTTTAAGGTAAAATACATTTTTAACCAGACTACATTTGTCATGTTTATGTGTTTTGATCATGTTTTTTCATGTCTTTTATTTTCAAGTTTAGTTTTCATGTGACCTTGTCATGTGTTTACCCTGTTCATGTGTCTTGTTTTCATTGGTTCATTGTTTGATTACTTTGTTATTAATCTTGTCTTTCCATTTGTTAAAGTTCATTTAGTCTTGTTATCTTGTTTAGAGTTCTGTGTCAAGTTCGTGTTTATGTTCACGTGTATAGTTAGGGTTTTTGGTTTGTACATCTGTAAATAAAACTGCACTTGGGTTCATCTTCACGTCATCGTCTCTTCGTTGTCATTATCAGCGCACCATTACATCATTAAATGTGTAAGCATATTTTTCAGTGTAATGGTAATACTTGGCTGCTGTAAAACCTTCAGAAGTCAAGAGACATTTATAAACCAAAGACTCAAACTATAAAAACAAGTCATGGTAATAATGTTGCATATTGTTGGGCAGTTCATGGTAAAAATGTATACATTTCATTTTTTTACACTGACATTTTGATTACTTTTGTATGATAATCAATTGTGTTAGTGTGTTGGTTTGCCAACTACTGTCCAATGTAAAATCCTGGTTCTGAAAAAAAAAACCAGTTGAGAACCTAAAACCATTCTAAAATTAGTTCAACAGTGGTGACTGCTTTAAAGGTGCACTCAGTAATTTTTTTTAAGTATGTTGAAGTGGCTTACACTGACACCTAGGGGCCTGAATGCTGCATCGTTTAAACACAGTAGTTTTAAATTACCAGTGAATGCCACTGTTGAAATTCATATGCACAGTAAACCTGGATTAATTTTATATTTGAATAAAAGTGTTCAATAACAGGGCCGTTACTGAGATTAAGTGAGTAGTATTCATCTGGTCACAAGGCAGCCCCCATGAAGTGCCCCTGACCCATGTAAATTAAAAGATAAGGTTGCTGATTTGACTTAACTCTTCATCTCACATGAGTGGTCATGATATTATACATGTTTCAAAATTGCTATTAACTTATTTTGATGTAAGACTTTAAATGAGGAAAAAAATTATTGAGTGAACCTTTTAAGGCTGCATGTTTTCCACAAAAATGTATTTGAAAATTACATGTTTAGGTCTTCTTCTCAGACATATGCTACTTAAAGGGATAGTTCACCCAACAATTTTAATTTCTCATAATTTACTCATCCACATGCCATCCCAGATGTGTATGACTTTCTTTCTTCTTCTGACCACAAATGTAGATTTTTAGAATAAAAATTCAGCTATGTAGGTCCATACGATGCAAGTGAATGGTGACCGGAAATCGGAAGGTCAAAAAGGCAGATAGAGCAGCATAAAAGTAATCTATAAAACTTCAGTGGTTAAATCTATATCTTCAAAAACGATATGATAAGTGTTGGTGTGGAACAGTTCAATATTTAAGTCCTTTTTACTATAAATCTCCACTTTACTTTTATGCTGCTTTTATCTTCTTTTTGGAGCTTTACATTTCTGACCACCATTCACTTGCAGTGTATTGACCTAGAGAGCTGAAATTTTATTCTAAAAATCTTTGTTTTTGTTATGCTGAAGAAGGAAAGGTATACACGCCTGGGATGGCTTGAGGGTGAGTAAATGATGAGGGGAATTTTCATTTTTGGATGAACTGATTATAGGGATAGTTCATCCAAAAATGGAAATTCCCCTCATTATTATCCCTTTAATCAGTTAATGTACCTCATGCCACTGTACTTATTACAGGAATTTGCTAAATGAGATAAGCACAATGATCACTGCTGCGTCTAGAAACAGAAAGTGACCATTTTTATCGTTGAACAGATGGCTTGAGGCGCTATACAAAACATCTGATGTTAGATACACAAATTTTGTTAGGGCGCCATCTAGTGCTGTTTTGATGATTAACAACATTCTGTCAAAATATAGGAACAAGATGTAACAAGAAATGTTCCCCTTTAAACGCATTACTCCTAAACTAATAATAATAATAATAATAAAAAAAAAAAATATATATATATATATATATATATATATATATATATATATATATATATATATATATATATATATATATATATATATATATAATTTTTTTTAAATATGTTCGTGTACAAGTTATGTACATTCACATGAGATGAAGAATACAGTCATATCAGTGGCCCAAAAAAAGTCTATTTTGCTCGACATAAGGTGGGTCGCCCCCTCCTGGTGGCTACCAAGTCTTCCAAGGGAATAAATAAAAACTTTTATGTATCCACTTTATTGTCAGGTGTTAAAATAAAGTCAGTAATACTGGCAAGAGCATGTGTGTAGGTTTACAAAACACAGTTTTACAGATTAGCTTAGAAAGTCTAACACAAGTGAATCATCATTAACCCAGCTTTTAATATTTGCATGAATGTTTAAGAACATTGTTGCCTGCAGGTTATGGCCAGTGCTTGTGCATCATCCTTAGTAAGCATCCTGAGTCTACAGCTGTGGCAGCGTTTTCCTGACCGCAGCAGTCAGCAGAGACATGCTTTTGGATGTTTATGTCCTGTAAGGTGAGAAAAGCATCCCTGATGATGTGCTCAGCCTCAGCTAAGCCTATCACTATCTGCAGGGCTTTGGAGTCCTGTGAGGTGCAGTTTCCAAGCCTGGCGGGATGCTGCCTGAGAGTATGGTTTCATTGGTGCTGGGATTATGCTGTTAAATTACCTCAGTATCTAATGGGAATCCTGAGGTTAAAGATGTTGCTGTGAAGGACCATGCGAAAAGAATGGAGGCTTGTCAACCAGATGTGACTGATCATAGTGGTCAGTCAGGGTTTTGTGGTTAATGATGTATTGTGGGGCAAGAAATTTGGCAGTTGTGTAAACAGTGTCTTGAACATAATTCTGGAAGGAAATGACAAGACTTGAACAGTAATGTAACATAAGAAAGTTTATAGTCTACAGTGTAAAACTATAGGCTGTTCTTCCCAAGTAGGCTGTAAACTGCTTTTCACTAATTTCATATTGTCTGTGCAACCTTTCGCTGAGCCTGTTGCACCATTATATTAATTTGCATTATCACTTGGTTACATGCTGAACTATTACTGTTGTATGTGTCTTTTATTAAGATTTACATCAATTTCAGAAGTCAAGCCAAAGAAAAATAACTGTTTGGTCATTTTACACGTAGTTCAGATGGCCACTATCTGTCTAAGAGGGCAGTACTAGAGTGGAATAACCTAACTTGATGTACATGGTTGACAATGTTTGAAATAAACACTATTGCATTTCATTCAGTCAATTTCTGTGGTGCAGACACAATTATTGCAACTATATAACTGATACACATTTGTTTAAATGTAGCACATATTTTTCTGTTTAAAATTAATATTTTCTTTTGCCACTGCGTTGCAGACGGCAAAATATTACAATGGATCTGAGTTATTTTTTTTCCATTGATCACTGATATCAGTTCTTCCTCTCTTTTGGAAGGTACAGAAGGTTTTTATTTAAAAAGAAAAAAGGCTTAAATCAGCTGGTGATATCTTTCTCGGAATTTGGTCTCCAAATATAGGCCATAAAATATTACTTTTTCAACCAAAATAGCTTTTCTCAGTTTTCTTAGCCCATGAATTTTGGACTTTAATTGGGAACTGTCGCAATCAACTGAACAAAGTGTGCTACAACACACCAGAATTAATACAATTCTAAAGCTAAAGGAAACAGTGGTGATAAGCAGACACGGCGTCAGCCGATTTTGCCGGGGCTTCAGCCCCGAATGTTTTGAGTGTAACCCCGAATGTATTTTGAAAAGTTGACTGACAAATATGAAACCGGACAAAAGCCTATGTAAACCCCCGAAATCATAAGTTGCCTTATTTCATTGTGCTTTGGCTTTGCACATACTGCATACAGCCTGTAAAAATAGACATAGGCATAATCTAGCCTATAGAATAAGTTTCTTTGCTGTCGGTAGCCTATGGGCGACTCCGTTTCTTCCTCTCTGTTGAATATGCAGCAGGGGAGGAGTTGACATCAACTAACGTTACTTATTGGCGAGTTAACTGCAGTTAGCAGGAAAGACAACAAAAATGAAGCAAATGAGGCTTTGGGTAAGAATAAAAAAAATATATTTGGTCCTTAAAGTCTGAAGATTATCATCTGGCTGGCTTTCACCCACATTAGTAGGGTGACCATATGCCCTCTTCCCGGACATGTCCTCTTTTTCGGACCTTATAAATGCGTCCGGCCGGGATTTCTAAATTTGCGCAAATGTTCGGGACTCGGCTGTAGTTGCATGATGATGTATATCTGGTCTAATACTTTATTTTGAGTGTGCGCATGTTTGCATTGCTGTAACCCCTCTTTGTAAGTCCTGCCTTCTCGCACACCAATTGGTCGACTATAAGAGGCTTGCAGCAACCATTGGCCAAATTGCTGCCTGTCAATCTCTCTGCGAACGCACGAAGCGCTGTTGTGTTCGGCATTAAACAGTTGCTTGTCAATTAGCAGCAAATGACAGCTGAGTGGAAACAATGCCCAAAGAAAAGTGCAAATTTACAGAAGATTTGCACAATCCAGAGGTTAAAATGTTTTCGTCCAGGTCGAGATCCGTATGAAGCAGAATGTAAAGATGGCACTTATGTGTCTGTTGCTAATAAAGGTGCAAGTGATTGAAGCACACATTAGCTCTGCGAAGCATAAAGGGTCAGCAAAAGGTGAAAGTTCATCAGGTAAATTAACAGACTTCTTTTTCTGACCGGGTAAAATTATCACATTGCTTCATTTTCCATGTCCATTCAAAATAATAGTAATAGTAAATTAAAGTACATTAATGGCATCAAATATTTTATTTTAGTATATGGACATTCAAAAGAATGCTGGAAATTGTTATTTATTTATATACATGTTACATGTTGTGTTGTGCTATTTGAGTGTCTTTTTCACTGTATTAAAGTTTGCATTCATTGTAACACTGTTTATCAGGTGTTGTTTTCTCTAAGGATAACCAATAAGCATTAACATAAAATGTATGTGTGACATGTTTTGTGATATTAGTTTGTAGGAAATATACACTTTGATTTAATTAAATGGTTTTGCAGAGGGTAGCAAAGATGAGCAACAGACTGAGGAGCAGCAGCAGCAGCTGTGCCAGAATCAGGCATGGAAACTGGTAACAATTAATCAGTCACTTTACTTTAGAGAAAGTTAAAAGTAAAACATTGTTTATCTCAATGATCCTAATGAAAGGATTTTGACAAATGAACATTGAGAATTATATACAGTTTGATGCCATGGTGTGTCAATGAACTTAGACTAAAGTCATTCATGTATTGCTTTAACTTAGGATCTTATACACCATTTTGACTATTTATGTCAAAAAATATAAATTATTTATATTCAATATTTTTTTTACCTCACATTACTCACTATAATATAATTCTTGATTGCTTTATTATTATCCCCTTAGGGAAATTTTTGTTGCTTGTGTTTCAACATGCGTACATATAAGACCAACAATATACATGTAACAAATATGCATATTTATATATAAAATAAATAAAAACTAATTCTAATCTTCACTGAGACCCGCTCAGTGAATACCCACACTACCTATCATTTAATAATTTTACTGCCTGTGGCAAGAAGGAATTTTTCCCTGTTTTTAAAAATTGCTGGCATCCTGAATCTTCTACCTGAGGGTAATATCTCAAATTTATCAAACAGAGGATGTCTATTGTCTGATATAATTTGTCTTACTTTACTAAGGCATCTAGTTTTATAAATTTGTTCAAGACCTCTTAAAGGGATACCAATTAATTTACTCGCAGTAATCAAGACCTTTCTAAGCTTAACTTTTTTGCTTCACTGTGACATTTCCAAACCAGCAGGTGATGCAAAATGTAAAAACACTTTCAATAAAAGAATCATAAAATACTCTTAGGATTGAAACATTTACATTAAATGTCAGCATCTTCCTAAGGAAGTATAGCCTTTGCTGTCCTTTTTTGTGCACAGCTTCAGTCCATTTATCCCACCTTAGTTTGTGATCAAAGACTACCCCAAGATATTTATACTCATTAACACTCTGTATTGGTACCCCTTTAATAGTGGTCACACTCACTGAAGACTCCTTCCTAAAATCAATACTCATCTCCTTTGTTTTTGAAATATTTAACTTAAGGTTTGACATGTTGCACCAAGTAAAAATTCATTTAAATTAGGTCCATGACTGTCCTCATCCCCCTGGAGGAGACTAACTAATGCAGTATCATCTGCAAATTTGATTAAATATCTCCTTGGATGGGTACTTATGCAGGTATTTGTGTACAATATAAACAGTAGTGGTGAGAGGACACAGCCTTGTGGGGATCCAACATTAGTAATTTGTTTCTCCGATAGTGATCCACCCATTCTCACTCGCTGAACTCTGTTCCTTAGAAAATCCCGCAACCACAGAATAAGTCCTCCATCCAGGTTAAACTCTATGGCTAATCTTTCAACCAACACAGTAGGCAGTATGGTATTAAACGCCGACGAAAAGTCAGCAAATAGGATTTTCACGTGATTTTTGGGAACTTCAAGATGCGAGTAAACAATATGCAACAATGTTAATATTGCATCGTCCACTCCCTTGTTTGACTGATATGCAAATTACAACGGTTCCAATAAATGTTGCGTTTTTAACACCACATACCTTTTAACAAGCCTTTCAAAGCTTTTAAACACCAAAGAGGTCAGTGCAATTGGCCGATAGTCACTAAGCTCTACTGGTTTATTGTTTTTATGAAATGGTATAATAGTTGAAGTTTTCCATATAGTTGGTACTAAGCGTTGGTCTAAAGATCTTCGGAATAACAAAGTAAAAACTGTGGATAGTTGCTCAGCACAGTTTTTTAACACTCGTCCACAGATGCTGTCAGGCCCCGGGCTCTTATGTGTATTGCAACTCTGAAACATTTTCTTTATATCAGCCTCTTTGATGGAAAAGTCATTAGTTGATGCCAAGAAAGTTTCTTCATCACTGTTAGTAACCTTACTATCCCCCTCGAAACGTGAAAAAAATTTATTTAACCCATTCGCTAGTTCCAGATCCCTGCTTTTCCCCTCAGTAATTGTCATGTTTGTATTATACTTTCCTTGACTTTTATGTGGTGCACTAATCATCGTCCTGATACCTTCCCAAGCCTGTTTAGAATTTCCCTGTGACATTTTAGCTTCAATTTTTTGTTTATATAGGGCCTTATCAACCTTAAAGTCCCCGTGAACCGGAAGTTGCAAACGACTTTTCTCCAGTGTTGTGACGTATTTCCGAGAGAAACGGAATACTAAATGATGCAAAATAGTGGGCGTGGCGTTTTTTCCAACTAGCACCTGATTGGATCTAAAAAAGTAGGTGTTTCATTCAGAAATGGAGGCAGATCTTAACGCAAGTTTACAATCGGTTGTTGAGGATTACTCGCCGCCTGAAACACCGCCAGCAGTCCCCTTCCTGCAGCAGGAGGAGGAGGAAGATGAAGAAGAACAGGAACACACGGAGGATCATTTCGATCACGGGGAATCAGACCTTACATGTTTGAGCCGTTACATGCGGAGGGTTCGAATGGTAAAAAGTGTTCCGTGAGTGTCACAACCAAAAATGCACCTCCTCGCCATCTCTCCTTTCACACGCTGTCAATGCTCGCAAACACACAGGCAGCCTGTCTACTGTCAGTTGGAGGGGTGTGGTTACGGATGTTAAGGAGACACCTAAACCGTCAAACCTACGTCATCAGGCAAGGTCCTCCAATGCAGAGGGGCGGGGAATTTTCAGATTTTGATTAAAGATTACGAAGCCAAAACATTTTTTTGTGTGGATTGACTTGCATGGATGAAGTGTTCACCACAAAACGATCAATTTAGGCAAACAAAGTAAGTATGGTCAATTTTCAATTCATGGGGACTTTAATTTGTCTTTTAATTTCTCTTTGAATGTCCCTTTTCTCTAAAACATCATTATTATAATATGCTACCTTCTTCTTATTTAATAGTTGTTTAAGTTTCTTTGATACCCATGGCTTATTATTTGGAAACACTTTATACGTTTTCGTGGGTATAACTGACTCCACACAAAAATTTTATATAATCAGATATGTGTAACCCACATTTGTGTGAGTATCTAGATCAGGGGATTCAAATGTTTCCCACAGAGTACACTCAAAACATCCTTGGAGACACATAATACTCTCTTCATTCCAAATCTTTACTGTCTTTACCTGAGGTTTTTCTCTTTCAAGGAGTCTTTGATATTTGGGTCGAAGATTAACAACGCTATGATCAGATCTACCCAACGGCGGTAGCGTCGAGGCAGAAAAGGCATCTTTAACGTTGCCATAACACTTGTCCAGTCTCTTATTTTTCCTGGTGCAACAGTTCACATACTGATAGTAAGTCCTCAAACAGTTTTTCAATGAACAGTTGTTAAAATCTCCTAAGATAAATTTTGGAGCATCAGGAGACAGCGTATCAAGTCTTTGTGAAAGTTGATATAACACATCAGAGACTTCAGCTGAATTTGCTAGCGGATGTATATAAACCACAGTAAAAAACAACTGTGGGAACTCACGAGGGAGATAGAATGGTCTAAGAGATACACTCAATAGTTCGATATCAGGAGTACAGAGAGATTCTCTTAGCACCACTTGCCCCTAATAAGAAAACAAACTCCACCACCGCGTGACTGCCGTGATGTCCGAGTCTCGATCCGTTCGATACACCGTGAAGCCAGCTGGTTCAGCCTCACTTGATGGAGTGCTCTCTCGTTCAGCCATGTTTCTGTGATTGCCAGCACACATGCATTTCTGTATTCATGCAAGTAGCGTAGATTTGCTGTTAATTCGTCCGTTTTACCCCTCAGGGACTGGGCATTCATTAATAAAATCGTGGGCAAGGGTAGTTTATTTCCCAATCTTTTTAGTCTCTGGCGAATCCCACCTCTCTTCCCTCGTCTACGTTTCCTTTTAGTTTGAGTAATCTTGTCTTGTGAGGTTTGCAAATAGCTTGGTATGCGATGGTAAGATGTGGTCTTCGCGTCCTTACTGCACTGGAGTAAGAATTCCCGGCTGTGCCGAAAACACCGTCTACGGCGTTCCCTTACGAGGGAACTCGCGATGCGTCGATGGCGCTTTGGGAACGCCTTTGCGTGAACGCCCCTGAAGCACGTATGTCAACTAGTCCAATGGAATGAATGAACGCCACGGGCGGGTGACGTCATGACCAGGAAAGGATATAAGCACATCCGGTGCGTTACTCGCGTTAGCTTTTGTACCTCAGCAAAGCGCTCTGTGTCAAAACTGTCTGTCTTATTTATTGTTGTCTGTCTCTCTTTATATTGATATTATGGCGAAACAACTATTTAAAGCCTGTGCTTCTCCTTGCCCTCGTCATATCACGGGTGGAGATACACATGAGCTTTGGGTAGTTTGTTTGGGAGTGGAGCATGCGATGTCATCTTTCGAGGGGGCTGACTGTCACCATTGTGAGCGTCTGCCGCTCCGCATGCTCCGCTCCCGTCTGTCCGCATTTGAGGATGATGGACAGGCTCGCGAACTTCAGGGTTCTGGACCCGCGGCTGTCGAGGCAGCTCGGAGAAGGCTCACGGGGGGTTCGGAAATGGATCTCTCCGAGGGATCCATTTCCGCTGCGGCTTCTTCCGCCCGGGAAGAGAGCCCGATGCTTCGGTGCTCTAGCTCTGAGGAGGTGGAGTTACTGAGCGTTTACGAGAGTGACACAAACACTAACTCAATAGGGGGAGAGGATTCGCCTCCCTCTCCCCAGCATATGAGGAGCTTATTGAGGTGATAACTCATGCTGTTAATAAATGAAATGTTGACTGGCCAGCAGAAAAGAGATACTCGTCCTAAAAGCAATTTAGACGAGCGTTTTCTCACATCTAATGTTTAATCTCAACCGGGCCCTTCCATTTTTCCGGATCTACATAGTGAGCTATGTAGATCATGGAATAAACCATATTCGTCTTTTTAACCCCCATGTTCACACATATTCAAATATAAAGGGGCTGAAAGATTTTGGTTATGGGTCGATGCCCCCAGCTGAATAGACGCTCGCTAGCTATCTGTCTCCTGGGTCAGCATCGTCCCTGAAGGATACCGTGTTGCCGAATAAACCACTAAAAACCACATCCAATTTAGTGGGTAAGGCTTATACGGCAGCAGGTCAAGCTGGAGCCTGTCTGCACACGATGGCAGTGCTCCAAGCCTATCAAGCAGATCTGCTGGGGGATATCGATAGGAGTGAGGGAGTTAGTCCCGACGAAATTCGAGAACCTCGTCAGGCTACAGATCTTTCTCTCAGAGCTACGAAGGAGACCGCCCGTGCTATTGGGCGGTCTATGGCAGCCCTCGTAGCTACTGAGAGACATCTTTGGTTAAATCTTGCAGAGATTAAAGATAAAGAGCGGGCTTTTCTTTTAGATGCCCCTGTGTCTCCCTCTGGTCTCTTCGGTGACTCTGTGAATACGGTTGTTGAAGATTTCTAGAAAATAAAAAACAATCTGAGGCTTTTAAAAAATTCCTTCCTCGCCGAGTCCATCCCCCTGGGGATGCTGGGCGTGAGCATCCCCAGCCAAGCTCCTCGCACCGTGTGCAACAGAAAATAAGTGTTGCGTCTCGTGCTTCCCCCGAAATCTTGGGGACCGAGCCAACACTCTCAGCCGAAGTCGGCTAAGTCTAAGCCGGATCTGAGGACTGTACTTACGGCTAAGAAGGCTTCAGCTGAAAAAGAAAAAAAAAGGGTACTGATGCTATGCACGTCAGACCATCAAGGACAGCCCCAACTGAGGTGGAGCGGTGTACACCTCAGAATACGGTGCCCGCTCCACTTCGGGGTCCTCATGGGACCAGTCTGCCAACCCCGCCACCCTTGGTGCTTCGGGGCACAGTGGTATCCAGCGGAAGTTCAGCACAATGTCGACTCGACGTTGCGTCGGACGTGAGCCCTCTGAGGGGGGTCCAAAAACAGTCAGTTCGGTTGTTTCCTGCCAATATGCTTCAGGTCGCCGAAGTGGCTGTTCCTTTAACAGGGTGGAGCGGTGTACACCTCAGAATACGGTGCCCGCTCCACTTCGGGGTCCTCATGGGACCAGTCTGCCAACCCCGCCACCCTTGGTGCTTCGGGGCGCAGTGGTATCCAGCGGAAGTTCAGCGCAATGTTGACTCGACATTGCGTCGGACGTGAGCCCTCAGAGGGGGGTTCAAAAACAGTCAGTTCGGTTGTTTCCTGCCAATATGCTTCAGGTCGCCGAAGTGGCTGTTCCTTTAACAGGGTGGAGCGGTGTACACCTCAGAAAACGGTGCCCGCTCCACTTCGGGGTCCTCATGGGACCAGTCTGCCAACCCCGCCACCCTTGGTGCTTCGGGGTGCAGTGGTATCCAGAGGAAGTTCGGCGCAATGTCGACTCGACGTTGCGTCGGACGTGAGCCCTCTGAGGGGGGTCCAAAAACAGTCAGTTCGGTTGTTTCCTGCCAATATGCTTCAGGTCGCCGAAGTGGCTGTTCCTTTAACAGGGTGGAGCGGTGTACACCTCAGAATACGGTGCCCGCTCCACTCGGGTCCTCATGGGACCAGTCTGCCAACCCCGCCACCCTTGGTGCTTCGGGCGCAGTGGTATCCAGCGGAAGTTCGGCGCAATGTCGACTCGACGTTGCGTCGGACGTGAGCCCTCTGAGGGGGGTTCAAAAACAGTCAGTTCGGTTGTATCCTGCCAATATGCTTCAGGTCGCCGGAGTGGCTGTTCCTTTAACACCAGAGGCCAGTCTCGAGAGACTGGTACCCTTAGTGCGGTCTAGCTCTGTCACCCCGCACGTTCACGAAGTGCGTAGATGCAGCTCTGGCCCCACTCAGGCTGCAGGGCATACGCATTCTGAACTACATCGACGACTGGCTGATTCTGGCGGAATCAGAGCAGTCAGCGGTTCAGCATCGAGATGTCGTTCTCGCTCATAAGAAGAAATTGGGGTTGAGACTCAATGCCAAGAAGAGTGTGCTTTCTCCATTACAGAGAACCACTTTCCTTGGTGTGGTATGGGATTCAGTCACGATGCGGGCCACACTATCGCCTGTTCATGTAGCTGCTATCATCACAGCCACAAAAGAGTTGAAGCTAGGCCAGTCACGCACTGTGAAACAGTTCGAGAGACTGTTAGGCCTCACGGCAGCAGCGTCCAATGTGATCCCCTTTGGCCTGCTGTACATGAGACCTTTGCAGTGGTGGCTCAGGACCAGAGGGTTCTCCCCGAGGGAGAACCCACTTCGTATGATCAAGATCACGCGGCGGTGCATCTGCGCCTTGATTATATGGAGGAAACATTGGTTCCTGTCCCAGGGTCCGGTGCTGGGAGCTCTTTGCCATCGAGTTGCTATCTCGACAGACGCTTCTCTCACCGGCTGGGGAGCGGTAATGGAAGGCCACTCAGCTCAGGGTCTGTGGAGGAACCATCATCTCTCTTGGCAAATAAATTGCCTGGAGATGATGGCCGTCTTCAATGCGTTGAGACATTTCCTCCCAGATCTGAGGGGCCATCATGTGCTTGTCCGTACAGACAACACATCGGTGGTCTTATATTTAAATCGACAGGGGGGTCTGTGCTCACGTCCACTCTGCAAACTGGCGCACCAGATCCGCTTGTGGTCCCTGGGTAAAATACTCTCCCTGAGGGCAGTGTATATCCCAGGGTACCAGAATATAGGAGCAGACACCCTGTCGAGGCAGGTGCTGAGGCCAGGGGAATGGAGACTCCACCCCGAGGTGGTGGAGCTCATTTGGGAATTTTACGGCCAAGCAGAAGTGGATCTGTTTGCGTCTCAGCTTACGACGCACTGTCCACTTTGGTTCTCCCTCACGCAACCAGCCCCCTTGGGGTTGGACGCTATGGTACAGACGTGGCCGAGGCTACGTCTGTACGCATTTCCCCCTGTTGCTCTGCTCCCAGGAGTTCTGGAGAGAGTCCGCCAGGACGGAGTAAGTCTATTATTAGTAGCTCCACGCTGGCCGAGTCGAATTTGGTTTGCGGACCTAATTCATCTCCTCAACGGCCCTCTTTTCGAGGTACCCATCAGGAGAGACCTTCTGTCTCAGGCAGGGGGCACAACATTTCACCCCCGACCGGAGATTTGGAACCTATGGGTTTGGCCTCTGAGGGGGCCCAACTTTTAGAGAGTGGAAAGTGGAAATTATATACACTTAAGTGGAAAGTTTTCACGTCTTGGTGTCACCAGCATCAGCAAGATCCAGTTAACTGTTCAGTCAACACAGTACTTGAGTTTCTCCAGTATCGTTTTACATCAGGTTCATGTCCTTCTACCTTAAAGGTTTACGTGGCGGCCATTGCGGCTTTCCATGCCCCTGTGGGTAGGACATCTTTGGGTCGAGACCCCCTGATTATTCGTTTCGTTCATGGCACCTTGAGGCTGAGGCCTGTGGTTATTGTACTGCAGGCATTCTGTCCTCCTCCGTTTACATCTTCGGACCAGGAAAAACTGAATCTCTTGTGTCCAGTGTGAGCACTGGACACTTGTGTCCACAGGGCTGCCCAGTGGAGAAGATCTAATCAGTAAGTGGATAGCTGAGGCTATTTCGCTTGCATATGAGTCCTCTGGCCAGCCGTGCCCTTCGGTGGTCAGAGCTCACTCTACTCGAAGTATGGCAGCCTCTAAAGCCCTCGTATCAGGAGTTTCCCTTCAGGAGGTTTCTGATGCAGCAGGTTGGTCCTCGCCGCTAACTTTTGTGAGGTTTTATAGCCTGGACCTGGAAGCTGCCCCAGGATCCCAGGTGCTTTTTACTGATTTGCCGACAGTTTTTATCATCTGGCATTTTGTAATTATGGCGTATTGGGTATTATCGTTCCCAAAGCGTCATCGACGCATCGCGAGTTCCCTCGTAAGGGAACGTCTCAGGTTACGACTGTAACCCTAGTTCCCAGAGAAGGGAACGAGACGATGTGTCGCCCTGCCATACTTCCTGCATCCCTGCGATCGACTTTGCTTCGGCTCTAAAAGCTAACACGAGTAACGCACCGGATGTGCTTATATCCTTTCCTGGTCATGACGTCACCCGCCTGTGGCGTTCATTCATTCCATTGGACTAGTTGACATACGTGCTTCAGGGGCGTTCACGCAAAGGCGTTCCCAAAGCGTCATCGACGCATTGTCTCGTTCCCTTCTCAGGGAACTAGGGTTACAGTCGTAACCTGAGACGTTTTCGGCATTTAATGCATTGATTAAATTAATGCTTAAAATCCAGCTTTTGTGATGACTTTATGTTAATGTACATGAAAATTCAAGAATCATGATAGATATTAGGGCAATCCCACTGATCTGCTCTTCCCAATACATTTTCTTCAATGGTATTGGTCCACAATTTGACATATGTAGCACTTGATGAATTAGATGTTTGAAGCTGATTTGCAATAAGTTATGTGCTGGATCTGTTCTTTTGCATCACAGATGATTCAGGGAGGAGAGAGGATGTTGAGGATAGTACTAGAGTGGAAGATTTAGGAACTGTAGAAACAGGCCCAGCCAGAGCAAAACTCAAAGAATACCCTCTCACCAGCTTTGGACTACAGAGAAGTGGTTGCTAGTGTGAAAATAAAATGGTCTGGGCTAAGCCCCGGATGTCCTTCAATGCTGGAAATGCCTCTGGTGATAAGAAACTATGGCTATTTTTACACATGTAAATGGATAGAACACAAAGAAATCAAGTTGTGACAAAATGTTCAAGGATTGTGTTGCTTTAGCTTATTTTAATTAAGTTACTTGAACAAGCAGCAAAAATATTTTTTTAGTGTAGTAGAAAAATGTTGCACTATAAATATTGTCCCTATATCTACACAACATCACTGTAAATCCCCAGGGGGCCTTTTACCTCTCTCTCTCTCTCTCTCTCTCTCTCTCTCTCTCTCTCTCTCTCTCTCTCTCTCTCTCTCTCTCTCTCTCTCTCTCTCTCTCTCTCTCTCTCTCTCTCTCTCTCTCTCTCTCTCTCTCTCTCTCTCTCTCTCTCTCTCTCGGTGTGATTGTTGAGCGTGACAAGAGCGGTGCGAGTGTGCTTTGAAGCTTGTGAGTGAATCTATACTTTTTTCTATTTTTTCTTTTTCATTTTTGCTTGATTTATTGTTAGCAAGTGTTGGTATTTTTGTTTTGGTTGGGCCGCGTGCTACCGTCCTTTCTTACGGCCCCAGGTGTGCAAGGTTTGAGTAAACTCACGCGGCGCCATGGAGTGAAAGTGGCGTCCGCGGTGAGCGTCGAGGATTGTTGTTTGGCTGTAGGAGAGGTTGTGGGGCATGAACATATCATGTAAGCCTCCAAAATGAACAGTGCCACTGTCATTTTTCTTAGCTCTGTGGAAAAAGCAAATGAGCTAGTTGAGACTGGAATAGTCATTAATAATCTGTTTTCTCCCGTCCTTCCACTTTCCACGCCATCCAGAAAAGTTTTGCTGTCTAATGTCCCACCCTTCATAAGCGATGAAACTTTAGTGGGAGTTTTATCCCGTTATGGTAAATTAGTGTCCCCCATCAAAAAGATTCCAATTGGTTGTACATCTCCTCTGCTGAAACATGTAGTTTCTTTTAGGAGATTTGTCTACATGATCTTAAAAGATGAGGATCTCGATCTGTCACTGCATTTCAAAGTTGATGATTTTGATTGTTATTTACGCTACAACGGACAAGATGAAATGTTTCAATTGTGGGGAGGTGGGTCATTTAATTCGTGCGTGTCCTAGTAAAAATAAGGACAATTGCTCTACGGCTGATGATATTACTGATGATATCAGCGAACCGGTTGAGGCTGGACCGTCAAACGCGGCTCCGCCTGCGGCAGAGACAGGTGCAGCGGAGGACGGAGATCCACCCGTTGACAACAATAATACGATTCAGGTAACTGACCCCAATAAAGTGGTTGTGGAAAATAGACCGGGTGATGCTGAGTTTGTAAATATTCTTACTCGCAAACCCGTCACTAAGAAGAACACACAAACGAGTGATAGGCTATAGCAGTTAACGTAGTGCAGCCCAATCTGTTTTGTGATGGCATTGAAATGGAGACGGAGCAGAGTTTTTTCAAAGTTCCATCTAAAAGGAAGAAATCAAGCGTTGTTTCAGCTGTTAGAGCTAAGAAGGCAGACGAGGAGTTTTCGGATGATGATGAAGACGGAATGGAGAGTGGCAGTGAGTCTTCTGATTCTAGCGTCGTCTCTCTCAGAGTGATTTCTCTAATTGCACTTATGAAGTGGAAGACATTAAACTCTTCCTTAGAGCAACCAAAAACAAGAGAGGGGTGCGTGTGATTGATTATTTTCCAGAAACAAGACAGTTTGTTGATAAAACTAGGCTTTTTATGTCAGAAGGTTTGTTCACAAACAAAGAGGTATATCGGTTAAAAAAGATAGTGAGGAAACTCATCTCTGACAACACTAATGAAGGTAGTGAGAAACCCTGACAGTCTGGTTGTTGATGTGACGTGTGTCTGTGGAGTGCTTCTGTTTTCTTTTTTTATCTCTTTCTCTTCTCCAAGCATGGGTGATGTGAATATTGCAACTTTGAATGTTAATGGAGTAAGAGAAATGAGAAAAAGAGCAGTAATGTTTGAGGTGATTAAACAAAGAAAAATGGATGTTGTTATGTTGCAGGAAACACATAGTGACTTAAGGAATGCTGCTGATTGGGCAGTGGAGTGGGACGGGGTCTCTGTTTTGAGTCATAACACCTCACTTAGTGGAGGGGTTGCCATTCTGTTTAATAAGAGTTTCAGTCCACACTCCTATCAGGTGGAAGAAGTGGTTAAAGGTAGACTTTTAAAAGTAAGAGCTACTTTTGGAAATTTTATTTGTGTCTTTATTTGTGTGTATGTCCCTACATCAACAATAGAAAGAATGTTGTTTTTAAATACATTGTTTACTGTTTTAGAAAAATGCTGTATAGAAGAATATTTATTCTTGGGTGGTGATTTTAATTGTACAGAGTCAAATTTGGACAGAAATCATGTTGAACCACACATGCCCTCTCGTAACCGTTTAATCCAGCTTGTCAAGACGCATGAGTTATGTGATATTTGGAGACAGTTTCATGAGACGCAAAAACAGTATACCTGGACTCATGTTCGTGACAGCATGATCTCCCTGGCAAGACTGGACCGGTTTTATGTTTTTAAGCATCACCGTAATATTGTAAAAAGATGTCTTATTATCCCTCTGAGCTTTTCTGATCACAGTATGGTGCAGTGTTCTGTGTTTTTAAGCTCTGTGAAACCAAGAAGTGCATACTGGCAGCTAAATACTTCTTTGTTAAGTGACAGGTTTTTTAAGAATACTTTTAAATTGTTCTGGGATGATTTCCGAACTACAAAGGGATCTTTTAAATCCTTACGACAGTGGTGGGATTTTTGGAAAGCCCAAATAAAGCAATTTTGCTTACAGTACACTCAAAACGTCACTAAAGAGACAACTCTTAGTATGAGCACCTTGGAGATGGATATTTTAAAACTTCAGGAATTGGCTGAGTCAACTGGTGCCCAGGGTCACTTAGATTCTCTGCTAAACAAAAAAACACAGTTGGCTGACTTACTGGATTTTAAAGCACAGGGGGCTCTGGTCAGGTCGAGGTTTCAGAGTATGGATCAGATGGATGCTTCGTCCAGGTTCTTTTTCAACTGAGAAAAGAAGAATGGTCAGAGCAGAGCCATCCATGCTCTGAGATCTGAATCTGGAAGAATACTAACAGACCCTGCAGATATTCGTAAGAGAGCAGTGGCATTTTATGAGAGCTTGTACAAAAATGAACTTGGAGCAGGATACAGGGGTGATAGTGAATTTTTCAATGACTTACCCCAGGTATCGGAGGAAGCCAACGCTAAGATCTCTGGTGCTTTGAACATGGGGGAACTGTATAAGGCCCTCCAAGGAATGGAGTCTGGAAAGGTGCCGGGCATTGACGGTCTGCCAGTTGACTTTTATAAGTCTTTCTGGACAGAATTGAGTGAAGATCTGCTCGATGTGTTGAATGAAAGCTTGGCTGAAGGCCAGCTGCCCTTGAGCTGCCGCAGAGCAGTGTTAACCCTCCTGCCCAAGAAAGGCGACCTTACAGACATCAAGTGTCGGCGGCCCGTTTCACTACTGTGTAGTGACTACAAACTGCTCTCTAAAACCCTGGCTAACAGACTAGCAGGAGTGATGGATTGTGTCGTCCATCCTGACCAGACCTACTGTGTTCCTGGTAGGTCAATATTTGACAATATTTCATTGGTTCGTGATGTTTTAGAAGTCTCCAAGATGCTAAATTTAGATTGTGGTTTAATCTCATTAGATCAGGAGAAAGCTTTTGATCATGTTGAACATTGTTATTTGTGGAGAGTTTTAGAGGCCCTTGGTTTTTGTAAAAATTTTATTAATCTTATTAAAGTTCTTTATAGTGGCGTTGAGAGTATTTTAAAAGTGAACGGTGGTTTATGTGCTCCTTTTAAAGCTCTCAGAGGTATTAGGCAGGGGTGCTCTCTGTCTGGTATGCTCTACTCTTTAGCAATTGAGCCACTCTTACAACAAATAAGGGGCAAAATTCAAGGTATACACTTACCAAACTGTAAAAATAATCTTATACTGTCAGCCTATGCAGATGATGTTATAGTCATGATTAGTAGGCAAAGTGACATACAGATTTTGTTAAGTTTACTTAAAACTTTTAAAGGCTTATCTTCTGCAAGTGTTAACTGGAATAAAAGTGAAACTTTACTTTCAGGTAAATGAACAGGTGGGAAACCAGAACTTCCCGAAGGTTTAGTTTGGGGAAAATCAGGTTTTAAATACTTAGGAGTGTATCTGGGTGACGATTTGACGGTACAAAAAAATTGGGAAGGAGTCATTGAAAAAGTCATAGGTCGTCTGGATAGATGGAAATGTTTAACTCCGAAGATGTCATACAGAGGGCGCATTTTAATTTTAAACAACTTAATTGCTTCCTTTTTATGGCACAGGCTGGCATGTGTTGACCCTCCCGCACATCTGCTAGCTAAAGTCCAGGCTATTTTAGTGGATTTTTTCTGGGATAAGCTACATTGGGTTCCACAGAATGTGCTCTTCTTGCCTAAAGAGGAGGGCGGGCATGGCTTAACACATCTCCAAAGTAGAATAGCAACCTTTCGGTTGCAGTTCGTACAAAGACTACTAGCTGGTTCAGTTGATTTTAAATGGTGTGCAGTTGCGTATGTGATTTTAAATAATCTTGAAAGTCTGGGACTGGACAAAACTCTATTTCTAATGGACCCTACAAAATTGGACACCTCTGGTCTACCAGTGTTTTATAAGAACATTTTTAAGGTTTGGAGTCTTTTTGTTTTTGAAAAAGTGGAGGTTTCACAGTCTCTTCATTGGCTTTTGGAAGAGCCTTTAGTTTGTGGTGCACGATTGGATGTGTCTGCCAGTGGTCTGTTCCCAGGACTCAAGACACTCATTGAGAGTAAAATAACTACCTTGGGCCGACTACTGGAAATATCAGGGGTCGATTTCAAGAATGAGGAGGTAACGGCCCAGCGTTTGGGAATCAGATCTACCCGTCTAGTTGCACAGCTTCTAATAAAATGGCAGACAGCTCTTAAAACATCAGAAAAAACTTTGCTGATGGAATATTGTGATGATCTCTGCACACCAAACCCTGAAGACTCTTTTCCTTGTTTGTTGCTTTCCCTGAACCTAGAGGATTTTTCCTGTAGTTTTCTAAAAACTGTTGAATCCTCACTCATAGACTTTTTTTCAAGTACTGGTAAAGTCTTGTACAAGTATTGTGTAATTAATTTCAACAAAAAAAATGTTAAATAAGAAAATCGATACTCCGTGGCGTGATTTTTTTAAATTGGATGATGACAGAAAACCTGAGTGGAGAGCACTTTATAAACCACCGTTAACTAAAAAAACAGGTGATCTACAGTGGAGAATCCTTCATGGCGCTGTCGCCGTCAATGCTTTTATTTCAGTTTTAAATCCTGAGGTTGGTGCTGTATGTCCTTTTTGCACTGAGAGAGAAACCATCTTTCATGCATTTGTAAACTGTGCCAGATTAGTGCCTTTATTTTTGTCTTTAGGAAATATATTTCAGAGTTGTAATGAAATTTTTTCTATGGTTTTATTTATTTTGGGTTTTAAATATATGTTGAAAAGAAAATTTGTATGCCAGTTGCTCAA
Organism: Xyrauchen texanus; assembly: GCF_025860055.1. NCBI lineage: Eukaryota > Metazoa > Chordata > Actinopteri > Cypriniformes > Catostomidae > Xyrauchen > Xyrauchen texanus. Next base: position 31,471,136 of record NC_068278.1, on the reverse strand, counting down.
TTTTGTTTTAGGCCAAGCAAAATTGGCTATTTATTTAAGTAGGAAAAGAAAGTTGAACAGAATCTGGAGCAAAATATAGTTACTCTGTTTTTAAATATGTTACAAGCAAGAATATTGATTGATTTTAATTACTACAAACATATGGATGATCTTGTCACTTTTGAAAGTATTTGGGGTTACAATGAGGCTTTGTGTTCGGTATTTGAAGGTAATTTGGTTTTCACACGCGTCTGATTTGTTTTGGTGCTTAATTTTTCTGTATATTGTAACATAAATGTACTGTAAAAATGTTTTTTGGAATAAAAGTTTGTTAAAATTCTCTCTCTCTCTCTCTCTCTCTCTCTCTCTCTCTATATATATATATATTAGCTGTATCTAAAATAAAAATGGGTGATAAATAAATACTAATACAACAGGCTGGAAAAATAGATATTTATTCATTTTAATATCCTTTATATTATGAATGTGTTGACACCGGGTGACGCACCCTGAAAACGACACCGTTAGATTGGTTTCATGCTGAAGAGACGCTTAAAAGTAAGTTTTGTTTCTCTCTCGTAAATGTAAACGAGTGTAGCCTAAATGTCAACATCATACTGTATGTCGAAATATTTTATACCTGTCACGTAATAATATGAGCTCATTGATGCCATAATATATTAGTCTGTAAATAGGCTAATTAGTTTATACGTGTTACGGCCTACCTAAGTTTAATGGTGCAACGCTCAAATATTTACTAGTGCATAAATTGTGACTTAGTGCCCATTTACGCCACGACTAAGTTGTAACTTACGTTATAGCTGGTGCAACCGGCTGCTGGTCTAAATTCTCAATCAGTAGTGACAGTGCGCGCGCACGCTTGTGTCAGTCAGTGAGCGCTAACGGAGGCAGCAGTGGCGCATCTCACATATCCGCCGCTGGAACATAACGGCTGCTGTAGGATGTGAACGATATTCGGCCCCGTCACCGGCCTAAGCATCTGTTTTCCCATGACAAGCTGGTGCGAGAAGAGAGAGAGCGCGCGAGAGAGTGGACGGTACAGAGGAGCGGGAAGATAATCAGTATTATTATGAGAAAAGAGGACGGGGTTGTCGGAGCCGTATTTGTTTTGCTCGCGGAGATGAGGCGAGGGATAGCGAGTCGCTACAAAATCATTGGGCTCCGGCCAAGCACTACTCGGTTTTAGCATATATATATATATATATATCCCGCAGCTCGTGCGTTTTCATCGACAATAATACCCTTTTGATCGTTACGGTTTGCATCACAGAAATATAATGCAGCTGTCTCGAGGACATCTGTGAGATTTGCTGTTGCCGCTGCCATGACAGACGCAGGCTTTCCAGCTCCACCGGTGACCGAGCAGGCGGTGTGAGAGGAGCACGGCACAAGCTGCAGCAGCACGGCCGATGAGGGCTGCCTTCACCGGGGAGAATAAATCTGTAAATTCTGTTCGGGTTATTCATCTCTAATCGTTTGCAAACTCAGGGAAAATGTCCTCTCGGTCTGCTTTACCGTCTGCGAACGACCGGAGCACAGATCATGTAAGTGTCATCGTTTTCAATGAATTATTTGTATTATAACAAGCTTTATATGATATCTGTTGAAGCGAAGCGTTGAGTATTTCAGGTGCACGGTTATTTTTGCACCGTGATGGAATTCCGGCCTTCATTGCCTTATGTTGTTCATGCGAGGATGGAGAGGCAGGATACAGTGGCCCATGTAAGCGTAGCAGGTTCTTTTGCAAAAACGGGCCGCATCATTGAATGTGCAAACAGCCAAGGCGCAGGCCATCCGCATAGTGTAGACATCAGTGCATCATCCGCACACGGGCGCGCACAGCGGAGCTCCGTGTACGGAATGATAGCGCACTCCCCTCACTGAAAGCAATTTGGCTTCATTGGCAACATTTGCTGTTGGAAATCAAGGAACCGCGATATCTCTGTGGAGTGGTAAATGAATGTTACAACCAGGCAGAGAAAGAGGTCTTAGCGTTTGCTATGATCTGCCATCTCCACTCGCGTACAATGGTGTTTTAGCTGGATGGTCTATGAACACACGCACTGTTTGGCGGAGTGGCCTACCAGTCCTGCGCCAGCAATGTCTAGATGAAATAGTCTAGACGTTTTTATTGTTGCTCTAACAACCCAGTTCAGTCTAAAAAGGATAACTAGGGTTTTATTTATTGACTAGTAAGTGTCCTGTTAATGTAAACATGTACATCAGTAGAGATTGAATTTCTCTGCGGTCAGACTCTGTTTGATTATACATGAAGAGTCAAAAAGAGTGATTGTTTAAACCTTTTCAATAATAATAATGTAAAAATAGTTAAATAAAGTAAAACTGTAACTAACTCAGTGGATGATATATCACTCAAATAGCTTGGATCCTACATGAGAGCATATAGAGTTTGTTAATTTAAGGTCCCTACTTTTATCACTGTATATAATATGCAGAGTTGACAGCACACAAGTAAATTAAAGGGATATTTCACCCAAAAAATACAATTCTCTCATCATTTACTCACCCTCATGCCATCCCAGGTGTGTGACTTTCTTTCTTTTGCTGAACACAAAGATTTTTAGAATAAGATATAATCTCCAATGCAAGTGAATAGTAGCCAGAACTTTGAAGCTCCAAAAAGCATATAAAGGCAGCATAAAATTCTCCAATGGTTAAATCTATATCTTCTGAAGTTATATGATAATTGTGTGTGAGAAACAGATCAATATTTAAGTCCCAATTTATTATAAATTCTATTCCGTGCCCAGTAAGTGGTGATATGCACAAAGAATGCAATTTGCCAAAAACAAAAGAAGAATGTGAAAGTGGAGATTGACAGTTAAAAAGGACTTAAATATTGATGTGCTTCTCAGCCACACTATCGCTTCAGAAGACTTAAAGAAGACTTAAAGTAGATTTAACAACTGGAGTCATATGGATCATTTTATGCTGCCTTTATATGCATTTGGAGATTCAAAGTTGTCTATCTTGCATTGCAAGTTTTTTACTTGCAATAAATAGACCAAATTCTTCTAAAAATCTTAATTAATGTTCAGCAGAAGAAAGTCATACACATCTGGGATGACGTGAGGGTGAGTAAATGATGAGAGAATTTTTATTTTTGGATGAACTACCTCTTAAAGGCAATTTTTTTTCACTCGTTAGAGTATATAAAACCAGATTTTAGAATGAGGGTTATGTTGTTGACCTTTTAGTGAGGATCTCTGTTCTCTGTTCTTTTGGAGAACCATCTGCTGATTATTATTGGTAACTCTGTAGCAGTTAATACCCCTTGTGGTGTGGGACACAGTTGGATAAAGAGATAATGGCCATGATATGTAATTGGCCATATATTTTTGAATGTTGGTTGGTGGTTTTTAGAGGTGTTGAATAAGTGATTGTTGTTCTGAATGCTTTAGGTCAGTGGTTCTCAACCTTTTTGACTCCAAGGTCCCCCACTGTCCAAGACAATATTTGAAGGCCCCCTCACCCAAAACTAGACATCTTTGATTAAAATAATTATTTTTGATTCTAGAAGTTTCAGAAAGAGTCTTTTTATCATTTGTGGGCATACATCTTAAAGTATTTTTTTAGCATTATAATTAAGTTGGATAATTGTAATTATTTCAATATTTCTTACTTTAATTTTAAAGGGGTCATATAATGCCATTTTTGTACAAGTTAATATGAATCTTTAGTGTCTAAATGAAAACTTTGTAATATACTTTTATTAAAAATTTTAAGAAAACACTAATTTTACCTTCTCAAAAACAGCTCTGTTTTCAGCACGCCGTTTCAGTGCATATGACTTTAAATGATAATGAGCTTTGGTCACCCAGCCCCTTCTTAGCAAAACCAGCTTTATACCGACCCTCGTTTATAAAGCAGTCTGGTGAAAAATGATTTGCGCAAACATGAACGCATTGACGTTGCTCGTGGGGAATATTCCCATCGTAAACAAAACTCAGCCACTGCGTCTTCAGCGGTTCAGATTTAGGAACATCAAAATGACTGCTGTGTTCGTTATTACACCGAAGAACAGGACACCACAATCGCTTAGGCGCCATTCTGCTCCAGTGTATCAACAATGATGACGGACTATGATTGACAGCTTGCTCACGAGCGAGGGCGGGTCTGTGTTGAAACACTGCTGTCAATCAACAATCCTGGGGGGGGCGTCCGACCGTGTGACGTCACACGGTCGAACGGCTCGATTTGAGGCAGGGGAAAATATATAAGGAGATTAAAACAAAAACACTGGATGGATTTTTATCATAATAGGATGGTTGTGTACAGGCACAGCCAACACACATTTCAGTACAATCAACTTGAAAAAGTGCATGTACCATTATATGACCACTTTAAGTAATCTTGAGGCCCCATTGGAAGTGTGTTGTGGCCCCTTAGTGTTGTGGCCCCCTGGTTGAGAACCACTGCTTTAGGTAAACCACTTGGGTCCCATACTGAAAATCTGTGCTGGGACTAGACTGAGTTTAAGTAACGCCCACCCATGTGGGGCATAATGTGTATTGGTAGTGCACAGTGGTGTGAAGTAGGGCACAGTGTGTGTGTGAGGTAGAGCACAGTGTGTGTGTGAGGTAGAGCACATTAAGGATAGGGCAGGGCATGGGCAGATCATTCAATCCATGAGCTTTAATCTGGTCAATTTTGCAAATGGGGTCTTGGGCATGCTTTGATTTCAGCTCTTTCCTCTCGCTTCTAAGTGTTCTGGGCTCAGGTCAACTTTACATTTGCTGATGTAAATGAAAAGTTTAGTTTCTGCAACGATGTAGTCAGTCAGAGTAAACCATCCATGGCAAAGTAAATTAATCCTGTATTATAGGGCAGAATTACTCATGCATACTAACAGTGACCTCTGTTTGCCTGCACACTCTTCTGCATGGATACTGTCAATGTACCAGCGATCAATATGATAATTGATGTGATCATCCACGTCAGTCGTCATTTGTGAGGTTGTGTTTTCATCTATGCGTTTGTTTGTATTCCTCTGTGATGTGTTGTAACTTAACTTAGTTTTCATTGTCTGTAAAACCAGTTTCTTCAATGCTGTTCAATGTGATAAACTCTTTTCTTTAAGAACATTGGCTGAGGACAAACCCACTCTGTAACTGTGTGAAGATTCTCACGTTATTCTCTTTGAAATACACACCATAATTGAATCAATCAGAAAATACTGTAGACTACAGTAATAGTGTTGCAGTGGCCAAAGCAGGCAATACAGAGGCTAAAATAAAATCCTAATTACTCGTTACTTAGTTGTGGAGATGACTCATTTGCATACATTTTACTGTAGACTGAATTTTGTGTGTGATAAGAGGTTTAATCTGTAAATGAGGATTTAATTCAGAAATCTGGTGCAGTCAGTCAGTGCTGTAGCATTGGCCATATCCTGTTTCACTATATTCTCCCTTTATAGAAATCTCCTATTCTAAAGCTAAAATTATTCTTTCAATTTCTACATATACATTTTCAGATATGAGCTAATTACTTGTCTGCCTAGAAGCACAGGCAGATGGCCTGTCTCTTTAAGTCTGGTTCTGTATTAGAGATCTTTCTTTAATGACAGTTATCTTTGCTTCACAACCAAAATGTGTTCCCTTGTTTAATGCTATCCATTTGTTACCAGTGAAACTCTTTTTAATACATTTTGCTCTCTGTCTGTCTCTCTGTCCAGCATGCATCTCTGGTGGCAAATCGTTCAGAGAAGGGGACGAATGTGTCAAGTCGTTCACTGGGTGCAAGATGTCGTAACTCCATGGCCTCTTGCTCAGACGAGCTGCCACACATTGGAAACTATCGGCTTGTTAAAACCATCGGCAAGGGAAACTTTGCTAAAGTCAAACTTGCTCGCCACATCCTCACAGGCAAAGAGGTGAGAGAGAGAGAGAGAGAGAGAGAGAGAGAGTTTAAATAGGCAAAACCACAACTTTTTTTTGATAAGGTGTTGGTACAGGACAATTATTGCTGATATTCAAACCTGAGTTGTTGTATTATGCCTCACTCTCAAAAGAACAGTTGTGCGCTGTAATTCTTTGGGTATATTTTTAAACTGGTCCAACTCAAGTGTGAAATAATCCACACCCACGTTTACTTTTTATAAACCAAACCTGATATATTGTGATTTAAGTGGGCAGCAGAAAGCTTTAATAATCATTGACAATAATAAACTTGGAGATGTTTAAAGAAGCAGGTCGGCATAGAGTGTTAGAATATTAAAAGTTTAATTCTAGAATTGTAATACCATAATGGTATTCATAATGGACACATGCAAATGTTTTGGACTTGCTAGCACCACATCAGAAGAATAGAGAGGTACATTTCATATGTGCTTTTAATTGCAGTACTACTGCATTGACTACTGCAGTCAATACACAATATGTGAATTTACAAAAAATTCAAGACTTAATTTGGATGTCACTTCTATAGATAACCAAACTCTGTGTACACAAAAATTTTGAGATTGAATAATACTATATTAATGTTCACCATTGTTTAGTGATTGATTGGTGAAATCAGATGGATAAACGTTTTTCTTTACTATTTAGGATTCTAATATTGTAAGCCTAATACAGACATATTTTAATTTGCCGTAATGAAGCATCTCTTAATGAACAAATGTAAAATGAGAATCAGGTTTGATTAAAAACAATCTGGAGGTTTCCTGTCTACCTGGAGTAGGGGAAAAAAAATATGTTTTGGAGCTCAGACTGTATCAAATCTCTAACTGTGTATTGTATATTTAGGTTGCAATAAAAATTATCGACAAAACTCAGTTGAACCCAACCAGCCTACAAAAGGTAAGACCATTTTATGTACATATTGGAATTCCCTGCCAAGAACTATGAGAGAGTGTAGTACTTTAAAATGTTTAAATTAGGTGTTAAAAAACACTAGATAGAGTTGGTTTATGTGGTATTTTTAAGACTATTCATTTATTTTAGTTTCTTGTTTATTAATTGTATGTTAAATATAAAACTGTGAAAACACACTGCTTTCCAGGGCTGTTCTGCAACTGCCTTTATTGCTAGAGGCTTTTAGTATTATACCTAGTTTACAAGTATTGCAGTAATGTCTGTTCTGTGTGAGTGTTTAGATTCACTGTTGAGTCTGAGCTCTTGGCTGTGCACCAGTGACTCATCTGTCTCGCAGTAGATTATCTCCGGCCTTCAATCCTCCAACTGAAGCCCACCACTCCGATATCACTTTATAATTCTGTTCATGTACATTCCACTGAGGTCGATCATACATCAAGTTATGAAAATGTGTAAACTTCATGCTTCTGACTTTGAACAACTGGGTGGATGTTAAATCGAACTGCAGTGTTCAGCACTTCTGATTTTAACTATAGAAGTGCTATAGAGACAGACAGATTTAGATTTTAACCAAATAAAGGCTTGAGAGGGAGACAGGTATAAGGCACATAGCAATTGTCAAGTCAAGTAATTTTTATAGTCATTCTCCCTTTTCACAACACACATAGTTTCAAAGTAGCATGAATTATGCTGTAACTTAAAGTCCTCATTAAGCAGTTTAAATTAAACACATGATTGAAAATTATGATTTAATAATTATTTGTCTTTTGTCACAAAGATGAGTGTCAAATCCAAGTGCAAGTGAACAGTTTATTAAAGACTGACAGCACAGGGAATTACTTCAACGGCCGCGAGTAGGCGGGTGCTCTAGAAGTGACAATCTCGAGAAGAGATAAGCAGACTGAAATGTAGCGCGAACTCAGGTCAGCGTCAGGAACTAAACTCCTAGAGGAGTCCTCAGTAGACTGGAGGTAAAGGGGAAATCGGGTTGCACCCGCAAGGAACTAGGACACAAGACTGGGTAACAAAGCACAAACATGAATAACGAACCAACACCATGCATGACAATTTCCAGCTAGATAAAGGCAGCTAACAAGCAGTAGTAATTAATAGCAGCTGACGGCAGTGGAGTAATCAGCTGGTGCTAAGCAACAAACAAGCACTACTAACACGCACGCACACACACACACACACACCCCGCACCTATAACACGCCAACAGATGACAAAATGAACACACGGATTGAAGAACCGTGACAGTACCCCCCTCCCCTACGAGTGCCTCCTGGCACTCCCAGGGGAGCTTACCTGACGATTGAAATCCTCGATAAGGGAGCGATCCAGTATGTCCCTAGCAGGAACCCAACTCCTCTCCTCCGGACCGTAACCCTCCCAGTCCACCAAGTACTGGAAACCGCGTCCCCTCCGTCTAGAGACCAGAATACGATTAACTGAATATGTAGGCTCCCCGTCTACGAGTCGCGGCAGTGGGGGAACCAGCATCGGCGGATTAAGGTTAGACCGAAAAACCGGTTTCAATTTGGAGACATGAAAGGCGGGGTGAATTCTCCTGCACGCTGGAGGAAGTTTGAGGCGGACTGCCACCGGACTAATGATCTTGGTGACAGTGAACGGGCCGATGAATTTGGGAGCTAGTTTATTAGACACAGAACGGAGAGGAATATTCTTAGTAGAAAGCCACACCTTTTGACCCACAATGTACACGGCAGGCTTTGACCGGTGGCGATCGGCCTTAGCCTTAGTGCGCACCCCCACCTGGAGTAGAGTCTCACAGGCTCTGGTCCAAGTGCGGTGGCACCTCTGGACGAAGGCGTGAGCAGAGGGGACCGCGACTTCGGATTCCAGACTGGGAAAAATAGGTGGCTGGTACCCTACGCTACCCTCAAATGGAGATAGGCCCGTGGATGACACTGGTAACGAGTTGTGTGCGTACTCCACCCATGAGAGTTTCTGGCTCCAGGAGGAAGGATTCTGAGAAACCAAACATCGCAACACTCTCTCTAAGTCTTGGTTGGCACGCTCGGTCTGCCCGTTGCTCTGAGGGTGAAACCCAGAAGAAAGACTGACACTACGCCCCAGTAAGCTGCAAAACTCTCTCCAAAATTTGGAAATAAATTGGGGACCCCTGTCAGAGACCACGTCTATCGGGAGGCCATGTAATCAAAAGACGTGATCTATAACAGCAACCGCTGTCTCCTTGGCAGACGGTAATTTAGGCAAGGGAATGAAATGGGCCGCCTTCGAGAACCGGTCCACTACGGTCAAAACGACCGAATTTCCCTGGGAGGGCGGGAGGGCAGTGACAAAATCTAGCGCGATGTGGGACCAGGGTCTAGAAGGGACAGGCAGCGGTTGGAGTAACCCATCCGGCGGACGATTGGAAGTCTTACCACGAGCACAGACCGAACATGCCAATACATAACTCCGAATGTTGCGAGCCATAGAGGGCCACCAGAATTGTTGCCTGACCAAAAAACTGGTGCGATTAGCTCCTGGGTGACATGCTATAGTGGAACAATGACCCCACCAGATTACGTCGGACCTTGACCCTTCCGGTACAAATAAGCGACTCGGTGGACAACCGGGCGGAGGCGTTACCCCTTCTAAGGCCGCACGGACCTTCGACTCGATCTCCCAAACGAGTGTGGAGACAATGAGTCTCTCAGGAAAAATGCACTCTGGAGTAGACGGGCGAACGGAACGATCAAAAATGCGAGATAAAGCATCGGGCTTGATGTTTCTGGAGCCTGGACGATATGACAAGGAAAACTCGAAACGACCGAAAAAAAGTGCCCAACGAGCCTGCCTGGAGTTGAGTCGTTTAGCTGATCTGATATACTCAAGGTTCTTATGATCATTCCAGACGATAAAGGGTACCCCTGAACCCTCTAACCAATGACGCCATTGCTCCAACGCTAACTTGACTGCCAGCAGCTCTCTGTTACCAATGTCATAGTTACATTCCGCAGGAGACAAACGATGAGAAAAAAACGCGCAAGGATGCATCTTGTGGTCCGCGGGCGAGCGCTGGGAAAGAACCGCTCCTACCCCACCTCTGACGCGTCGACCTCCACCACAAACTGACGTGAAGGATCAGGGGCTATAAGAATGGGAGCCGAAACGAAGCGGCTTTTGAGGTTGGTAAACGCAGCTTCAGCTACATCAGACCACCTGAACGTAGTTTTGGAAGAGGTCAAGGCGGTCAGAGGAGTGGCTAGTTGGCTGAAATTGCGAATGAAATGCCGGTAAAAATTGGCGAACCCCAGAAACCTCTGTAGGGCCTTACGGGAATCTGGAGTTGGCCAATCCACCACAGCCTTAACCTTGTCGGGATCCATGCGCACCCCCTCGGAGGAGATGATATAACCCAGAAATGGAACCGACTGAGCGTGGAACGAACATTTCTCTGCCTTGACAAAAAGCCCATTCTCTAACAGTCTCTGGAGCACTCGCCTGACGTGCTGAACGTGTTCCTGGATAGAAGAAGAAAATATCAGTATGTCATCCAGGTAGACATATATGAACTGATCTACCATATCTCTCAGCACGTCATTAACGAGTGCCTGGAAAACCGCAGGGGAGTTAGACAGGCCGAACGGCATGACCAAATATTCAAAATGACCCCTGGGGGTGTTAAAAGCAGTTTTCCATTCATCCCCCCTCCTCATGCGGACCAAATGATAAGCGTTGCGTAAATCCAATTTTGTGAAGATGGATGCTCCCTGCAACCTCTCGAAGGCCGAAGACATCAACGGCAAAGGATAAGTATTCTTTACCGTGATGTTGTTCAACCCTCGGTAGTCAATACAAGGTCGCAGAGAGCCATCCTTCTTACCCACAAAAAAGAACCCTGCCCCCGCTGGAGAAGAGGAGGGACGGATGAACCCAGAGGCTAGAGAATCAGAAATATACTTCTCCATGGCCTCCCTTTCCGGAATGGAAAGTGAGTATAACTTGCCTTTCGGCAGAGACATACCTGTCAGTAAATCTATGGCACAGTCATAAGGATGATGCGGAGGGAGAGAAGCAGCCCGATACTTACTGAACACTTCCTTTAGGTCGAGATACTCACGTGGCACGTTAGATCCGTGTGCTCATCCTGAAACACAACACAAGACACTGGAGAACATACAGACATTAAACAAGAAGCATGACAATATTCACTCCAAGACAAAACAGAATTCCTGCACCAATTAATATGTGGGTTATGGAGTGCCAGCCAAGGATGGCCAAGTACCACAGGAGCGGAAGGAGAGTGGATTAAAAGAAACTTAATCTCCTCTGAATGGTTACCAGAGGTAACAAGTCTCACTAAGGCCGTGGAATGAGTAACAGAGGGTAACAGTTGGCCGTTAAGCGCAACTACAGAAATGGGTTGAGGGAGTGTCCTCACAGGTATCAAGAGTTTCTGAGCGAAGTTAAAGTCTAAAAAATTACCCTCTGCCCCTGAGTCTATTAGAGCTTCACAGTCAACGCTCTGAGCAGAAAGTTTTAAACTGACAGTGAGATGAGTGGCAGAAAAAGGGGATTTAGTCAAAATAGATCCACCCGTCAGTAACCTCTTACCTACTGGCAGGTGCTGGCTTTTACTGGACATTGGAGAGCAATGTAAGCAATATAAGCACAGTCCTCTCTCTCTCCTTCTCTGCTTCTCCCTTTGCGATAGGCGAGATCTGCCCATCTGCATAGGTCCAGGAGCTGAAAAAGGGTCTGCAGTCTCCACTGCAGAAGAAGATACATTAGACTGAGCAGTGACCGGCCAACCTCGCTGTGTTCGTGGTCCCCGTCGTCGTAGTCGCGAGTCCACCAGAATGGCTAGGTCGATGAGTTTATCCACCCCCGTGGGTAATTCCAAGGCATAGATCTCGTCTTTGATGTGCTCAGAGAGTCCGTGTAAGAACATGTCCCATTGAGCCTCCGAATTCCAGCCACACTCCGCAGCCAAGGTGCGGAACTCAATGGAATAGTCCGTGACTGGACGATCTCCTTGACGCAACTCCGCGAGAATGCTCGCTGCGTCTCTACCGGAGGCTGTGCGATCAAAGACCTTTCTGAGTTCGCGTGAAAAACTATCAAACGAGTCACAACAAGGAAGTCGCTGTTCCCACACAGTAGTTCCCCAAGTCGCGGCTCTCCCCGATAAAAGTGTGATAACAAAAGCCACCTTAGATTCCTCAGTGGGGAAAGAAGAGGGTTGAAGAGAGATGTGTAGTGAACACTTCGCCAGAAAGGAGCGACATAATTGAGGCTCACCAGAATAAAACGCTGGAGGTGGAAGACGTGGATCACTGGCTCGAATGGTCTGCGTGACCGAGGCCGGTGGAGGTGTAGTTGCTTGACTACGCACTGAAGTCGACTCGGTTCTCAGCTGTTGCAACTGAGTAGTTAACTCGGAGACCTGGGTTACCAGCGCCTGTATAGCGCGACCCGTGGCTACTGCCTGTTCCTCCTGTTGTTGCATACGAGCCTCGCTCCTAGACAGAATCTCTGTCAATTCGGTCACACTTGCTGGATTCATTTCCGGGTCGGTTCGTTCTGTCACAAAGATGAGTCTCAAATTCAAGTGCAAGTGAACAGTTTATTAAAGACTGACAGCACAGGGAATTACTTCAACGGCCGCGAGTAGGCGGGTGCTCTAGAAGTGACAATCTCGAGAAGAGATAAGCAGACTGAAATGTAGCGCGAACTCAGGTCAGCGTCAGGAACCAAACTCCTAGAGGAGTCCTCAGTAGACTGGAGGTAAAGGGGAAATCGGGTTGCACCCGCAAGGAACTAGGACACAAGACTGGGTAACAAAGCACAAACATGAATAACGAACCGACACCATGCATGACAATTTCCAGCTAGATAAAGGCAGCTAACAAGCAATGGTAATTAATAGCAGCTGACGGCAGTGGAGTAATCAGCTGGTGCTAAGCAACAAACAAGCACTACTAACACGCACGCACACACACACACACACACCCCGCACCTATAACACGCCAACAGATGACAAAATGAACACACGGATCGAAGAACCGTGACATCTTTAGGCCCCTGGTGAGCAAGCCAAGTCATGATAAGTCATATGTAACTCTGAGCAGAGTAAGAGCAGTCCCTGTAATATGATTGGACCACAATTCTGACTGAAATTCTTTACACAGACCATTTCTCTATAAAAATGAACAAAGTTGGAATGACACTACCTTTCTTAGAATTTTAGAAATACATGGGAGATTTGGATCAGCCTATTATCAGCCAACTTGCTGGGTTAAGTTGTGGTTTCTTTATAAGCAGTTTGATAACTGCCCGCTTGAAAGTACATGTCCTTATATATAGCTAGGAGTTCATAATATTGAGAAGAGGTCCTGAGATTATAGGAAACACCTCTTTTGGTAGCTTAGTGGTATTGAGTATAGCACACATGTTGTTGCTTTTGATGCTTTAATAAGTTTTGTTAGCTCTTTCTGACTATAAGTTAAGTTGCTTGTAGGGAATACTATGAGAAACTGAAACTGCTGTGGCAGATGTTAATATGCATAATTTAAATTTTCTTTCTTATGGTCTCAAAATTTTAGTAAAGAAATTAATAAAGTGGTTACTACTATGCTGCTAGGGAATACCTGGTTCAGTCAAAAAATATAAAATATAGAGTGGTTGTAAATATGATGGGGATACTGGTTAATGTAAAAAAAGCACACACACACACACACCCACACACACACATCTAAGAAAGAGCTTCATGCTCGAAACATCATTTAATTTAGTCCTGCTTATGAGAGCTTTTTAGGTGTGTGGATCTTTTGCTTTTTATTACTATTGATTTGTTGGTTCTGATCCTACACCCGGATCTGTTTGCTTAAGATGTTTGTTTGTTGTTGTTTTTTTTTTATATAAATTAATTGTAGATATTCAGTCTGAGAGAATCTTCAATGTGGATCCTTTTCCAGATTATTTTCGTATTGTATTATATTGTAATGCTCTGAATATATAATATATGAATATGAATATAAAATAATTCAAATGTTGGAATGATTAAATTCAAAATATAGGCTATATCAAATGTGTATTGAGAGAAAAAAAGAGAGAGACAGTTCGGTTTACTTATCAGTAATCTTTTGTGTATTTCGCCCAAATGTCTCCTGTGAGCATTTTCATGGAATTTAGTTTAGTTATTTATATTAATTGAGTCTTTTGATTTATTACAGTATCTTTTTAAGTCTGGCCGTGTTTTCAAAATGCATAATTTGTTTGTGTGGTTAGTGTATGTGTTGGAGAGGAGAGGTCGACAGCTGCGGTTCTCCACAGGCCCAGAATGCCCCCATTGTGATTTAATCCCAGGCTTGTAACACATACACAGTTAACTTTACACAAACTGTAAACCACCATTATTGAACATAAGTCACATTTGGCTTTTTAATCGGTCATATTGCACTCTGTTGTTAGTAAGTTAGAATCATTGTTCAGTGGACCATTTGCTAGACTAAACAAGTATTGGTTCCATTCCCTCTTTTTTGGTTAGACTTTATAATTGTGTAATTGTTTTGCTCAGAGAGAAATCTATATTATTGATTGTACATACCATAATACCCTTTTGTGTTGCACATATTAGAGAACAATTTTAAGTTTGGTCTTGTGTGATGTGGTTTGATGCATGTGTGGTCTTATGCATTTGCTGTGTAGTGAAGGAATATACACAGGCACGCATGCACGCACACACACAGACACACACACACACTTGTTGGTACTCCTGTCATTATGAGGACTCTTCATAGACATAAATATTTTTATACTGAACAAATTTTATATTTTATCCCCTAACCCTACACTAGGGGTCAGCAACCTATGTCATTTGTGCCAGCATTGGCACACAGAGGGGTAATCACTGGCATGCCATCAACAGCGAGAGGAGTAGACTATTTTATTTCTATAAATTCCGCTCCTGCATTCCAATCTACATCTTGATGTAATCCTTCTCATGATCACACAGCGTGTTTTCATGAGCTGAATGGGAGGTTAAACAAAAAGTAAAAATTTAACGAGACTGTGTGGAAAACACCACTATTATTCCTTGAGATTTCCAGCCCAGCATACAGGCACACCCTCCTTAAACCATGGTCACACTCAAAATTACATTTAATGATTAAAAGAGAAAACAAACCCACATCGTGTCTAATCGAGTCTATTCAAAATATAAATTATACCTGAAAATAAAGTTTTAGGATTTTGCAGATGCGATTCACCAAAAAGACTAAATAGTTGATCGGCTTGTGATGTGCAAATTTCTTGCATGCGCAGCGTGAGTCTCATCACACTTTAATAGTGTTTCCCGTCTGTCACTCACTTCGAAGTTGTGTCGAAGAAGCTCTCAAGTCTTTCTTGAGAGCCTTTCGCATCTCTGATCTATGAGAAAAGGCCAATAAGAAATTGACAGACAGAATTTGCATGTCCCGCCCCCGGACATACGGGTATAAAGGGAGGGAAATGCGTCTGTTTCATTCAGAAATGTACTTCGGAGCCGACTGGTTGTGCATGCAGCGAGCTGCGAGTCACACATTGTTCCTCCCATCTCTGAATAGCAATTGCTGTTGGATCTACGGCACATATCAGAGGCTTTCTCCCTTCTCTGCATGGCAGTGCAGCTTTGTCCCTGGGCATTTCGACAGCGCAGTAAAAGAGTTTATTTCTCAAAAACAGTTATTTTCTCTAAAAGAGCAGCGGGCGTTGAACGTCCTTTTCAGGACGCGTCTTTATAAAGATGCCCTTCTGCCTCTGTGTAGTTCCTAGATGCGCTAGAGTGCTCTCCGCTCCTGACGGCCACAGCCGCTGTGTCGAGTCTGGGCAGCGATCACACCGAGGCAGCGTTTGTGGATGGCTCATGTTCTCACTGCGAGAACATGTCCATGACATCATTGCGGTCACGGCTTTCCATACTCAGAAGGAACGCCACTCCAGCCCCCCATGTTGCTCCATCTTCCCACGGTATTGAGGATGACCCGGCTGGCGATGGAGGCAATTTGGGATGGCGGCTTGCTCGGTTTCGCCGGGTACTCCCCCGCAAACCACCCGCCCCCCGGCACGCTCGTTGACTTCTGTCCGGGCTCGAGGCAACAGTGGCTCGGTATTGGGATGTGGAAGATCTAGCTGATCTACCACCTGCTGTCATAGACATGATCAACCAAGCAAGAGCTCCCTCTATCAGGCAACTTTACGCCCTGAAGTGGCACTTGTTTGCAAATTGGTGTTCTTCCTGGGCTGAAGACCCACAGAGGTGCACAGTTAGGTCAGTGCTTTCATTCCTGCAGGAGAGGTTGGAGGGGAGGCATTCCCCTCCACCTTGAAGGTGTATGTAGCTGCTATCGCGGCCCACCACGACACAGTAGACGGCAAGTCTTTGGGTAAGCACGACTTAATTATGAGGTTCCTAAGAGGCGCCCAGAGGTTAAATCCCTCCCGGCCAAGCCTGTTCCCCTCCTGGGATCTCACAGTGGTCCTCTTCGAGCCCCTAGAATCAGTCGGACTCAGGGCTCTCTCCCTGAAGACGGCCCTCCTGATATCGCTCTCCTCCATCAAAAGGGTTGGGGACCTGCAAGCGTTCTCTGTCAGCGACACCTGCCTGGAGTTCAGTGCAGCAGACACTCATGTTATCCTAAGACTGTGACCGGGCTACGTGCCCAAGGTTCCTACCACTCCCTTCAGGGACCAGGTAGTGAACCTGCAAGCACTGCCCCGGGAGGAGGCAGGCCCAGCCACTTCATTGCTGTGTCCGGTACGTGCTTTGCGTATCTACTTGGACCGAACACAGAGCTTTAGATGTTCTGAGCAGCTCTTTGTCTGCTTTGGTGGACAGCGGAAAGGGAACAGTGTCTCCAAACAGAGGCTTTTTTAGTGGATGCCATTACATTGGCCTATCACACCCAGACAGTGCCCCCCATGCGGGTCCGAGCACACTCAAAAAGAAGTGTTGTGTCCTCATGGGCACTGGCCAGGGGCACCGCCTTAGCAGACATATGCAGAGCAGTGGGTTGGGCAACACCCAATACCTTTCTGAGATTTTAAAATCTCAGGTCCGAGCCGGTAGAACTCGATACACGCTTAAAAACTGACTTGCACCTAGCGCCCTTTCCCTCTGCTGAGGTAAAACGTGCGCTCTTATCCCAGGAGATCTTGGCTATCCCCCCACTATCTTGCTACCCCCCACTATCTTGGCTCCCTGGATGACTCCTCCCGAGCCCTCTGGTCTGCGAATTCAGCAGTGGAATTCACCCCCTGGTCGCCGTGTCTGTAGCAACTCCTCCCTCCCAATAAGGCAGGATCAATCACCGCGCCACTTTCCACATGTGACCTAAAAACCTATCTGATGCATTCACCACGCTTTACCTCCCCCAGTCTGGGCAGTTGTGGTCTCCTTCCCCGATGCGTATGATAGCGTTAAGCTGGCCCCAGCTGCTTTAAATCTATGCGAGAAACATAGTGAGAGAAAAGGTGCGGCTGGCGCGGCCTGCTCCCATGCTTGGCACGTCGCCTTGTTCCCCCTGTCGGGGGTAAAGAACCAGAAGGCTTTGATGACAAAATGGGGCGTTGGGGAAGGGTACGTGCAGTCTGACACAGCCGGTCGCTTTGGCACGTAAAATACCTGCCCGCTCCTGTGTCAGCAGTACACGTACACGGCTCGGCACATGCTGTGATTTAAATTGGACCCCTAGTGCCGCTTCTTCGACACATCGTCGGAGTGACCGACAGACGGGGAATGTCTAGGTTACGAATGTAACCTTCGTTCCCTGATGGAGGGAACGAGACATTGTGTCCTCCCGGCCACGTCGCTGAACTGCGGCCGAACCTCATTGTCAGGTCCTCAGAAAAATCCTAAATGAAACAGATGCATTTCCCTCCCTTTATATCCGTATGTCCGGGGGTGGAACATGCAAATTCTGTCTGCCAATTTCTCATTGGCCTTTTCTCATAAATCATAGATGCGAAAGGCTCTCAAGAGAGACTCCTAGTGTCACTTATTCGACACATCGTCTCCTTCCCTCCATCAGGGAACGGAGGTTACATCCTCCCATTCAGCTGATGAACGAAATGTGCGAAAAACTTCACAGAAATAAAATAGCCTGCTCCTCTCTGACTGTTGCTTGCGTGATAGTAAATACATGATTACAATTACATAATATAAGAAACATATAAGACTCCACACAATTTCGTGATCAGCAATCAAATAATCACATTTGTGACATCAATTGTGTTAACTTGTTTTATACAAAAGGACAGGTTTTCTTTCATTAAAGCATTTTCACAAGATGCACTGGGAAAATTCACTTGAAAGATCGGGATTATATCATAATTATTATATTTTGCAATTTTTTTTAACTCAAACTGTTATGCTGATAATCGGCACAGCCTTTGACCAGAAAAATAAAAATGTCACTCCATGTTAAAAAGGTTGCCGACCCCTGCCCTAAAACTAACCCTCACAGAAACTTTTGGCATTTTTACAAAAAAAACAACAACATTGTTTTGTATGTTTTTTAAGCCATTTGAATTACAGGGACACTAGTGGTGTCCTCATAAACCATATTTATAGCAGAATACCCTCGTAATTAGTGTGTAACCTAAAACGGTTTCCTTGTAAACTACAAAAAACAACTCACTCGCACACAAAAAAAATTATTCTGTAATTTAATTGCCATAATTTTGTTCCAAACCCATAATGACTTTCTTTCTTCAAATGGAGACGTTAGGGAGAATATTATAGAAATAAATAAATAAAAGTGAATGGTGACTGAGGCTTGCATCTTTTTCTTTCTTTCTTTCTTTCTTTATTCAATTTAGATTTACAGGTGTAGTGCACATCAATAAACATTTCTATATATGTGCCAGTTTATCTATTACAGCACATTTTTAACTGTTGTCCCTGGGCATTTGTTCTATGAAAAAGCAGGTATAAAAACTTATATAATTCTTAGAACCCAAGTAAAAATAGACATCATAAAAGAGTTGCAAAAATTATACATGCAATGTATGCAACACATAGGGGTGGGATATAAAGGGGGTCACCAGCGGCTCACTAAAAAGGCAGCTCACCCGCTCAACAGTTCTAAGGGGTGCAAAATTTGGTGCCGCATACATACTTGAAAATTTGTAGTTGCGCCCCTGGTCTCACATGTATAATGGGAATTTTCACAAGTTCACATTTTCGTGTAATTCTGAAGAGAGATACAGGTAAACACATTTGGCTTGCTGTTTGGAGGGCTCGAGCACACAAAAAAAAATATTGATAGAAGAGTGATGTTGTACTGAATATCATAACAATACAATATGTGATGATATTCTTTACAACAGCACAATTGCAAGGGCTAGATAACTTAATGCTCTATAAACAAGAAGGTATAGAATTCAAAGCTTTATATATAATATTTTACATTTTACACACAACAATCTCAAGTTGTTTTGTCTAGTTTTACTTCACTAAATGGAGTTAATTAATAGAGGTTCAGGCATATTCATTTTAATTTGACAAATCACAGCCCACGAGACACAGCTTTCCTGACATACCTCTGTGGAGCGGAGGGGGGCGGGGCCGGGTCGGAATATCGCGCGCCTCATCAGGCCGATTGGGGACCGGGCGTGCGATATTCCGACCCGGCCCCGCCCCCCTCCGCTCCACAACCTCCTTCACCCCATCTCCACTTGTTCTCTAGATTCATAATTTATTTAAATAAGTAAATACCTCTTCTATAAAAGATTACATTGACATATGAACTACTGAACAAAAATTGTTCCAAAAGATGGCCTTGGAAGGCTGCATTTAATGTTAGATTTGAGGCTCAAAACTAACTGTTGTATAATAATATATAGACTATTAGTTACTCTGTGTCTGCACAATCTTGTGCGTGCACACGACTGTGCCTTGGCACGTCAAGTATATTATGCACTTGCACATCTTTTTGAGATAAATATACTCGCGCTCGCTCCTCGGTTAGAAGACTTTGTTTGCTCAGTATAATTGTTGTGCTCTCTCACTTGTTGCCACAGCAACACAAATGGTGTATTGGGTATTCCCCGTGGATAAAGAGAGAGACAACGAAATACAGAAGAATACTGTATAATGTTTCTGTGTTTCTCTATCTGGATATTAGTGTTCCATAGAAAGGCTTCATGTTGATATTCAGTTTCATAATCCATATATTCATATGTTTTGTCCCTCTTGTTAACCACTGAATATTCAGAGTGTCTTTTCTCACAGTTGTGTGTTTCTCACTTTTTTCTCTCTTTTTCTGTATTCTTTTGCAGCTGTTCAGAGAGGTGAGGATCATGAAGAACCTCCATCACCCCAATATTGGTAAGATTCACTGAAATACAACAAATGATTGATGGATGGATGGATGGATGGATGGATGGATAGATAGATAGATGTGTTTTAATCTTTAATGTTCTAATACGTTACAGTGCAACTCTTCGAGGTGATTGAAACAGAGAAGACGCTTTATCTTGTGATGGAATATGCAAGTGGAGGTGAGCTCTGTTGTCCATACTTGAGTTTGCCCTTTTACTACATAGTGCTTCAGGTCAAGGCTCCAAACCAATATTTGTATGATTTCTGCAACATAATGCAACAAAAGTAATTATTCTTAGCATAATATTGTGATCTTTGAGATATCTTTTCATGTGTGGATTTCCAGGTGAGGTGTTTGATTACCTAGTGTCACATGGGAGAATGAAAGAGATTGAGGCTAGAGCCAAATTCAGACAGGTGAGACAATTACCTCAGCACTATACTGCATACTGCACTGGGCTGAATAATCAGGATATTTCACTGGTACACCACATTAAACGTCCAGTTCACATTTTCAGCTCCAATTTGAGTTTCGTATGCACTTACTGGTTTGTGTTCTTTTTAATTTTTCTTTCAGATTGTGTCAGCTGTTCATTACTGTCATCAGAAGAATATAGTGCACAGAGATCTGAAGGTATGAGCTGGAATCTATGCAATGAGGAGAATATGTGTAATTAAGTAATTGTTTTTCTAGTATCTGTTTGTATCACTTTGTGTCCTTTTTCTTTCTCTTTGTTTTCCCCGCAACTTAAATTTCTATGTCTCTCTTTCACTCTTTTTCTCTCTGTTTTTGTAGGCAGAGAATTTGCTGTTGGATGCAGATGCTAATATAAAGATAGCAGACTTTGGCTTTAGTAATGAGTTTACGTTGGGGAATAAGTTGGACACGTTCTGTGGTTCCCCGCCTTACGCAGCCCCAGAGCTCTTTCAAGGCAAAAAGTATGATGGGCCAGAGGTAGACATCTGGAGTCTGGGGGTCATCCTTTACACGCTGGTCAGCGGGTCTCTGCCTTTTGATGGACAGAACCTCAAGGTTCAGTTACTTCATTCTTAAACCCACTACTATCCTTTTCCAAACCCATTACCACCCTGTCTAATGGAGTTGGGGAAGAATCGATACGGTATCATATTGCAGTACTCTTTGGTTGTGATATTAAAACAAAAAATTGACATCAATTCTATGCCTTTCATAGACATTAACATTGTTTGGTCATTGGTATCAATATGTGCCATGCATTTGAGCAGTCTTTCAGCATCATAAAAGGCTGTCTGTTCCGCAGTAAAGTAGCTATGCTAGATAGCTGTAGTTTCCTGTATCCTCCACAATCTAGCATTCAGAAACAAACCACAAGATGCTCAACTGCGCCGCAAAAAATTGCTTTCAGTACTACTTATTTGGGTGCAAAGTAGATTGTCTCTAACATTTGTTGGATAGTGAAATTATCTTTTTATACTTTTATTTGAGATTAGAATACTGGTTAAAGTTATGCACTTGCACTTTAAACATTCTATTGCAGTCGAACTAAAACAAAACTTTATCTTTTTAAAATGTCATGTTTGAGTCCATGCTAGATAATGCAATCGAAGCTCAGTGTCGTCCAGCATGTATGCATGTTAATCAGATCACGACTGGCCTTGGCATGATCCGTTTGCTCGGAAAGACAGAGGTGGCATCCAACAATTATTTAACACTTCCGCAGCAGACGTTCTTTCTTCATTTATTTGATTATGCATTGTATACTTGGACAGACAGATGAAAAATTTAGCTTGACTATAACTGTGCATGTTAACGTACTGACTGTAATGTGACCATAAATTTAAGATGCTCTATTTCCATTTACATTAAGCATGTACGTTAATTTCTTCTGTCTAATGACTGATCTTTGTTTACCTTACTGTGCGGTGGTGCGTGTTTTCCAGGAGCTGCGTGAGCGAGTGCTGAGGGGGAAGTATCGTGTGCCCTTCTACATGTCCACAGACTGTGAGGGGATTCTGCGGAGGTTCCTTGTGCTCAATCCCAGCAAACGTTGCACTCTAGAGGTGCCCACATTCACAGACACTCTCTACCTTTCCAAACCCTTGACCTGGTAGCAGATTACATAATATGAAGCATCTGTGCTAATTTATATCTTTGTAAAATGTCTGTGCTTTTAAACAGTTGTTTTAAACTGGTTTTGCTTCAGGACTAAGATTTTATATTTGACATCAGTGGTGACCTAACACCCTGTCTACAACGGACACGAGTGATGCATCACATCAAAAGAAAATAGCTCCTGTTCTATTGCTTACACACTGCAGAGCTTCTCCAGCAACTTTATTATTCTGTCTGTCTGAAATAAAATTGTTGTACTGATTAAAAATCCTACATGGGAATCTTTCTGCCATGAAATTGAAAAAATAGCGACTATTGCATTAAAGGCAGCACGTGATGTTTCTTGTCTCTGGTCTACTAATTTAAAAGCTTTTGTTTTTTATGTATTCACAGTTTTAGCAACAATTACATTAAAATAAAAAGTATATAATAAGTAAATGTTTATACCAGAATTATTTCTGTATAAAGTAGGACAGGTTATTCCGCCTTTTAACCATTGCTGAAGTTTACTTGAGCTCACATCTGATTGATCCATTGCTTCTTGTTAGTTAGGATATTTAATTTGATGTTTCCAGTGTAGACAGCCTCAAGCCATGGATGTGTGCACTGGATGTTTTTGGCAACATTCTGAGTAAACTCTAGAGACTGTTGTGCATGAAAATTCCAGGAGATCAGCAGTTACAGAAATATTCAAACTAGTGGCCGAAATCGAAATCACTAAGATCACTATTTTTCGCCATTCTGATGGTTGATTTAAACAGTAATGGAAGCTCCCTACCCATATCTGTGTGATTTTATGCATTACACTGCTGCCATATGATTGGGTGATTAGATAATTGCATGAATAAGTAGGTGTACAGGTGTTCTAAAGTGCTCAGTGAGTGTATGTTTATCCTCGTTACAAGTGAACCCATATTTAATTTAGGCTGAGTCGTATTTTCTTTTACATTGCATAGATTTGTTCATGGTATTTAAGGATGAGGGCATGTTATGCATCCTGCCCATGTTGACATCTGCCCAATTTGGTTAACTTCTACCAAATGATAGATGAATTTGCACCAAAATACAGTAGAATTCATTGGATGTAGAGCCTTTGTTGTCAAGAACAAAAGATATGGAATTTTATCATTTATTTTTTTGCAATTGTAATAAATGCCCACAATTATATAGTTAAATGCATTCTATTATTTGCATTTATAATGTTTTTTCTCTGCTGTCCTGATCCTATCAGAACAGACCTATCAGAACAGACATCTTGCAACCCAAGATGCTTAAAAATGTATGTTATGGAATGATTTTCCGGACATTATTCAAAAGGAATTGCAAATTGTATTTGCAATTGCGTTTTCAATTTGTGGACGCATAAAATGTGACATAATCCAAACGCAATTGCAAATCGCGCATTACCGTTTGCATTTTCGTTTAAGCGAACGCACAGTGACTGCCAGATTTCAAATGGAAAAGCAAAGTCCGTTTGCAACTGTGTTTCCCATATCTTACGAGTTTTGGCCCTGTCATATTTAAATAGCAATTTCAATTACCATGTCTGCTTTTTCACTTTCTCAGCGTCGCGTATGTAGCCAGCCAAAACTCAAATGGAATACTATTTCCTTAGTATTTCCATTGACGCCTTACACGAAACCTGTCAATCAGGGTCAAGGGTGGGATTATGCTATGGGCGCGTTTGTCTTGGGAAGAGACGTCACTCACAGTCGACGGTTAAGATCAAATAAACCGGCGTCTGTTCAGGGCATCACCTCTTTATTTATTTTGTATTTATTTTAATGTTTATTTGACAGGGACAAATGCATAGAACATTGCTTTATAAAGAATAGGCCTACAAAGTAGATGCCACGCATACATGTTTCTAGCCATGACTAATTTGCAACCCCTGTCCCTGGTTAGGCTTATAAATTTAAAACAAAAATTACAGAGTATTGAGTTTAAGATTTATAATTAATAAAATACATACAACAAATACATCCCATATATGAAATAAGATATGGGCTTAAGTAGATGTGGAAGTCACTATAAATCAAAGTCTAGACACATTTAACAATACAAGAACACAAAAGGGTGCATATGTCTGTGCGTGCTCACATATGCAGCATTATGTTTGTATGCATTGTGTTATGTCCTACGGAAGCGTATTGCATTCACTTGAGAGAAAAAAATCTACTCTGTTTTTCTGAATTAACGACTTAATTATCTCAGAATTACGAGATAATTTTTCATGGAAAAAAAGTTTTTTCTCTGTTTTTCTGAATTAACGACTTAATTATCTCAGAATTACGAGATAATTTTTCATTAAAAAAAATATTGAGATCCCTCAAAATCCTGCCAGGAGCTCTATTTTAGCTGGATTGCAAGTAAACATGTCCCGCCTTTCAAGTTTAATCCGGTTTTATTTTACTTTGGGTCTGAGACAATTTATAGAGATATATTTTAAACTTGGCCTTCAATACAAAGACATTACTGTCTATGACATTTGTAATACTGTCATGGCTGAGACACGCTTTGATCTTCCAAAGAACACTAATCAAGCAATAGACTTGTACTTGCATTTAACACGAGAACTACCAGAATTCTAGAACTACTA
This sequence comes from Xyrauchen texanus, assembly GCF_025860055.1. Taxonomy (NCBI): domain Eukaryota; kingdom Metazoa; phylum Chordata; class Actinopteri; order Cypriniformes; family Catostomidae; genus Xyrauchen; species Xyrauchen texanus. The sequence continues at coordinate 31,446,275 of NC_068278.1, read as the reverse complement.
GAATGGCCATAGGGGCAGTCTAGCAGCTAATATATAATATATATAGGCCTATGTATTTATATAGTCTAGCACTATTACATATTACAAAAAAAGATCGTATTATATAGGACTATCTGCGTTCGCTTGGCGCTCCATTTGATCCATATTATTGTATTTTATTCAATACATTTTTAGGGTGATGACGCCATAAAATATGACGACAGACATTAGAAGCTTCATTCTAAAACCTCAATAGAAGTTTCGAATGTAAATATGACATGACATTTGGTATGAACGGTCAGAATGACCGCTATGGCCATTCTAGTAGTTACAGAATTCTGGTAGTTCTCGTGTTAAATGCAAGTACAAGTCTATTGCTTGATTAGTGTTCTTTGGAAGATCAAAGCGTGTCTCAGCCATGACAGTATTACAAATGTCATAGACAGTAATGTCTTTGTATTGAAGGCCAAGTTTAAAATATATCTCTATATATTGTCTCAGACCCAAAGTAAAATAAAACCGGATTAAACTTGAAAGGCGGGACATGTTTACTTGCAATCCAGCTAAAATAGAGCTCCTGGCAGGATTTTGAGGGATCTCAATATTTTTTTTAATGAAAAATTATCTCGTAATTCTGAGATAATTAAGTCGTTAATTCAGAAAAACAGAGCAAAAACTTTTTTTTCCATGAAAAATGATCTCGTAATTCTGAGATAATTAAGTCGTTAATTCAGAAAAACAGAGCAAAAACTTTTTTCCATGAAAAATTATCTCGTAATTCTGAGATAATTAAGTCGTTAATTCAGAAAAACAGAGTAGATTTTTTTTTCTCAAGTGAATGCAATACGCTTCCGTAGGACATAACACAATGCATACAAACATAATGCTGCATATGTGAGCACGCACAGACATATGCACACTTTTGTGTTCTTGTATTGTTAAATGTGTCTAGACTTTGATTTATAGTGACTTCCACATCTACTTAAGCCCATATCTTATTTCATATATGGGATGTATTTGTTGTATGTATTTTATTAATTATAAATCTTAAACTCAATACTCTGTAATTTTTGTTTTAAATTTATAAGCTTAACCAGAGGCAGGGGTTGCAAATTATTCATGGCTAGAAACATGTATGTGTGGCATCTACTTTGTAGGCCTATTCTTTATAAAGCAATGTTCTATGCATTTGTCCCTGTCAAATAAACATTAAAATAAATACAAAATAAATAAAGAGGTGATGCCCTGAACAGATGCCGGTTTATTTGATCTTAACCGTCGACTGTGAGTGACGTCTCTTCCCAAGACAAACACGCCCCATAGCATAATCCCACCCTTGACCCTGATTGACAGGTTTCCGTGCAAGGCGTCAATAGAAATACTAAGGGAAATAGTATTCCATTTGAGTTTTGGCTGGCTACATACGCGACGCTGAGAAAGTGAAAAAGCAGACATGGTAATTGAAATTGCTATTTAAATATGACAGGGCCAAAACTCGTAAGATATGGGAAACACAGTTGCAAACGGACTTTGCTTTTCCATTTGAAATCTGGCAGTCACTGTGCGTTCGCTTAAACGAAAATGCAAACGGTAATGCGCGATTTGCAATTGCGTTTGGATTATGTCACATTTTATGCGTCCACAAATTGAAAACGCAATTGCAAATACAATTTGCAATTCCTTTTGAATAATGTCCGGAAAATCATTCCATAGTATGTGTTGAATAGCTTTAGCTTAAAAAAGTCACTGCATACTTTTATTGATTTACAATTCGAGCTTTGATGTCTATGCAGTTAAATGACTGAGCTGTGAATTTTCTGTGAAATCAGTATGCTGTATTCCCTCCACAGCAAGTGATGAAGGATAAGTGGATGAATGCGGGGCATGAGAGTGATGAGCTAAAGCCTCATATTGAGCCAGCAGAGGACTACAGTGACCCCAACCGCATAGGTGAGCATGTAAACCAGCAGGAAACAGGCTAAAGTCTGAACCTTTATGCATTTGGTGTTACAGTTTCACTATTAGGTTACATTTCTCCATAAAAGAAGAGACTAATTGTATCTGTAAAGATTTATCTCTTTTCTCACTTATTTCTCTTTTTTGTTCAGAGATTATGGTCGGGATGGGTTTTACCACAGAAGAGATTAAGGACTCTTTACTAAATCAGAAATATAATGAAGTCACGGCTACATATCTACTGTTGGGCCTGAAGACTGAGGTAACACTTGAGTACATGTGCAAGCACACACAGTATTACAATATTCTGCTTGAAATTATTATTAGCTGAAATAGAGCTCAACAGTGGCCCCCCACTTTTTCAGTTGTATTTTTCATTGATTCTGTCCATTGGTAGGTAGTGTATTTCCCCACTGGGAATCCGGCAATTACATTTTTTGTATTTTTTATTTTTTTTTAAAGCATTGCCATTTGACATTGTTATTATGTTTTCAGGATGGCACTGAGTCACGAGTTAGTGGCAGTATGACATTGCCACGGGTGCGTCCAAGCCCAATTACCAACGGAACCAGCAAACCCTCCCCCTCTTCATCATCTTCATCATCACACAGCAAGACTCAGCGCAGCGCCTCTACCTACCATCGCCAGCGACGGCACAGTGACTTCTGTACGAAACATTTAAGCATGAACTCAAAACGCAAACTTAGTCAAGTGTTAATGTTGTTAATTTTATTAATTATGCTTGATTGTTGTGCAGGTGGTCCCAGCATGCCTGTGATGCACCCTAAGCGTAGCCCGACCAGTGGTGGAGATCGTGAGTTGCGTGAGAGTCGCATGCCGCCGAGGAAGGCCAGCTGCAGCGTAATGGGCAGTCGGACCCTCCCCCCATCTAGTCCAATGGTCAGCACCGCCAACAACCCAAATAAGGCGGAGATACCTGACCGACGCAAGGAGATGACCGCCACCACTGTGAGAGAGAGGGAGATAGGGTGGAGGGTGGGCTAACAGAGGGTGGGTAATGAGAGTTTCAGAGAGGGAAAATGATAAAATCATCTGATTTCTGTAATAGCTCTTGACTGATGAATGGTTTCATTTTGTGGGATGTTGCCTTTTTTGGAAATATCAGAGAATTTTAAAATGATGGTTTACATGCTTGAATAAGTCATGGAAATTTCTATGTATATAGTAAATATAAATGTTTCTGGTTAGGCTGTGCTGTAAAATATTTAATCGACTACATATTACTCATGTGTATTGTAAAACATGCTTGGAAGGCATAGTGATCTATTTTGAGTTGGGCCATTTCTCCAAATATCACAAATGACTTAAAAAGCTATGGAAATTAATTGGTAAATAAGAGAAGGAACCCTAGTAAGGATGTGTTTTGTGTCCATATGTAGTTAATGAGATATTTTATGGGGGGGTTATGAAATCTCATGTGTCATCTTTGTTGCAGAATAATATCCCAGGAAGTACTATGACCCGCAGGAACACGTACGTATGTACAGATCGTTCCAGCACTGACCGACACTCACTGCTGCAGAACGGCAAAGACAACAGGTGACAAAGACATGCATTCATAAAGACAAACACAAATGCACACTGTGTTATACTGTATATCCCAGATCACTGTCTCTCATTCTCTCTCTGGGTTTCTGTCTCTCCTCAGCTCTCTGTCTCACCGTCTCCCCCCCACCTCTCCGTCCACTCTCAGTATTGTGGGAGCAGGAGCCTCCTCCTCCTCTTCCTCAGGTGAGCGCTGTCGGCTGACACGTGGTTCCACCATCCGGAGCACCTTCCACGGTGGTCAACTCCGTGACCGTGTACCACCTACTTATGGACCTCCACCCACGTCTCCCATTCTCAGCCATGAGGCGGGAGCCCTGCCACCCAACGCCCGCAGCCGGGCCACCTCTAACTTGTTCAGCAAAATCACCTCCAAACTCACACGCAGGTAAGAGGAGACACACTCATCACACAATTACAGTGAACACATGGCAAATCACCTGACAAAAAACTATGTAAAGCATCATTTAAATGGGAAAGATATTTCCAATCCATATAGAAATTATCCACCGCTTCTCTAGCAAAAGTATGACAAAAATCCAACTTATGTGTAATCAAGAATTGAAACTAGTATGCATATCAAATGCTTTTTTATGTGAATTATCTGACTCAAAAATGTATGCTCTCTTTTTGATGTCACACATTCAAACAAACAGGACCCAGGACATGTGATCTCAACAATTAAATTTACAGAGGAAATCTTGAACAAAGATCCAGACAAAACAAACACATCACACCAAATATAGATCATTCAAAACTAGATTGCTCATATTATAGACAATGAAACTGTATATGGCAAAAGCTTGAAACGGTGATGAGATATGTGTTCAGTCGATGGACATCCCTTTCTTATGTATGTCACGTTGCCACTTTACTTTTCTAGTCCATCTAAAACAAAATTATTTATTTACAAATATCCTCAGTGTGTAAGGCCAGTTTATTCCTCTGCACCGAACCTACAACGTAGGCTCCATGTAGCTGCTAATGCTTTGGTTTGCATTTATAGTTCTGCCTTGGTGTGTCTGTGTCGTTTTGTTAGTACACAGCCAAAATGCTATTGTATTGAGAGAAAATGCCTTAATTTCTGAAATAACTGTGCATTTCGTAAATAAAAAAGGCAGTGCAGTGGTTGGTATTCATTGATTCAAAAGTATTTATTAAATTATCAAAAGTCATTTAAGTATGTATATAGGTACATATTATTTATTATGCAATGCAGAGAGACAATTAATTAAGCATGCACTGTATGATTGCTTCTGACTATCTTAAATACAAATAAGTAATATTGTAAAAAAAAATCTAATTAATCAATAACTGCTTGCTAAACCAATACACAATGCATAATTTTAAAGCTTTAGATATTTGTATTGGAAAACATGCCAAAACAACAACCAATCCAAAAAGTATGAAGTTGCAGCGTAGATAATGGGCCTCTCACCTTTTTGATCACATCGATCCATCTTTAACTCTCAAAAAGCAAACTCTCTCTTCTTAATAGATCTGCATATTGCCGATGTTGTTCACGATAAAATACGCACCGCAACACATATGTATTATGATTCACTTTGTGACAAGCCATCACGTTATAATCTAACTGCGGCAAGCGTGCACATGGTACGAGCATGCCCGCCTCAGAGTGTACAACAGTTTCAATCTCTCCTCCTTAGATCGGTCACTTCACGTAACTCATAGAAGTCAGGCACAAACTGCAGTGCTGCTCTTGCGTGTCATCATTAGAGTTTAATGTGATCTCATGTTACGTTAAATGAGATCAAACGACTATTTGACAACCAAAATCTTTGTGAATAATGGGCACAACAACGCTGCTACATCATGGGTCGTCATCTTGATTGTTTTGAGTTGAATGGATCACATGACAACAAATACATCATCGTTTTCAGATATCTCTGTTTCCCCTGTCCACAATACTACACAAAGAAGGCGTTTTCAAATTTATCCACTTGGGAGAACTATTTGAAAAGCTCAGTTTTCGCTGTCAAATACGCCAAGGCCAAAACAGAGAAAAAAAAAGCGTTTTCAGACGAAAACGAAAATGTATTAGTGTGGACATGGCCTAAGAATTGCATTCATGTATATTTAAATAACTTCTGACTGTTTAAAAGTAGCTTGTGATGGCATAAAGACACTAAATAAAATTATTTATTCTGCATCACAAATTCAGATTATTGCAAAAAAAAAAAAAAAAAGGTCCTCATAAGACTTGTGCCACACTTTGGGAACGTAAAAGTAAGAGATTTATGTGAGTGTCTACGATAATATCTAGGACATCACTGCGTCAAAAAGTGTGGATGTCTTCTGGATGACATCCAGATTGGATGTCTTTAGAAAAAAACTTTTTTATCTGACTGAGCTGCCTTTTACTGGTAGAATGCAGTCTGTCCAATAAGACTGGGAACCCCCTGAAAAAATATTTCATCTTAAGAGTTTGTTATACACTATTCACTTCCATTGCTTATTCTCGTTCCCTCTCTTTTTTAAATTTATACCCTTCCTGAACTTTCCTTCTTTGTTCTTATTTCTGTGTTTCTCTTCTTTCTCCCTGTTGGTCTTGCTCTTGCTCTCACTATCACTCAATCACTCTTCCTCTGTCTTTGACTTTCTTCATCTCTTTCTATCCTCATTTTGTGTGCCTCTCTATCCTAGGGTCAATCTTGACCCCTCTAAACGGCAAGGCTCTAATAAATCAGTGTCGGGTTGTACTCTTCCACAGGGATCCAAAACAGTTAGTAAGTTCCAATATCTGCCTCGGTTTGCCTGTCTGTTGCCCTGTCTTGCTGCACACCTGTCTGTCTCTGCACATGGCATGCCCGTTTGCATGCACTCTCCTTTTCAGAACAGTGTGAGCATTTGAGCTGCTAGTAAACAGGATGTAAGGGTGAGGAAAGTCTGGATGATGGTGCATGGAGGCTTTGTCCCTTGTTGGTTTGCATGGATCCTTCACTGCATCTAAGAACATAGGCACAGACACAAATATTTACTTATAGTATTATATATTTCATTACACAAAGCCCAAGTCAACATCAGGCCAGCTAGTTATATTGGCCTGTTAGCAGATTAGATTTGTTGGACCATCTTCAGACAGGACCGAGAGATCCAGATATGTTTACACAGTATGTCCTTTATGTTGGTTTTGGTGAAGTCAGTTTTTTGTTGCATGGATCGGACCCTGCTGGAGTAAAGCAGAATATCTCAAAATGTGTGTTTCTTTACAGGGTCACAAATGAATCTGAGGGAGTCCGCAGATCTTCGGTCACAGGGTGGGTCCTCACATGATACTACATGTTATGATCAGGGATTGTCCACTTGATAACTTTTATAGGGATAATTAACCTAAAAATTATAATTTGTCATCACTGACTCACTCTCCTGTATGAATTTCTTTCTTCCGTGGAACAAAAAAGAAAAGTGCAGAATGTTAATTTCCACCTAGTATTAAGATGCGCTTCAGGTGATCCGATCACATGTGGTCTAAATGGGTTCTAAAACATTTTGTGATCTGATTACAAAAACCACATATGAATGTGGTCAAAAACATGTGTGACAACATCACATTTGAGTTGTAAACAGTAATCTGTCCTGTATACATCCCGGCAGCAGTGAAACTCCACCTGCGCATTGCTACAATAAGAGTTTAAACTTTGCCAGTTCCAAGTGGCTTTAAAAAGAAAATGACCATCCAATCTGAACATTTAAAAAAGTAGATACATACACAATCACAAGAGCTTCACGGATCTTCTTCAGTGTGTCTGATATCAACATGCATCAAGACTAATTTAATACAGGTAATCAAATTCAAATAACGGATAATTCTGCTCGAAATATTGCGTTTGTTCTTAGATTAAATTTCAGCTGCATCTTCGAGAAACATCATCTTTGTCTTTTCTGACTTTCTTGCGCTTTAATATCATGCAGAAATACACTGAAAGAGTGATTGATGGATGTCATCATGAATCAGAGACCCTCCACTCCAAATCCGAACACAAGTGGTCACAGGAGACGCATTTAGCAACCAGGTGTAAACAGCAATGTGTCTCGTCTGACCACATGTGATCAGATCACGCAAGCTGCATCTTAATCTTAAGGTGTAAACAGGGTCTTAGACACTGTCAGCCTCAGAGCAGCATCAACATCCTTAAAAATATCTCTTCTTGTGTTCCATGGAAGAATGAAAATCATACAGGGTTGAAACGATCTTAGTGTGAGTAAATGACAACAGAATTTTAATTTATGCTTTATGAGCTGACTTTGTTGACAGTTCGCTGTGGATAAAAGAATGTCCTTCCCCAGTAACACTTGCATTTGATTGTTTTCTGACAATCATCTTTCTCAGTACTGCTGTATCTCATTCAAATACTCTCTCTCTCCCTCTACCAGTGGCCATCTATCTGGGGATCAGAAAGCGTCCAAGCCCTGGGGCGGGGGAGGGGGCTGGGATGTAAGTAGTCATCTCTCCCGTCCCCCCCGGGCCCCTGCAGAAGTGGTACTGGCCTTGCGTGAGGCAGCCAGGGGGTGTGGCTGCCAGGTCCGGCACGCTGGTCCGTTTCTGCTGTGTTGCAGTCATGGAGTGGCAGGGTCAAAGGTTGCATTCCAAGCTGAGGTGTGCCAACTAAGTGTGGGTCTTGCAGAGGCAAATGGAGTACGCTACACACGCCTGTGGGGGGCCCCCCTTGCCTTCAGGCACATCGCATCACAGATCTCTAAAGAGGTGGAGCTCTGAGGGGACGGGTGGAGAGTAAATTGTATATGCCCCCTCACTATATCAATTGTTAAAGCAAACTGACTTTGATCTGCCCACCTATGTGTAACAGACTTAAAAAAAAATCTGCTCCCACCTCCAGTCAAGATTCAACATACACCAAAACTTCAAACACATACACACACACACACACACACACATATATACAAACACAGTCACGTTAAAGGCGCGGGGCACTAATATCCCAAAATTGTGCAAATCCACAAAAACAAACACATCCCATCATGTGCAACATAAACAGGGGTGCTTCTTAACACGAATACACACAAACACACACACACACAGAGCAGCCTCATTCACTGGATCTGGATTGAATCCAGTTTAGTATTTTATTCTCATTCTAGTCATAACATTTTTACTTAAATAATTGATGTCATTCTTTTTTTAACCACTTTTGTATGTTTTCAAGTTTTGACATTTTAAACGGGTCATAATGTATTATGTTTTTGTGATTATTGTGTCTTACATTTGTTATTACAGAGTCATAATCTCATTGAATCATTGAAAATGTAGAACTGTAGCTGCCAATGAACTATATGCACAAAAATGAAGTTGGCAAATGTATCCAATCATCATAGCTCACAGTGCCCACACAAATCTAAATCAGACTTGCTGGTGATCACAAACTTGATGAGGCTATAAGCCAACCAATCGCAGACTCATCGTGGAACACACTACACTTTGTTCTTGAAATTGTCAGAGCAGAATTTTGTTCCTTAGAAAATGTGTTATTCTGATGTGTAGTGCCAGTTTACGTATTACCTACCGCTGATTAGTTTATTATCCAGATATAGAAAAGAGATTAAATGCCAAATGACTTTGCCTGACCGATCTCAAACAGGCTCTCTGAGCGGTTGATATTCCTTTCTTTTCTTTTTTTTTGATGACTCCTGTTCCATGATCCCTTGCAATTAGAGTTACCTGTCCCTTTATCAAATCAGAGTGAAGTTAAGGTTTCAGAGCGTATGATTTTTGGATCTAAGCAATCAGGATTAAAGAGACACTTCCTGCATTGTAGATTTCTGAACCGTTTTCACGTGAAGGAAAAAACACCTTTCCTATTGGATATTATTCAGTTGTCAAACTCATCTTAATGTAATTATTTTACAAAATTTTAAGTGTAACATATAATAACAAGTAATGATCAATATGTTCAATGGATAATCATGGTCTTTATAACAAAAAAATGTTTTCCCTGCACCTCCAGCAGGAAACAGTGTCCCTTTTTGCTAAATATTACAGCGTAGTGATTGCCAACTTTATGTCAGTTATTATAAATTCAACAATCAATTCAGACATTTCAGTGCTTTTTCATGAAAGTTCCAGGGATTTAAATGATTACATTTGTATTCAAAAAACATTTTGATTCCTTATCCAACAATCAAATACTGTACCTCAATGCACCATATAAACAAATGTTTAGTGATCTTACTGCTGTATAGATTTTGGGGGGCAAGTGCACCAACAGGGCTTAGAAAAGAGTGTATGTGTGTTGTATGAGGCAAGTTTGCAAGCTTACTTTAAATAAGTTGGCTAATAATTCTCCTAACAATGCTATGTCACATGAACAGAGTTGCAATTTAAGAATAGACCATTCACATTGTGTCTAGCATTCTATCTCGATATGACAATTATTCATGGACTGGTCATGTATTATCTGTGGATCATAATGGCTTTTGGAGCCCTCTGCTACAAGCACGTTATTAGAAATGTAATGAATTTATGTGCAGGTCTGGCACCTGAATTGAAGGTATAGGCTGCTTTTGATTAATATTTATGGGCAGAATAAGGTTTATTAATTAACTCACCTATTTCTTTTTTCTGACCATTTAAAATAATGCCCTTTGCTTGCCTATTGAAACTAGTTTTGGACATTTATTGTGTAACAAGACCTAAAATTGTTTTAATTGTCAATTTGCCAAGCATAAAACTTACAAGAATATGTACAATTTAATGGCTCAAAAATCTGTGGTGGTAATGGTGCAATAGCAATAGATTACTGTTAATGTTTTGTCTACAAGTTGTTATCTATCATCGTTTCAAGCCATGCTTAGGCCCTGTTGGTGCTGCCAGCCCATGGCCAGTAAGATACTGCGGAAGTACACAGATTTCAGGTCAGGTACAGCAATGCGTTAAGGTGTACAGGATAGTTCTTGCTAGTTCGGTGATTTTCTTTGTTGCACTCAACAATGTTTTGTTGGTGTGTGAGAGACGCTTTGATTGGCTGAGGTAGTCACTGTGCTGTCATGTGTGAAATATTTCGTTGATACTGAAGGATTACTTATTGACTTTCTCCATGCTCATAATGGCATTTCTCTCTTTGTTCACGAGAGGGTTTTAAATTGGGTCGAGGTTCTAGTTTATGGTGTGGACAACAAGGTTGGTTCTTGCTTTTGATTGTTTAGACTGCAGCAAGTATGTCAAAGGCTGACCAAGAGTCACAATTCGTTTAGTTTTCAGAGTTGATTGACTCCAGATGTTTCACGGTGGTGCTTCCCTTCAGCCTGCCATCTCTTCATCCATCCTCTCACTGATCCACTTTTTTGTTGTCTTGTTCAGTTTATTCTCTTCCTTTGTGCTACATGTTCAGAAAGATACCCAGTTCCTTCTCGTTCGATTGCTGGAAATATTTGTCATTGTTCTGTCTGCTCTGTGATTGGACTCCTGTTGTGGAGACACTTCCTGTTTCAAACTGAACAGAGTGCAGGTCCTGGACCAGTCTGGCTCTGTCTAGTTTGGACCGCTGAGATCTGTATCTGTTAGATGTCCATTACGACCTCTGTGCACTCATGTTGACTTGAATCAGCTGCATCCTACGGCTCTGTAGGTAGCACCCATGTTTGGCCACCGGAGGGCGCCAATGTCTTAAATGTGAACACTTCGATTTGTGTATATTTGCACAGGTACTTAATTTATTTTCTATAGTAATTATCTTGGGAGAAAAAAAATACATGGTTTATATCAGTCAGACTCTGGCTGTATATAAGATTATGATACTGATGATAATATTGTGAGTATAGTATATACAGTATATTAGAACTCCAGGTTAACTCATATCTAGAGCAGAGACCCTCTGCTAGCTCTCCAGACATTTCTATGTGTGCTGAACTGAAACACTAACCTGCAATCCTGCATGATATGGAGAAAGCGAGAGAGAAGATTCATGCGAATAACAGAAAGAGCGAAAGAATTGAAGGGGGAGAGAGTGTGTGTGTTTGCTGGTTTGCGGATGAGTGTGCATGAATGTGCTAGAGTATTAGCCCTAGTCTGCTATTCTGTTCCCCTGGCTTCGTCTGTCTCTCTCTCTCTCTCTCTCTCTCTCCTGGTAGGAAATGTTTGTGCGGGCATACCTTTGCCTTGGCAGCCATACTTGACCTGGAGTGAATGTGTGTTGGTATGAATGAGCTTTTTATTTGTCCAAAGTATTAAAAAGTGTATTAAATCATCAAGTGAGGGAATTTTGAGTCTGTGTGGTGTGTGTGTGTGTGTGTGTGTGTGTGTGTGTGTGTGTTCTGTCTGAATGGTTAACTCCCTCCAGTGTTGTGCTTTTTGTGATGTAAACTCTCAGCTATGACATTGGATTTCTCAAGATGCATTTAGCTAATATGCAATATGATAGAGAGAAGTCAGGTGTACAAACTGTGTATATGAGAGAGAGAGAGAGAGAGAGCAAAGAGAGAGACTGAAAGATTCAATTCTTGATGCTGTTTACAATAAGTTTTTTTATTATTATAATTTTTCAGAGGTATTTGCGCCTCTGGCTAAATGGTAAAATGGAAACAAAGGATCTTGAGAGAAATAAAGTTTACTGATGTTGGCATCTTGTGTTCAGTTATTGCGTTTGTTTGTTTGTATGGTTATCCGGATGCAGATTTATGGGGATCCAAAAAAAGAAAGAAAATGTAGTCTTGTGTTTTGTTGGCTAAACTGTTTAAACTGCTTAGACTTTATAATAGTTCACCCAAAAAAGAAAATTCTCTCATTTACTTGATACCAGATTTGTTTGACTTTCATTCATTTGCAAGTGAATTGTGATCAGGCCTTTGAAGCTCCAAAAAGCACATAAAGTCAGCATGAAAGTAATCCATAAGATGATGTAATACTCTTTTTAATGCCTTGACCTCTTTTAGAGACCGATTACCTTCAGAATGTGAAAGTGGAGATTTATAGCATAAAAAAAAAATTGTTTCTCACCCACACCTATCATATCTTTTCTGAAGACATGGATTTAACTTCTGGAGTCTTATGGATTAATTTTACGCTGCCTTTATTTGCTTTTTGGAGCTTCAAATTCCTGATCACCATTCACTTGCACTGTAAGGATCAACAGAGCTGAGATATTCTTCTAAAAATACTTGTGTTCAGCAGAAGAAAGAAAGTCATACACATCTGGGATGGCATGAGGGTGAGTAAATGAGAGAATTTAGATTTTTGGGTGAACTATATTTTAATCTATCTGAACTTTAAATCTAAAGTTTAAGTCAAGACTTTTTTGGTGTTAAAATATTTTCCCAGCTTGATATGTAGAGACAACTATAAGTAAGCCATTCATAGGTTAATTTTCTCAAAAACTCACAACACTTTGTCTCTGTTATGCTATAAAAAAATCCTATGTTTGTTCGATCGGCCCGTCCAGGCCGACACAACAACATTGACTTAACCAATGGTGTTTTTTTATGTACGCCCAATGGAAGACGGAAGTGTTTGGAAAAGCTGTTTATAATCAGTTAAAACAATACATTTTTGCAATCCTGTTTTGCAACACTAGTGGCGCAGAATGGTTTTTTTCCTTAAAGGGCACCTTTTACATAACAATTGTAAATAATTATCAAAAAAAATTACTGAAGAAACCAATAATAATGGACTGTGCTCACACAAATGTTTTTATGAGGTATTTTTATTTAAATACAACTTGATTGACTTGATTCACTTTTTACAACCAAGGTTAAAATTGAGGTGAAGCCTCGACGACAGGTACTCACACCTGTGCCGGGAATCTGATCCCAAGATGTTACCGACTGAACAGGAAACAAAGTGGAAAAAAGTGATGGCGAAATGACATAGAAGATAATGAAGTATGCAAAGACATATGCAAAGTCAAGACTGTCTTTTCGAGCAGCAGTTTTCTCCGCAATGCTGTCAGACTACATGATGGACTAAAAAAAAAAAGACAAGAAAAAAAAAGAGGAAGGGCTCTCGCTTTATTTCTGAGCGGGGATCATGCTGTCGATGGCCTCGCCCTTCTCCAGCTTCTTCTCCATGTCAACCATCAGTTTGACGCCATCAACCACGCACTGCACCTGTTCAACCTCAGATGAGCCAATACGGTCAGCATTTGAAATGTCAAACACGCCACCAACGGAAGCAGTGTCCACACCACCTGAGAGAATCGTAGAAGAATAAATGAGTCTGTGGAAGTGGAGGACAACCAATGGAGCAGATGCGAACCATACTTTCTGACTCCCTGACGTTTGTTCGGATCGTTCACCCAAAACGAATGTTTTTCTTTCTTCCGTAAAATAGACAAAATGTTAGCCTCAGTCACCATGCACTTTCATTGCTTGGAGAAATACTAAATGAAAGTGAATGGTGACTGATACTAACATTCTACCAAACACCTTGTTTTGTGTTCGGAAGAAACACATGATGTTGAGTAAATGTCAGAATTGTAATTTTTTTGCATGAACTATCCCTTCAAGACATGTTTAGCTGCACTATTGTGCTGCATATCTGCAGCCCTGTAATCATACCATTGACTATAAACGTGGTTTTAGAGTCATCAAATCAATTATGTCAACTCACATATCTGAATATGTGAGCGTTAGATGTTTGGATACCTGTGCCACGCTTCTGCAGGCGCAGTCTTTTCAGGATCTCATCAAACTTGGGGTGTGTGCTCAGCTTGGGCAGCTTGACGTGAACTCCACCACGCAGGCCTGTGCCCAGGTTAGAGGGGCAGGTAAGAACGAAACCAAGATGCTCGTTCCACATGAATCCATGGTTGTGCTTCTTGAAAATTTCCTCAATCTGTTAGTGCAGAACATATACATGCACATTCAGAAGGGGAGTATAGAGGTTTAATTGTGTGTTTTTAGGTTTCTGTTTGACATACATGGTGAGAACATTCATAACTGTCCCAACAATTCAAATGGCTTAAGAAATAATCTAAATAAGGATTTAAAGAAAATCTAAAGAGGGCAAAATGTAGGGTTAGAGTTTTTAAAATATTTTTATGTCAATATAAAAACAATAGAAGTAAAAGTAAAGTCCTCATAATGATAGTAATACCAAAGTGTTTGTCTGTGATTGTGTGTGTGTGCGCACGTGTTCTCCATACCTTCTGAAGACCAACGCAGAAGCGTTTGAACACCTCCTTCATGTTGCCACCCTTCTGCATGGCGATGACACGCAGGTGATCCTCCTCATTCACCCAAACCAAGAAGGTTTTGTTCTCATTGTGCCTGTGGGAAGTAATTAGAGGAACAGGCTCAAATTAGACCCATTCAACTCCAATTCAACTAATGTATGGTCAATTCTTGACCACTTATTCCCTATATTCTAGGTTAAATATGTGTGCTCTGCAACAAATATATTATGTTTATGCACATTCCGACATTTCACTCACCAAATGCCTCTGGCATCGGGCCAGTCGCGGGCCATACCAGCAGCCAGCAGCAGGGGGGAGACGGGTTTGTCAAAGAGGAAGTGGTCAGCAATCAGCTGCTCCTGCTCAGCATCAGTCATAGACTTCAAGGGGTAGTACTTACCCTTGAATTCTCCATCCAAGCTGTTCAGAGCTGTAGAAAGAAATCCACAGAGCAAAAATCTGATTTATTCCGAGTCTACAAATTTCATTGTTATTGTCGGATTGTCATTATCTTAATGTTTCACATTATGTTCCACCCTTACTTATATTTTATAATCCCAAGGGTAATTTCAATTAGGCCAATACAACTAAGTGCATATGGGTTTAGTACTACTTTGTGTACAGTGCTTGACAGGTTTGTATTTTGTGCTCACATGTATGTTTAACGACTACACACCTTCAACAGACAGCTTTTCCACAGCTCTGCGCTCTCCGCGGCTGTTGTGGGGGGGCAAGGCATATCCCTTGATGCTGCGGCCAGTACGCACACGACTGCTCAAAACATAATTTGGGTCCAGGTCATCACCACCCTAAAAATTTAGATTTTATCTTTAAAATTCAAAGTTATTTCAAAAGTCATTTCAAAACTGAACAAAATGTTTACCATTTTTAAAGGTATAGTGCACCCCAAAAATGTAAATTCTCTCATAATTTACTCACACTCATGCCATCCTAGATACGAGAGTTTTCTTTTTCTTCTGCAGAAACCAAATTAAGATTTTGTGAAGAATATCTCAGCTCTGTAGGTCCATAAATCAAGTGAATGGTGACCAGGCCTTTCAAGCTCTAAAAAGCACATTGAGGCAGCATAAAAGCAATTCATAAGACTCTAGTGGTTAAATCTATAATCTTAAGAAGCTATAATAGGTATGGGTGAGAAACAGGTCAATATTTAAGTTCTTTTTAGTATAAATCTCCACTTTCACATTCTGAAAGTAAAATCCTTTAAAAAAGGATTCAAGTATGTATCTGTTTTTCACCCAAAGGGATTGCATTGCTTCAGAAGACCTGAGATTTAACCACTCAAGTCTTATGGAATACTTTTATGCTGCCTCAATGTGCTTCTTAGAGCTTGAAAAGGCCTGGTCATCATTTACTTGCGTTACATGGACCTACAGAGCTGAGATATTCTTCTTATAATCTTTATATGTGTTCAATAGAAGAAAGAAAGTTATACTCATCTTGGATGGCATGAAAGTGAGTAATTAAGGTGAGAATTTTCATTTATGGATGAACTATCCCTTCAAAACAAGTTTACTTTATAGCCTAATTTGTTTAGTATACCCATGAATTTGCAGATGTATTTACTAGCCGAAGCATGCAGTACTATCTACTCATTAAATAAACAACTGAAGTCAAGGAGGCAATATTATGGTTGTCCCAATATTTCCATGTTAGACTATCTATTGATATATAAAACTTCTATAAAAATTATAGATTGTACCTTCAGGTTCTCGAAGTTGAGGTCAGTCTTGTGCTTGTCAGTTGCTTTGTATCCACCATGACGATCAGAAATGATTGGGTCAAAGAGATCCTTGAACACATCGTAAGACTCCTCATCACCAGCAACACAGCCGACAGTCATGATGAAGGGGTGACCTGGAGAAAAATAAAATACAGTGGAATGATGCACAACTACTGTGGTGATTTAGATGTTAGAAAAGCTTATTTAGCAGAACGTACAACATTAAAAACACTATAAATTGGATAGCAGAGATCAGTTATGAAAACAAATTAAGAGGTGGATGAAGTCAGCTAATTATCAATAGATTCATGTTTCTCATGTCACTAAAACAACATGTTTTAATCTGTACACAAATGTGTTGATGATCTCCAGACCTAAATCACAGTAGTGCCATTTTTCTTGGGAATGACAAAGAGGCTGTGAGGGATAGATGTACATTCTCTTGAATTGGTTGTACTACAGTTTAAAGTGTTTTTGGATCGTTCCGCGGACAAAACATAAAAATAAAAAATAAACATTTTTGATATCATTCAGTGGACAAAACTCTCCAGACAACATGAGTTGTGGAAAATCAGATGTGATCTAGGAGATTTTTGAAGAGATGTAATAAAATGTCACTCACAGCATCGTTAAAATTCCCATTAAATATGAAAGATGGCGCTACTGTGAATAAGGTCTATAAACTATAGTTCGAGGTGATAATATGGTAAGTTTGTAGACACCAATGTTTACCTGGGTTGTCAACACCAGTCTGGATAACATCATCCAAAGTGAAGCCTGTAGGTGTCTGCTTGTCCCTAAGCTTGGCGTACATATCCTTAGTCAGCACCTTGGCCATATGGTTGTTGTGCTTGGTAAGGTCTGGAAACTCCTCATCAACTGAGAAGTTCAGCTTAAAGTTGTTGTGAGTGTTTCCGAAAGGCATGATTGCGATTGTACCACTGAGGTTTGGACACGGAAGAAGTGAGAAAGAGGTAAAGAATATCGATTTTTAATTCAATTTGTTATATTAATTTAAATACTTCCTAGACAAGACATTTGCTTGTATGCCAGTGTCACCTGTCTAACATGGTCTCTGACCTCAAAGTGTTTGATCATTATTTGACTAATTCTACTCTTTGTCAGTAATCAGTGGACTTAGAGATGTTTTTCCAACCATGCATGTAAAGGCTTACAGAATTACAGATCATCTCATAAACAGCTGCAAATATTTCACAAGTTAAAGGTTCAAATTAATAAAAGTTTAGTATAGCCAGAGTATTTGAAATGGATTCCCTTTGACATCTTTTGTTTTTAAATGCATTTACTAGTCACAACATGCTGAAATCAATAAAACCACTTTAGTAAAACATCAGATATTACATCTGAATTGAATCTCCATTGGATTGTGATGAATGATACACCTGTAAAACACAGCTGCAAACATAAAACTTCTGTCTGTCTGGTATCCTAGCAACCTCCACTTGAGGTCCTCATTTGTAACAGGATATGTCTGACTTGACAAGAAAGGGGAGAGACACACTCTCATGTCTATATGTAGACTGATCTATTTTTACTATGGTGTCCACTCCTTCCCATATGATTTCCGATGATCTCGAACCTCTCCCGAAAAACTCTGAACATACTGGTCACAAACTGTATATTCCACATTCTGTATATTCTACATAACTGCACAGATGGATTCAACACAATGTATTCAGAACTGGTTTGAGAATCAAATAAATCATATTTGCCAAACATGCTCTTCACACCCTGGCTATGCGATTTAAGTGTCCATTTGGATAAAATACATTTTTGTACCTTATATATAGTGGCCTTTGCTATGTGTTCTGTGAAATACAACTGCTAGAAACTTCTCCCATACTCCTATTTTAAAAATAGCCACAAGAGAGAACCTGACCAAATGCTCCAGTAGGAGAAACAGTAGTATGTCCCTGGGTTTTTATAACTGTATCTGATTATGCTCTCAGAGCAGCTGCATGTTACACCTTTTGAACTTAGAAGAGGTTTAATTTGACATCTGCCGTACAAAAGTGCCAGTGTGCTCCCTCATTTAAAAAAATGCTTAAAATCAATCAAACCTAGTGTCACTTACCCATCATATTTGAACCTTAACATTCAACATTTCTGCAGATTTCAATATTTTCTGCCATTGTAAATCTACAAGCCTTTCACAAATACTTCAGCTCTCCTACTTTTGTCACAACAATTAACTTTTCTTACGTACTTCACTGTAACTTGCTCTAATGTTAGTGTTCATAATTACGATAAATACATTAAGAATAAGTAAGTACTTATGCCTAACAAGATTTTTTAAGGATTCTTACATCTGCAAAATTCCAGCAGCCTCATAAATGACTTCCATTCTGCTTTAGTCTGACCAGATTTATTTGTCATTTTGCGCATCTTACATGCTCTCACAGTTATTGCATGAAATTATTTTTAGCTACATTTTCCTGAGATTTCTCTACTCTTTCCTCCCAATGAATGTTGGTCGTTCAAGAATATTGATATCTTTACCTGCACACAAGACAACAAAAGAGGTAACAGTCCTTGGGATCAGATCCTGTTCACCAAAGCCGAAATAGGGGTCACCCAAGCAAGATTAGTCCAGTTTGGGTTTATATACCAGTGACCCCTGCAGCCATTGGCTGGCCCATTTTAGAGATAGCCGAATTCTGATTGGTCAATCCCTGTCTCTTATGCCCTGTTTAGTTTATGAAAGGCTTCAGTTTATATCCAAGGAATCTTAGACGAGATAGCAGCTGTGGGCTGTTCCCCCTCCCCTCCCATATCCATTTACACTTCCCACCATACATAGCTTTTCAGTGGGGTAGAGGTTGGAGGTGTGGGTGAAGGGGCATGGTGGGTCTGCACATGATAAAAAGGCTGAGCAGCGCTTTTGCCAAACATACCATGGATATCAGAAGTGCTCACGTCAGGCAGATGGCCTAGGAAAAAATTACAGAGAAGGCTGCAAATTCACTTAGCACTTTTGCAGGTGAAGTTTGCCACAGTATCAGAGCAGTTTTAATTAATTTATCTGTCATGTTTGGGTTATGCAGATGAGGGGTAAAAGGACATCAGCTGCCACTTTTAAACCCTCTGAACTAGATCTAAGAAAGACAGTTGTTGTGAAAATCACTTTGATGAACTCTCAATTGCAAACTATTGCTTTTGGGTAGATTGGTGTATCTCTGACATGTTTCACCTGGATATAATTGTTTAGATTTTAATGTTACTGGATTATTAATTGGCACACTACTTGTTGCACTAAAGTCAACGTTATCTTGCACTCTAAACTGTTTGGTGGTTGCCAATAGGAAAGAAGAACGAAAAAATATTTTCGTTTTTAATCCTTGAAAGCAAAGAGCTGATTGAGACAGTCACTTAAGTCTCCTGTTCCTCAGATGCTTCTACTGAGATAAAGGCCCCAGTAATCACATGTCTCACAAGAGATTTCAACAATTCCTCACATTGTGCTCACATTTATAAAGAAACAAATGTCTGCAACCAAAAGAAACTAATTTCAATATAAACATTTCTCATTAAATACTTCCAAGACCATATTATGTCAGCTATGCTATCCCCATTAGCTTGATAGCTCTATATTCTGTATGTCAACAATTGTTACATTTTCTTTTAGTTTTATTTCACCTAAGGAATTTTAGGAAAAACATCTGAGACAAAATTGATACTTACTCTAATATAAACAAAACTGAGAATCCAGTAAGTCTCCTGCTCTATGAAAGAGTAACCTCTGAGTTTGACTGAGCAGTCATCAATTGATGGACGCACAACAGATGCACACAGTGGGTGTCCTATTTGATAACAGTAAGTATAACAAAATTCAGTGAACACTTATGGCCCTATTTTATGGCATGCACGCAAATATAAGCACAAATATAAGCAAAAGTGGGTTTGGTGAAATTGCATGCACAAAGCACTAATGAGCTGGGTCAAGTGCAATTTAATTCTGAGGTTCTTCCTCAGCCACCATCTCTGGAACATTTGTAGTGACATGCTCCTTCTAAGCACATGGAAAATGCAGTCCTCGTTTGGTTTTGGTTTGGAAACACTCGGTTTAATTATTGAGAATGTTAAACATTTTCATCTAATGACACACAAATCATGACTAGTATTAACAGGGATTTTATCAGAACGCACTTCACTTCATATATTTCATTTTGAAAAATTGAGCTTAGAATTGGCTCTTTCACGAAATTGGATAAGACGTTGCGCAGGGTCTCAGTGCGTAACGCTGCGCTGTGCACACTCAAAATAAAGCTCCTATTGTTTGTAGTATTTAGGCACTCAATTTCTCTCAGGCACACGCATACAGTATACACACCCACGTCCTCACTCAGGGAGGCCCTGTCCCCAATACTAGAGTCTCACAGTATATAATGAGTATTCCCCTCCCCCATATATCTTTCTAGCAATCACCCTTCATTCAGTTTCAACACGTCCCCCTGATTTTCATTGATGATCATTGTTTGACACATTTCTTTTAATGAATGCACGTTGAGATTTAAAGTGAAATTCTACTCAAAATTCTCATTCACTAAATCAATTGCCTGCCCCCATGTTGTTCAAAACCGTGTGACTTTCTTTATTTTGAGGAAAGTAAAAGGAAATATTGGGCAGAATGGCAGCCTCAGACCATGGCCACACTAATACGTTTTTGTTTGAAAACGCTTTGATTTTGTTACGTTTACACCTCTTGTCCACACTGTAGCAGCATTTTCCTCCACCGGAAATGGTGACTTTCAAAAAGGCTCTCCATGACATTAGAAAACTGAAAAGGGAGTTTTCAAACTGAAATGGATTAATGTGGACATGGCTTCACAATGGTCAATATTCACTTTCATTGTATGGAAAAAAGAAGAATGGTGACTGAGGGTGTCATTCTGCCAAACATATACTTTTGTGTATCATGGAAGACAGAAAGTAATATGGGTAAGTAAATGATGACATAATTTTTATTATGTGGTTAACTCCTTTAAATTTAAATTCATTTTTTAATTGTCCCTTTGTCACTCATGGCTTCAGGTTTCACAGGAGGACTCAGTGAAGGACATTAATGATAGTCTTACTGTCTCCAACATGCCACCAATTGTGAATAGCATGCCAGTCTTAGCACACTGTCAAACATGTGCACGCGCACACACACACACACACACACACACACACACACACACACACACACACACACACACACACACAAAGGCACACTCACGCAGCTTTTTAGATATAGCCAAAAGTTTTGTATGTCTTTTGCGTCTTGTGTCAAGTAATTGCTCAATTTATTACTCCAACTCTAAGATTTAGTGTGACTTCAGACAAAACAGTTTAGTATTTGAAGGCTGGTTGCTTGGGGAGGGTATAGTATCCATGGCCAGGACTGGATATATAAGAGGGAGGGGTCTTTCACTGTGCCCTTGCCCTGTGGTGACACCCCTCACGCAAACCACACTCACACAGCTGTCTTCTATTTGTCCTGCACACATAGAATGGTGCCCAAATTTGTCCCATCTGGTTATGCATGTGTTATTTCATAAGACACTGTAACATCTTTCCAAATGATCTCAAAACCAAAGATGATTTCGAGCAGTTTCATGGTAATCATTGAGAAAACGTCTTGAGTTACGGTGTCATCTGGAAGAACTGAAGTAAAGACTAAAGACTAAATGCCACTAAAGACTAAATGCCATGCAATCATTCAATATTAGTCATTTAAGTTAATTGTGTAAGAGTTGTGACTTGTCTTTCTATGTCTGTGGGGTGTTGTCAGAATGGTGTGCTAATGGGAGGGGTAATAGATTGTGTAACATCCGTTTGCTAAGGTATAAGATGAAAGAACAGAATCTCAATACAGCTCCAGCTAATATACAAGACAGTATATATGTTATACAACAAAAAGAAAGTGAGGAGACACATAAATTGACAGCATGTCTTGTGTTACAAAACCTGATGGAAATAATGTTGAACACTATGACAAATGAAAATGAAGAGTACTCTTGAAAAATATGTATATAATATCCTGTTATTGGACACTTTCACTTACTGGATAAATTATTCATGACTCACTACAAATAGATTAATGGCTTTTGCATGATGCTGCATCCACATCGCTAGGTGTAAGTACAAGTCCAAGTTAATTTCCAAATCAGCCAGCACAACATAAACCAAAAAATGACTGAGTGCATTTAAGAAATGTAGTCATTGAGCAGTGAGATGAATACATGTAACAGTGCTTAGGGCCTCCCAGGTATACTTAGATTTTATGACTGCTTTGTGATGTTCTTTTTGTACTGTCAACGGCAGGCACATGCGTTGATGATGCACACAGATGACTCAGGACTGTGCTGATGATGAATTTTACGTCGCACATACTGTGCGTGGAGTGATTAGCAATGCGGACAACCGAAGTGTACTTTGGGCTTAAGATCACAAGTAAAAGACATGAAGATGATTTCCAAAAGGATCGGGAACATGCTGAAATGTTTGTTTATCAAATATTTTTGGCTAATAGAGCATTCGAGTTGTAGTCGGAAAATCTTCGCCATGTGTTCCCTCTGGATTTTCCTATAGTTTGTTATATTGAGGTTAAATTAAGATTATACATTGACGATACGTGGATATTTTGTTCTACAGCATAAATTACACTCTTTCATAACTCAAATGTGAATTTTTAACCCATATTGAATTGCATACTATTTTAAAACACACACACACACAGAGAGAGATGCTTCAAAATTCACGTTTAAGGCATGACTTTGTGTAATTTATGTTGTCAAACAAAACATCCACGTATTGTTAATGTTTAAAACAGACCTTTTTTACTCATAAATTGAAACCCCAATTTATAAAAACCGATAGGAAAATCCAGAGATTAGCCTTCCGGGTTTGTCTACGGCGTCACCACTGAACAGCTCTATTTGGGTTTGCTTTCAGCTACCTATAAGAGTATAGGACAATCAGCTCAGTTTTAACACTTTTCGCAATGTTCAAATCCCTTCCACAGAACTTAATAGATTGTCCCTCAAAATCATGGCAGAATTATATAAATAAAAAGCCTGCAGATTCCATCTTGGCTGCTAACTAACTCGAATGAGTCCTATAAGACACATGAATATTTACAAATACAACGTTGAAGTGGAAGTGAGGTGTGGACTTGAGAAAATCTTGCATGGAATCTCCATGGAGAATTATTGTATATGTTCTGTTTGTGTGTGCGTATCCACAGGAAGCCATGCAATCATGCTCTGTAGTCTTGGTGAAAGTAGCAAGTTAACAAGCAGTAGCAGATGCTAATAATATTCTTGGCCTTTGGAAGAGTAGCAGGTAACCTGAGTCTAAACATTTCATATGACCTTTTAGCCAAGCCTGGTTTTAAGGGATACTCATAGAGTGTGTGTGCATGTTTTTTTTATGTGCAATTTTGTTACTTTGTATTGCAGCACTTCTTATTTTAAAGTATTCTTAATAACATATGTTGTGACATTTCTCATTTGTAAGTCCCTTTGGATAAATCTTGGATAAATCTGCTAAATAAACAAATGTAAAAGTGCATGTCTTCATGTGTGCTACATGTATGCTTGCATGCTTGTACAGAGGGTTGGGTGTTGGATAGGTTAGGAGGTCTCAGAGGTCACCTGGAGTAGTGTGGAATTTCAATCGCTTTGGCTCAATTCTCGAACGAGAATAATTTTTTTCAAAACAATAATTTAAAATCTCTGAACAATTAGTTTCTTGTTAAAACCAGATTTGAATTTCTTATTCATTTAAGCAAACTGCACGCGTTTTGGCACGTGTGCAAAAGAGCAAGTACAATTGTTTACAATTTGCACATGGCTTTTAATGCAATGCATAAAATCATGCAGATACAGAGTTGAATCTCAGTGAAATTGTCATACTCTTCACAACTTCTAAACATTCTTTCATCGTGTGAGATGTCACATGTAAAATAATCCTCAAAATCTATCAGACATACGTGTATCTATAAATATCTATGACATGGAATGTTTGTGATGTCAGCTAAATCTCTGGTCAGACCAACAAGAATGACATGATGTCCACCAAGAAGATGGGAACTTGTAGTGTTACGTACTGTGAGGAGGTACAATTTATTGTTTTTACACAACTACCGCAGTTTTTTGATTGTTGCTGTTTTTTGATTGTTTGTTTGTTTGTTTTTAGATTTTTTTGTATGGATGTCATTTTGTGGCAATTTTCTGTTTACTATATAAGACTTTACATGAACGAAATGTGTAAAAATGGACATGCAAAAGTGAATTTTCTGTTTACATGTAAAACATTGCTACAAAAATAAACGTACTGTATACATACAAATGTGTACTACATACAGTATTGTACAATATTGACTTTTCCCAGTAAACTTTTACCTGCTGTTGAAATCGGTATTTAAAAAGCTCAGTGTGATACACAGCAGCATTCAGCTAGACAAAACTGACATTCTTGAATAGTCCAGTAAGCAGCCAGTGTCAACAAAAAAGTAGAACAAAAATTAAATTTGTTTGTAACAAACATTTCAAGGGTTGACCGCAGTGAAAAAACATCTAATCATTGTAAAGTAATATAATACTGCCCTACAAATGCAAAATGCAGAAACTATGCCAACACTGAAAGTAAGAACAATTCCTTCAAATTGGTTTTAGTGTGGATTTTTTAGTTGCTGCAATTTGCATTCTCTAATTCTTTCAATTTTCAGGATGTTAGTTAAACTGTCCTACAAAGCACAATCACAATCCAAATAATGTTGGATAACACCAACTGTCAACCCAATTTCATTCATAACCCTAATTTGACTAACTAGATGGATGGTTGGATGGATGGATAGAAATTCTTCTCTCTCTCTTATTTCTCTAACACCCCTACGTTTCCCTTGACCTCCCTCCAGCCCATCTCTCTCTCTCTGTGCTTTAGTGCAGCAAATGACTCAATTAGTTAATCCACATCAGAGTTTAATGCTAATGATTAATATTATGACATGAGTCCACAGTTATCTCCTTCCATGCAGCAGTGGTTCATTCTTCATCAGCACTATTCAACTGTCAGAATGACTAAATGGACTGTTGACCGTTGTCATCTAAGCATCATTTGCAGAGACAGTGTGTTATCACAGTGTTTGTTTTGTGACGCAGTCTCGCCATGCACTTACATTGTCCATGTCACACCAACACTTTACACTGTACCTCATACAGGACTGTATAAATGATCAAATAAATAACCAAGATTACAATTACAGCTGCCACAAAATGAGCTTGAGAAGCGCAAAGCTAGGCTGAAAGAGAGTGATTTCTCTTTTACTTCCATCGCAGTAGTATTAGTCTGCAAATCAACCCAAAACTAATTATTCTGACAAAATGGTTTATACTGTTTCACATCTCTAGGTCTATGACTGCAGTCTAGCCACTTACAAGAATTGTATCATGTTTACAGTTGGCATGTGTTTCATGAAATTTAATATGATTCACCATATGAACGTAAGATTAGTAAGCAAGCCAGTACTTAGTGTGCCTAGCAGAGATATCCATTCTAATCATTATGATAAATGTCTCTAGATAATTATATAGCATATTTTATAACATTATATATAGCATAACATTATATATTTTATACATCTTATGAAATAAAATATTATGATATTAATTATAAAACGTATTCAATAATATAAATTATATTTACAATAGAGAAAAATTTCTCTCATCATTTACTCAAACTTATGCCACCCAAGAGGTGTATGAATTTCCAAAAACAAAAGAATATAAAAGTAAGAACTCCAAATATTGATCTGTTTCTTACCCATACTTATCATATCACTTCTGAAGACATGTATTTAACCACTGGAGTAATATGGATTACTTTTATGCTGACTTTATATGCTTTTTGGAGCTAAGAACTTGTGGCACCCATTCACTTACATTGTTAAGACCTGCAGAGCTGAAATATTCTTCTAATAATATTATTTTATAATTCTTTGTGTTCAGCAGAATAAATAAATTCATACACCGCTGGGATGGCATGAGGGTGAGTAAATGATGAGAGAATTATAATTTTTGGGAGAACTATCACTTTAAGTTGAAAGTTGAAGTGAAAACATTTTACATGTCTTTTTTTTATATTTATCTTTATTGTGTATACATTTTATTAAAATGAAAAATGTCAAAGATTACCATTTACAGAGAGAAAGCTCTTACATATAAACCAGGAGGAATTTCTCAATTTCCAACAATAGAGTATAAAATTTTCATTGGCCATTTATTTTTTTATTATTTTTCTTGCAATAATGTAATCAGCAATATTGCTTTCTATTTCTGCAAAAAATAAAGATATACAATTATGTTGTAATAAGAGACAACAGGAGAAGTTTTCACTGTTAATAGTAATACTATATAATATACTGTAGATATATAATCTTTATAATATCTGAAATGTTCCCCTTTTCAAAGAAACGTAGTTCCCCCTTTTATTAAATATGTTTTATTGACATATATTTTGTATTAATGTGATTTTAATATCTTTATTGATTTTTCTTCCTTTTGTGACAAGCAGGTTCTCTGACTACCTCTCATTTGCATTATTTCTCTGTCTCTCTTTATCCGTGATTATGTACAGGCAGTATGACTTTAATAGCAGCAAAGCCATCCCAAAAATCTTGCCTCATCTTCATTAGTCCCCAAACTTAACATCTGTTGAGTGAATTACAGAGTCATGATTGCTTGTTCACCACATTAGTGATTTTATTAACGCTTGTGCACTTCCAGTTATATATAGAATTTTGTGAATATTAAAATGTGATGCAATGTATTAAAATGTGCACAGGAAATAAATGAGTGTAGAATGATGGGTGCAGGGTACACTGTGTCAAATGTATTTGAAGTGTTGTTATTGTTTGTGTTTCAGATACAAAATTCCAGAACTGCTGATCACCAGAGAGAGAACAACCAACCACTCTCCCCAGTGGCCTCCTGCTGACACTGCAATCTGAAAGCAAGAAAGCAAAATAGAAAACAGTGAGATGAGAAGATTATGAGAATGATACCAATGAGACAAGAGTACATAATCAATAATGAATTAATCAACAATAACTTTGTTTTTCTCAGTATTTGAGGTCACAGTTTATTGTTAACTTTCTCTTCCTTCAAATTAATGAAGTTCCAACAGTACCAGTACAATGTAATTTGCCATTGTGTCAATAATTACTCTATTAAACTTATCACAGATAATTTTTAGCTGGTTTCCACAGGAAGCACTCTTCTGTTCTGAGTTATTGGGTTTCTGACCAGCCCATGTCTGTAGTTCATGTGATTTCTGTCTCTTTAGCTCTGGAAGTGCAAAGGAAATGCAAGAATACAGTTAAAATGATCAAGACTGAAAGACTAATCTAGTGTGAATAAGGGTTTCAAAGTGTGTACTTGAAACAGTGAGCATTTTCTATTTGTTTCCTATATATTGCTCTGAACCCCAACTTCACTAATGTCTCAATTTGAATCTTATGTGCTCACACATACATCATACCATTGCTGTAATGTAGCACAGCTGGTGAATGTGGTCTGTGATGTATAGCACTGACATATGTCAGTGTTCCAGTCTCCCATACAGCTGGTTGAGGAACCAGGATTTCAGTTTTCTGCTTCATGTTTACTGTGTCACCACTCATATCTGCATTCCTGGCTGAGCTCACTCTCCACTCCTTGTTTTAGTTAGTAGGAGGTACTGAGCGGATGCCTATGGGAGCAGCCGGTTTGGTGTTCGTCCTCAGACTGTTCAAGAAGTGGGGCTTTGTTTGTTTTCAGCTGACAGGAAGTCAGAGCTTAAGTTGTCAGCTGTTGCAGAATCAGTCTGAAAGATATCAGAGCAAAAGCGGTCAGTAGTTGTGACACTCTTGCGTTGAGGTTGAGAGGGTTACAGAAGCTTTTTTGTAATGCTAGTTTTTGGGTTGAGACATTTCCTCTGTTGCTTTCTTTATCTTTTTGCAATATCACTGTGTCAAACTGATGATTAACAAGATACTGAGGGGAAAAAATTCAGATTCATTATATTTTAATATTGTTGGGAATAACTGAGAAGTTTGTGTATTAAAAGAAGAAACTGCTTTCACAAATTCACTGCAATAAGCTAATTATAATAGCAGCAATTAAGCAAACTGCACCCATAGATATCTCAGTACTGTCTTTTTTCATCAGTGATGTGAATAAGGTGTTCCAACAAACAATAATTTATAAATATGAAATACATTTTTAATCCAACACTAGTTATTATTGTGAATTACTTGTACAATTGGTTTGCTGCAGTCTTCAATAAAAATAAGGTACAACGGAGCTAAAGGCCCCCCTGCAAAAAGGCACTTTTGATTAGATTTTCTCCCAAAACACCAAACAGCAACAAAAACTACCAAATTACTATGTTTGTGGTAGTTTGCCTATATACACTGCAGAAATATTCCTGATCCATGAAATCATTGTGTGAAATGTTATAAGTTTGATTTTGAGATAATTTAATGAAATATCTTGACCACATCAAATGTATGTAGCTAATGAAAATTCCTGAAATTATCACATTTATTTTTAGACAAAATACTTATTTATAATTTTCAGTTTTGTTTGAGGTGATTAAAACAATCATTTTCAATAATTGTCCAATAAGAAAAAGGATAGCATTTTGGGTAAAAAAAAAAAAAAAGGTCTAATGGCCCTCATTTTCATAAGTGGGGGAATAGATTTTTTATGAATCACATTGACTGATCCAATTACAATGGAGATTAATTGGTTTATAGAATAGCCTACTTGAGATGTTATGAAATGTCAAATGTGATTGAAATGAACAGAAAATGTTATCCCTTTCCTGAACTGTTTTTTTTAAATAAGTATTACCTTAATTTGTTACTCAAAAAAGCATCAAGCTGTTTCAAATGTGTTTACCAATGTAGAAAAATGTTGCCCATTAGCTATTGTCCCTATATTTACATAATATTACTTTAACCTTTATTTGGGCCTTTTACCCCAAATGTGGGTCACCAAGTGTAGGAAAATGTTCTCTCGCTGCTTAAAAAAAATAAATTTTAATCAAAACATTTAGTTTTCAACAAATTATGTTGCTCATAATTATTTTCCCCTCAGTATCTTGTTTTCAACATAATTTGTTGAAAACGCATTCTCGCTGCAAAAAAAGCAAAACGCACCACTACGAGACGCGTTTTTATCAGTTGAAGAATTTATTTTTAACTTCACACAGCGTCTTAAAATGCTGTGCACCCGTGAGAGATGCTAAAACACAGTAAAAGGTGACGCAGTTGTAAAGACATCCCTCTAGCGAATGTTTATATGGAAAACGATTGAATAACAGCGCGACGCGAGCGGACGCAAAAACACGTTCAGTGTTTTCTTCTTCTTGTTTCCGGCAGACTACACGCATCTATGGCGTATTGCTGCCCTCCACTGTTCGTTATTCGTTATTCACATATTAATGGTGATTGCCTATATCCTTTTGTATAATCCAGTTTCATGTAGTTACTCGATCAGTTTCTTCATTTTGTTCCAACTATCCAAATTAAGTATAGTGCGTAGGCTAAATATAGTTTCTCCAATTGCTCCCAGGTCTCTGAACAATTTCCTTTGATGAGAGAACTTTCTACAATGAACTAATACATGCTTCACCGTTTCCTTGTCTCCACATTCACATTTTCCATCAGGATGTTTACCAATCAGAGCCAGCCCACTCCTCAGCCCACAATGCCCAAACCTCAATCTGGATAAGACTACTGCATCTCTTCTCTTACTTCTAAATGAACATTTTCCTTTCTCTACAATTCTTTGTACTGAATAGTATGCCCTCCCCGTCCTTTCATTTTCCCATGATTTTTGCCACATTTCTTTTACTGACCTATTTATTATTTCTGTGTAATCTGGTGACCCATACTGTAAATTGATCTGAACTCTTTCCTCCTGCACCGCCTTCTTTGCCACCTCATCTGCCTCCTCATTACCCTCCACAACCATGTGCACCGGAACCCACAGAAACCCCACCTCATACCCTGCTTTGTGAATTCTATATAACACCTGCATAATTTCCACAAGTAAATCAGGTCTGGATTTAGTTTTAGTATCTTTAATTGTAACTAAAGTTGCTGCTGAGTCACTACAAATGACTGAATGCTTCTGTTTATTATCTTCAACCCCCCTTAATGCCCAGAGAACTGCCAACATTTCTGCTGTGAAGACTGACATGTGGTCTGGAATCCTACACCCTTTTTTATAACCTATTTCTGGTATGCTAACACCAAAAGCCACTTTGCCACTCTCAGGATCCATTGACCCATCAGTACAGATTTGTAAGTAGCCTCCCCATAATTGATACATCCAGACTTTTATCTCCTTCACTACAGCCTCTGACATATTTATTTTGCTTGTTTTCATAAAATATAGGTCAACAATGGGATCTGGAATCAACCATGAAGGTATATCCGAACGACATATTGGTGGACATGCATTCAAATTCATAATACCAATTTCCTCTGCCATAGATTTGAGACATTTGAAACACTACAAGTTCTGTAAAGTTTGTTTTGACCCTTCTTGCTGTTCCCATAAACTCCCAATGCTGACTCAACAGGCTTTTTGTTTGTAGTTTTCCAATCTGCCCTTTTAGTTTCATTAAATACTTCAAACCAAGTTTACGTTTTCTTATTTCTAATGGCATCTCCCCTGTTTCTATTAATAGTGCCGGTGTTGGAGTTGTACAAAATGCCCCACTAAATACTCTAAGTGCTTTTGCTTGGACTCTATCAAGTTGACTAATCACTGAAGGGGCTGCTAACCCATATACCACACAACCATAATCAATAATTGATCTTATCATTGCTCTGTATATCATCATAGATTCACTATCAGTACCCCAATAAGACCCAGCCACACACCTTAGGACATTAATTATTTTCCCACACTTCAAAGAAAGTTTATGCTTTTTCCATGTCATCCTTTCATCTAACCACATTCCTAAAAATGTAAAGTTTTTCACTCTTTCAATAGTCCTATTATATATTTGTAACATCTGTGTTGGCATTTTCTTCTTATGTCCAAATATTATGTATTTCGTTTTTTCTGTAGATATTTTAAAGCCCCAATCAATACCCCATTCAGTTATTTGGCCAAAAATATAAGAGAGGTTCCTCCCTCGCTTCCAGATGGCCCCATCATCTGCAAACAATGAAAACCTAAATTCTTTCCCCACTCTACTAAACATACCATTGACTTGTATATTAAAAAGAACTGGACTTACTACACTACCTTGAGGAGTTCTATTCTCTACCTCAAGCTCCTCTGATCATTCACTTCCTACCCTCACCTAAATTGTCCTGTTACATAAAAAATTCTTAATCCAGTTGAACATTCTTCCTCTGATTCCAGCATCATAAAGTGCAATTAGTAACCCCTCCTTCCAAAGCTTTTTTAATATCCAGAAACACTGCTACAACTGGGGATTTTTTAATGTCAATATCCAAGTCTAAAACAGCATCCATTGTTGATCGTCCTTGTCTAAATCCATTCTGATATTCCACAAGAATCCACTTTTCTCCAGTTTATACACAAGTCTATCTGTTATCATGCGCTCCATAATTTTGCATAAAACAGAGGTTAATGCAATTGGTCTATAAGAACTGAGATTATCAGTTTTTTTCCAGGTTTCACAATTGGAATGATTACAGCATGTTTCCAATCTTTAGGAAGACATCCACTCTCCCATATATTATTAATTAGGGCAAGAAATTCTTCTTCTATTTCTCCAGAATTTTTTATAATTGATATCCCAGTCCATCCCTGCCTGGCGAGGTATCTTTCCCCTGATTAATAGCTTTTTTTGACTCTTCCATTGCGAAAAACACATTAGTATCATCATAATTGTCACAATTTATTTGTAATTTAGTCATATTATTTCTTGTTATTTGACATCTCCTTCTACTGTTTTCTTCGCCTACATTGTTGGAACTATGAACTTTTTGAAACTGCTTGACAAACAAATTTGCTTTTTCTTTATTATTTACAGCTTCATCTCATCACAGTGGAGGACTGGGATTGCTGTCTGCCTAAAAACTCCTGTCATTCTATGTACTAGATTCCAAATCTTTTTTAAAGGAATATCTGGTCCTAATTTACTACAAAAATTATTCCAACTTTGTTTCTTTGCTTCCTTAATTACACGTCTAGCCTTAGCTCTAAGCCTCTTATACTCCAAAGCATAGTTCTCTAATAGGTGTTGCCTTACATTTTTATAAGCCCTATTCCTAGCTCGGACTGCAGAATTACATTCTTCAGTCCACCATACCATTGTTCCTCTTACTGGTATTTTTTCCCTTGGAATACTCTTAACTGCAGCTGACCACATTACTTTGCTTAAAGAACTATTCCACTCATTTACTCCTTTTTCACTATATATTCTTGTTAACCCTATATTTACTTGATCTTCAAACTTTATCCAATTAGCTCTTTTATAATTAAGCCTCAGCGTCAATTAACTGGCTCCTTAATTAGACACCTACCAACTTTACATATTATTGGTACATGATCACTTCCCACTGTATAAAGGTCTATTGTCTCCCACCTACTGATTGATGCTAACTCTGCTGATACAATTGTAATATCTATAAAAGATGATTTGGATCGACTTGTACTAAACTAAGTATGACCATCATTTAACACAAGTAGATTGTTTTTATCCATAAAATCCTCTACAATTTGACCATTTCTGTCTTTCTTATTACTTCCCCACAGTTCATTATGCACATTAAAATCCCCAACCCAAATCACCGGTACACTAACCGTATCTACAATTTCCTGAAAATAACTTTCTTCTAGCTAGATGCATGGGTTATACAAATTTATAATAGAGATTTTCCCTCGATGCTGTCCATTTCTTCTTCATTGTCATCCAACTCTATCTGTTGACTTCCATTTGATCTTTGATCTGCACTGTCCTGAGTGTAAGTAAATTCCCATATTTCCCTTGGGTTAATTCCCTTAAAACCTAGAAGCTTTTCTGCAGCAAAGGCAAATTGTAGTGCCACATCTGATTTTTTGTTTGCCACTAATTTAACTCTCCACATTGCTTCAACCATGAATGCCAGTAGACCTTTCTTTCTAATCACGACTAAGTCGTCATTTAAAGTATGTTCCTTCACTAGATCTCTTGCAATGACCTCACTTTGACCTTGACTGAATCACTGTTATTCTCCACCCTTTTTACTGCCTCTGCATAATACATTTTTCTTTCCTTTTTTATTCTCTCCACATTTCCTGCTTTGATATAACTTTGACAGCCCCTGAAAGAAGCTGGATGCCCCCCACAGTTACAACATTTCACAGGTTCATTGCATTCTTTTCCGTCATGATCCTTGCTACATCATCTACATCTTCTCTTTCCATTACACACAGCTGCCACATGCCCATCTCTTTGGCACTTAAAGCACCTCAGAGGGGGTCTTTCATACTCTTTTACTGGGTAACTCATGAATCCCAACATGACCCTTTTTGGTAGCACACCATATTTAAAGGTGAGAAGGATAGGGGTGGATCCTCTGCCATTCTCGTTCCTACCCATGCGCTTTACAGCTATAACATTACCTCCTTTTAAACTAGTTAATATCTCCTGTTCTGAAATGTCAAATGACACATTATACATCACTCCTTTTACCTCTGTATTTGCTCTTGGCTTAAACACCTCCACTCCCTTACCAAGCACATTTTTAATCTTGAGAGCCTTAGCTTGCTGCATTTCCAACTTACATATAATAGATATCATTCCGTTCTGCAAAATAAAAGCATGCATTATATCACCCAGCTCTTTTTTAAGTTCATCTGTCAATTTAAAGGGAATGGCTGCAGAAAATCCAGCCCCTCCTTCTGCTTTGATTAGAACTTTGAATCCTTTATCACTGCTTGGGTTTGGTCTCATTGCTTTAGTCTGCCGGTTTTCCATATCACTTTCCTGAGAATTATATCCTTGCTCTCGTTTGTGCTTTTTCTTACTCAATATGTTCCATTTTCCCCCACTCCCCTCCCAATTCACTACCTTGGGCATGGGCTGACTCTGATTTTAGGCAGTCCCCGACTGTGTGAACTTTTAGCGTTTTAACAAGGAACAGTGAAATCGTTTTACCCTTTACAGGAGACTCACCACACCATTGGTCTATTTACGACAATGTCTATAACTTAAAGTTGCAACGTTCCTCTGAACCGACCTTCAGTGTTATACGCACAGCCCCTTGTTCACATGACACAGACTAGCTGACGTTTCTCTTAGTTGCCTCTCAAAAACACAGCGTTTTGTGTCATTTGATAGTGGGTAAATGTACACTGTATCCAGCGATGTTTGTTCTCTGTATTTTACTGAATCACGAATCGAATCAGACAGTTTTGCAAGCCTGTTTGGCAATTCATTGAAAAGAACTGACTCAAAAGAATGATTCATTCACAAATTGGGCATTGTTAGTTCTTTTAAACAACCATTTCATGATTGGTGAAATATGCTGAGAGCACATGTTTCTCATGTCAATCGGACTACATCTCCAGGCGCCACTGTCTGGAATGACATGGGAGCGAGTAAAACGGGTGAACTATCACTTTAAGATGTTGTATCTTTTCAGCCGGTGTTTAGGCCTTGTCCTAGCAAAGTTAAGGCCTACTAAAATATCGCCCACTGTAACCATTGCGTAGCAAACTTGTTAATCTTTTGTTACTAAATTAATGTAAACATACTACTGTCTTTTAATTACACATTTAACATACACAAAATATTTGGATAATTCACGTATAGATTTGCAATATTAATTATTACCTTTATCACTTGTTTTCAGGACCAACAGTTTCGCTGGCTGTAGTCATGGTAACAAAAGCTTTGTTTTCACCCCGCCCACCCTAAAGTATAATACCATAGTTTTTATTTTATTTTTATTTTACTTTAACAAAAATACGTTTAACATAAAAACAAATAATTAACTTAATATTACTTTATATTTACAAGTGACCTGACAATATCCTTTTTTCCTAACTATTCCCAAGGTCCGTGAACAAAAACTTATCAATTTTACTTTTGAAAAATATAAACTCTCTTAGTAAACATACTTTTTGAGCCCTCATAAATGTTAATATTCCCATCTGACTAAGCCACATTCATGCCTGAGCTTTTAATGTTTGTTTATTTATTTGATAAGCCATTATCCTGCTCAGTTCACCTGTCTTGTCTGTCTGTAGCTCGTGAATCGTGAAAGGGTCCCCCCTCGAGACCTCATATTTCTAATTAAACTAGATTATTGAAGGTCTCGGTGTTGTTTTGTATAAAAAGGGTCAAGGAATACCCGATAGTGTTTGGATCAAATACTCACCATTCATTTTTGTGTTCATAAAAATTACAAAAGTCCTTTTAGATCTTGAAATTTGAGGTGAACGATAGGTTCAAATGAGGCAACAGTGACTCAAACTTCTTTTAAAGTGTAGACAAGTTTCTTGCGTAAATCTCTTCGCAATCAGTTTCTGGGGTGGGGCAGGTAATTATAAAACACTTCCTCTAGTTTCTGCAGCGCGTGGAACTAACAGTCTGAAATGGCGGATGAATGGAAACAGAAGTGCGATTCAGAGTGGAGTTTGGGGGCACAAGGCGTGCCCATGCCCGACAGCGTGGACTGGAAATTGGTGTACGAGAAGAAGCCGTTTGAGCGGAATCTTCTCCACAACCCTTCGCCATATGGTAATGACGTCAGACAAAAATGTATATGCTTCACGCGCTGCACTGCAGCATAACATTTAAAACGCCTTTCCTTTAACTTGTAGTTGGGTGGGTGAAGTAATCATGTCACTAATGTTTCGATACTTGGTGGTACGCAAACTGGTTTTCAGAGCGTGTTTAGTTCACTTGCAAGCCACATTTTACTGTTGAGCTTTGATCTTCATTGTTCTATCTTGCTTCATTTTAAATACTATTACTAATTACTAATGCTATTTTAACTGCGAGATGTTGTTTTTCCTGAGGTTACGCAATTTTAAGACCACCAGTCTACATGACAGAATTTTCCCCCTGGAACACTGGCTTAAAGGGATAGTTCACCCAAAAATTCTGTCATACTTTATTCCCCCTTCTTCCGAGAAACTCAAAATGAGATGTTAACCGAATGATAGCTTCAGTCACCATTCACTGTGATTTTA
The DNA here is from genome assembly GCF_025860055.1 of Xyrauchen texanus. NCBI lineage: Eukaryota > Metazoa > Chordata > Actinopteri > Cypriniformes > Catostomidae > Xyrauchen > Xyrauchen texanus. Next base: position 31,409,667 of record NC_068278.1, on the reverse strand, counting down.
TTTTCAAGAAAATGAATGGTGACTGATGCTAACATTCTGCCTAACATCTCCTTGGTTGTTCCGTGAATAAAAAAGAAAATCATACAGGTTTGGAATAACATGAGGGTGAGTAAATAATAACACATTTTTCATTTTTGGGTGAACTGTCCCTTTAAAATTACTTGTCAAGGCAATCTCAAATTAAAAGGGTGTGTCATGCCTTCCTTGCATTATGATTTTGTGGAACTTATCTGTTTTTCTTGCTCAATGGTCAGGTGTAAACCACACCATCCCGCCACCTGAACTCCATGTTACGGGAGAACGACCCCCTGCAAATCAACCACCCAAATTTGAGCCAGATGGTGAGTCATCCACCAAAACAATAGGTATACTTTCTGTAAATCCATGGTGTGAGATCACCACTAATACATTTTAAACCCAACCCAACCCAATGCAATGCAATGCAATGCAGTGCAATGTAATGTCATGTCATGCCATGTATAACCTCATTGACCCTAAGAATGGATTGTTAATGTAAAAAATTGTTAACAAATTCAATGTACAACCAAAACATTTGCCATTCTTAATGTATGTTGCTGAATTAAAAGATGATCGAACATTTAAAAAAAAATACTGTTATTAATGTTTAACCATGACAAAATACCATATCTTGATCATAGGTAATTTCTCTGGCTGGAAAACTAGTACAGAGGTTTTGCCATATGACACTAGTGGAATACCACCTGGGGTTGTGGTCTGCCACATGCCTCAGTACAGGTGAGTCCCAGACAGTAGTGTGAAGAGAAATTGTCTCAAAATCATAAAAAATGTATCTTAAAGTCATGTCGCAATACAAAAGTGGGAGCTTTATTTACAAACCCAATTCTGAAAAAGTTGGAACAGTATGAAAAATGCTAATAAAAACAAAATTGATTGATTTGTAAATGATGTTCCCCCTTTGCTATATTGAAAGCACTACAACTACAAATTATATGATGTTTTACCTTTCAAAATGTACAGTAATTTCAAATCGGAAGATTGCAACACACTCCAAAAAAGTTTGAACAGTCGAGTGTTTACCACTGTGAAACATCACCATTTCTTTTAATAACACTTATTAAGCATTTAGGCACAGAAGACACAAGTTTGTTAAGTTTAGAATGTGGAATTTTCCCCCAATCATCCATCATGCAGGTCTTCAGCAACACTATTGTATGTGGTCTTTGTTGCTGTATTGTGTGCTTCATAATGCACCACACATTCTCAGTTGGAGATGGTCAGGACTGCAGACAAGCCAATCTAGCACCCATACTCTCTGCTTATTCGGCCAATATGTGGATTGAAGTTGTTCTGTGATGTCCCTGAAAAGACTGTGCTGGATGGCAGTATATGCTGCTCCAATATTTGTACATATCTGTCTGCATTAATGCGAGTTACCCATGCCATGGGCACTGACACACCTCTGGCCCATACAGACATTGGCTTTTGGACCTGACGCTGATAACAGCTTGGATGGTTCTTTTCCTTGGATGGCCCGAGAACACGACAGCTGTGTTTTTCAAAAAGTATTTGAAATGTGTACTCATCGGACCAAAAAACACAGTTTTACTGAGCCTATAGAATACGGCACTAACTTTGTGTTGACTAACTTAGGTTTACTAAAGTTGTCCAGAGCCCATGTTCATGATATCCATTACAGATAAATTATGTTTTTTAAGACCGCGACATCTGAGGGATCAGAGATCACGTGCATTCAGAAGTGGTTTTCGTCTTGCCCTTTATGCACCGAGATTTGACCATACTCCTTGAAACCTTTAACTATATTGTCTAGAGGCTGAAATGTCCAAAATCCTTCCAATTTGTCTTTGGGGAACATTGTTTTCAAAGTGCTGGATTATTTGCTGAAGCATCTGTTGACAAATTGACTAGTCTCGAATGACACTTGCTCTTGAAGGACAACTGTTTTTGGAGGCTCCTTATATACTATGACATGATTGCCTCCTCCTGTTTCACATTGCTTTGTTATATTAGCTCATCAAATTGTTATTAGTCTTAAAATGCCCCTGAGTGTGTTGCAATCATCTGATTTGAAATTATTGTACATTTAAAAAAAATAAATAAATAAATAAATTAAAAAAAATAATAATAAAATATATATATATATATAATTCACAAGGTAAAACATCATATAATATGTAGTTGTAGTGTTTTCAATTTAGCAAAGGGTGAATATGATTTACAAATCACTTCTTTTTGTTTTTATTAGCATTTTTCATTCTGTCCCAACATTTTGGAATTGGGGTTGTAGTTAACCACCATTTAATAGAAACATTTTATCCAGTGTTGCGTGCATACACTATGTACATTTGCTTAAGTCCCACAAGTCATATCAAAACAACAAATTTTGGTCAGGATTGTCATACCTATTGACCATTTTTGCTTTTTGATTTGCTGGGACTGGTAATGTGCACCTTCTGAATCTGTGCACAGACTTCCTTTGATTCTGTATCATAGAGAATGTAAATGGAGTTTATGACAAAATAATGACTAAAAACTAGTTCGAAGCTGCCTTTTAATGCCTTGCTTACACTTCCAATGATACTCCAGAGGTGGTAGTCAGCATCATCACTTGCTGAGCTACCCAGGCTCCGCAGATCAGTTTCTAACAATTACTTATAAACTTTCAAAGACAGACCTACCATGAGGTCAGAGGTTGTTAATCAATGTTATGTGCTCCTCTTGAAGCCATCAGTCTGCATTATTTCAACCTCATTTTTTAGAAATTATTTTATAGCTAAATTCTTGGTGAAAAACTACATTGCCCATAATCCTGAAGAGAAACGTTCCTCCAATCAGTGAATCACATCTAGCAAAATACTGAAGCAAGTGATGCAGTGACCGCCCACTTGCATGACAGACTGTGAATGCCATGAACCAAGTCTCCCGATACTCTCAAACTACTTATATATTTGTAAATATCTGAATATTTTGCAATAATATTAAAACATATTGTCCTTATAACTTATAAGCAAAAACTTGAAATCAATATTTTTTTTCATTTAATTCGATGACATCATTGCAATCATTCATGAGATTGCCCTCGTGAACCTTTTGTCATTTTGTCTGATTTTCAATTTTTTTTTTTGCTTAAAATTTAAGTTTGTTGTTTGATTCACCTCAGAGCTGGTTGGTTTGGTGCATGGCTTGAACTCTTTTATAAAGGGTAGTTTTGCGCTATTACATGAAAAGATAATTTCTTGATTAAAATGTAATTATAACTTTGGAATGTTTGACCCTTTAGCTCACTATGAAATTTGTTCTAGCATATTAGTTTAATATAATTTGTCTTGTATGGTCTCCGTTCTTGTTTTTCTCAGATGGTTTTCTTTAGAGCAGCGTGTGGACCTGAATGCAGAGGGTCTGTGGGGCCAACTACTGGATGAGTTCCAGCCTGAGATAGTCATTGAGGACTGGTGAGAAATGAATTGCTTATAAGAGAGATATTTGCAGTTTAAGAACTCTGCTATAAGTACTGGATGTAAACTGATCTTTAAAGAAGAGTCAGAAATGCAACCAAAAATGTTGTTACGCTTTTCTTCTGCCGTATTTATCTACACCATGTAATGGCCTTGGTGGTCAAAATACTTTTTCATTATTCTGATATTATGACTTCAGATTCTCTGACTTTCTCCACAATCACATTTTAGCTATGATATACTACTTTCACTTGCAATATTCTATGGGTCTGTCCCTTCATCTATAGGTATGAGGAAAGCCAGCTTCATAAGTCAATCTATCTGCTGGATGTGAAGCTTTTGGGTGCTGATGGTAAGACGGTCATCAAGGAACACATCTGTAGCCCTGAAGAAAACCTGGAGTGCTACTCGCACACCTGGAAAAAGGTATAGTACACATATGCGTATACATCTAAATTCATATATGCATGCCTATAATAATTTTCATAAGTATTTTATAGTTGTGTACCAACAAGATGTATGTGTTTGCGACTAGGTCTCCCATGCATTCTCCAACTATGGGCCCGGGGTGAGGTACATTCACTTCCTCCACAGACTAAAGAACAAGTTCATGATTGAATTCTTTAATACCAAGTTTACTGACAGCTCGATTACTGTCAAAGCCGCCAAAATGTAAATCAGTATGAAATAATCCATCACGGTTAAAAAACAAACTTGTGGGAGGTGATGGACTCCATAGATGTCTCTCTGTCTTTTGGAACAATGAATTATTGTCTAATGTTAAAATCTTTTAATTAATTGACTGCATTAAATATATCACAAGATGTATCTAGCAGCTTAATACTGTAATAAAACATTCCTTGTTTATTTTTGTGAGTGTTTTCATTTGTGTGATTGTGTTAAAAGGGTGCATTTGTAGGGTGAAATTTGTAATTGGGATAGATGGACAGTTGGCATCCTGTTATAGCATTTTTAGGCCACCAGATGACTCTATAGCTCACTGAACAAGTCTTTATGCAAAAAAAAAAGATGCTGTGAACATGACAGAATCAGAATGAGCTTTATTGCCAAGGAATTTGTTTTGGTGATTGGAGAAACAAGATGTACCATGATAAACGTAGTTTCTATCAAAATATGAGTTACTATATATATTGTTACTACTGTAAAATCATAATATATTAATAAGCAAACACCTCTCTAATTCAGAATCTTTCTGCCATTTTGATGCATTTCTTTGTTTGGATGACTGTGTGGCTGAGACCAGTTGTGTTAGAGTAACAATAACTGTAGTAATTAACTATGGTAGGAAGTCATTTTATTCTTGCTTATGGCAGAGAAATATAATTGTGTGTGTGTGTGATATTTTTTATACAGACTTAAAATATTATTAATGTCACAATATATTTTATTCAGTCCTCGAGTTGTGTGAGCTCTCTAATTTAAGACTAGCATCCATTAGATTGTTTTGTGTATTAGATCAGGGGTTTTGAAACTAGGGTCCAGGGGGCCGCAAGGGGTCTGTGAAAACAATTTAGAGGAAAAAAGGTAGTTTACTTTCATTTTTTTAATTGTTATACATTTACAGTTTCATTCTGAAACCATGAGATTAATCATAATTGTTTTATTCCACTGGCAGCCATAGTTTTAAACCACAAGAAAGAACAATCTGCATATAACATCATATATTATGGGGGAAAAAAAAGAAATAATGGTTGTTCTGCACTATTCTCTTTAAAGCTGCTTTGAATCTATTGTGATTAGTTCATTTGGATTGATATGAAAAAGGGAGATAAACAGTTTAAACATCTTGCTTTACTTTAGGAAAAATATATATTTTAGTTTCACAACAACATGGCTTTATAATATCATGTTTACATTTGTTTCACACATGGGGTCCCATATTCTTGGCATCAAAAAGTTAGAAAATTGCTGCATGAATCTCATATGCAGGTGTGGTTCAGAGACCCTTGAGAGTATTGCCATTTTGAGATGGTAATTTGTCCCCCTCAACAAACCCCTGGGGTTTTAAGGTGGTCCTACCATATGACTTCGGCCATAGTTTATGTGTATAAAGGGCAGTTTACAGTTAGTTTGAGGGTGAAACGTTCTGACTCGCCAATCAGAGTGTCGGGTTGCGCTGTTGCGCAGTCTGCCGCGTGAGGAAGATGCGCGCTTGTCTAGGATGCTCGCATACTTCATGACAGAAAGAGATAGATCACGAAAACTAACAGCGCGACTGTCCTACCTGAGCACTGGGGAAAAAATACTCTACCGCCTGCAAGTCATGACTGTTCCAGTTTGAGTTCTGCCATAGACATTAAGGTAAGTTATGTACTTTAAAAGAGTGGCTTTAAAGTACGTTGTCGGTCCATCTTTTGAAGTCTTGACTGAGTAACGCATGCACATTCATTCACTAATTGCCACTGCACATGAAAAGACCGAATACCAAATGACACAAATTACCCGTCATTTGGAACTTGCATCTAAACCGTCGTTATAGTTTCCAAACAGTCGTTTTACTACTAGAAGTAATTGTAAACAACAACAAAAGCTGACCGCTCTTTTCATCGACAGCTTCACTGTATATATTTGATATCTTAAATTAAATAGCAGAGCAATACCAAAATAATTAACCCATTATATAGCAATGCCATTTAGCTGAATTTATGCCGTTACCTCACTGAGTTGCACCTGTTGGCAGTTTCATCAGAGGTTCATTCTGTTCGGGCTGGTTTACACAAGTTATTAATGAGCCGCTCAACCTTGGGTCTGCTCGGTGTCTTTTGTATTATTTAAGAGTCGATGAAAGCTAAATTCGAGAGTCATTCTCACCCCATGTGTGGGTACATTTCTAGCAGCCCCCCTTGTGGTACCCTTCAAACCAAAGGATGTCATGAGAGACGCATTGGAATGGATTACCAGCACTGCGCTCTTTGCATCCTCTGCCACACACTCCTTGTGTTTTTATCTGTTATATATATATATATATATATATATATATATATATATATATATATATATATATATATATATATATATAATATACCTGCCTGCTGTGTTAAAACTGGACGTGCAGGACTGAAACAACACATTTACTGAGGGTACTTAAATGTTAATATAAAAAATGTTGAAAGTAAATTGTAAAAGTCAAAATGTGCAGTTGTTATTTGCAGAGCTATTTCTACCTGATATATAAAAATATCTGTATATAATAGTGACAACCACATTACAATAAAGTAGTATTTTTTGGAAACATTAGTTATTATTCAACATGAACTTATAATGAATATTTACAGCACTTTTTAATCTTTGTTAATGGTAATTTCAACATATATTAATATATTTTTTAAATTAAAGGTATATGTTAATGTATTATGAACATGAACTAACAATGAACAATTGTACTTTCACAAATTAACATTAGCCAAGGTTTATAAACGCTGTAAAATACATTGTTTATTGCTTGTTCATGATTCATAATTAAAGAATAGTTCACCTAAAAATGAAATTGATCTCATTATTTACTCACTCTCAAGCCATCCTTGATGTTTATGACTTTCTTTCTTTCACAAAATGCCAAAAGAATATTTTAAGAAGAATTTCCCAACTCTGTTGGTCCATACAATGCATGTGAATGGTGACCAAAACTTTGAAGCTCCACAAACCACATAAAGGCAACATAAAAGTAATCTACATGACTATTTGTTTAATCTATGTCTTCTGAAGCGATCCAATCAGTTTTTGAGTGAGAACAGACCAAAATGTTACTAATTTTTCACTTTAAATCTTGACATCAGCAGTCTACTTGGCGATCATAATTTCAAGTTTGATTACACCACCTAGCACCATCTAGCACTCTGCGCATGCATCAAGCACTAGAAAGTTTAATCGAGCTTGAAATTATTGTCATGCATAGAGACTGCAATGTCAAGATGTTCAGTGAAAAAGGAGTTACATTTTGGTCTGTTGTGACCCAAAACTGATTGGATTACTTCAGAAGACATGGATTAAACCACTGGAGTAGTATGGATTACTTTATGAGCTTCAAAGTTTTGGTCTCCATTCACTTGCATAGTATAGACCTACAAAGAAATATTTTTCATAAAATCTTGGTTTGTGTTCTGCAGAAGAATGTTTTACACATCTGGGATTTTGTGGTGAACTTTTCCTTTAAAAATAGAACCATGTTAAGTGATAACATTATAGTTTTGACTTGAATAAAAGCATTAGTTACTGCATGAAACACTGTTGGGTTTTCCTAGTAGATTATTACACTGTCTCATGCTGATAAAGTGACCAGTTAAAAATTTCTGTGGCAGTGTAATACTTAAAGTCTTAGATTACGTGAAAGTCACGATTGCCTGGTGGAAGTCTATGTGCGGTCAAAGTGGAACTGATTAAACGGTAACCTGTCTTGCTTGGAAAAGGTGTTGTCTTTCGAAATGGAAAAATAATCTAAATATTTAGTTACAATCCTCAATGTGGTCAGTCAGGAACATGGGTACATGTGTCTGCAGGGAGACTGCACATGAGTGTGTCATGCGTGGAGGCTCACTGTATGTTACGGTGAGGATGATGATGAGGCTGCTGCTGGGTTTCTGTATGTGAATTTAAATGTTTGTATTTGGGTTAACAGAGGTGCATCTGTCCTGAGGGTTGTCTCTCTGCGTAAAAAATGTGGGCTCAGATAACAGAACAGTGTTTCTGTAGGAACGTAAAGACCAAATTGCATATTAGAACTTAAGGAAAGAGTGTATGCAAAAACAGTTCTCACAATCAGTTATCCATTCACCTACTCTTTCCATTTAATATACTACTCTCACTAGTCTCAGGGTCAGAATCTGCATTCTCTGACCATTATTTTCATTTGTTCTCTCATTTTCTGTCTCTGTGCTTCTCAAGAATTTCTACAGAGCACTCATATGGACATGCATGCACTGCAGATGTTATCTACAGTCAGTATCTCCCACATAGTCACATGTGCACACACACATGCACACATACACACGCACGCACACACGCACACACACACACACACACACTCTCTGGTTTGTGGTTAACCTCTCTGGGATGGAGGGGCACTTATAAGCAGTAAAGTATCTGTGAAAGTACTGTAAGAGGTAGAAACATCAGACTCTGTGTGTGTCCAGCATGGTAGACCATCTTTTACAGCATATAGATATATAAGATATATGTAAGACTGCTGGAAGAGTGTCGAGACGAAACACATAGGTTTAGCATCTCAAAAGTACATCATCCCGTTCTCCCTGTACCACAACATGTAGCTTCACAAATAGAAAAGGTAAACCTGCAACGAAACACCAGCAAACGATGTGCTTCAGAAAATAACAGAAAATCAGTGAAAAGAAACCTACTGGGCATCCCTTTGCCTTCATTTTACTGCATTTTTTTTTTTACTAATAGGTAAATATCACACACTCCACATTCCCCACATCTATCTGCACAGTGTGGTCTTATAAGTGGCCAGGGCTTCACGTGAGACTGAGAGAATTTAGCAAATATAGACTAGGTTTTTATGGCATTAAACATTTTTCAGCATCCGCCCAAGCAAATTCAATGACATTAAACTTGCGTTTGGTGATTCATAAGCATTTAATAAGCTTTTCATCTGACGTGCGCATCTGTGTTTCATGTGAGCATCACATGCACTATCTCTGGAGCACGGAAATGCGGAGTCCAGCAGGCGTCCCGATATTTACATGAGAGAGCAGAGCAGGATCACTCGTGCTACTCAGTAATTTTTGATACAAGAAAACCCCTGAAAAAACAACTCCACAGAATGGGACGACTCCAAAAGAAGTAAAAAAACTGAAGAGGAGCTTGTTATTAAAACAGGTGCGACATCTGTGGTCTATGTTCACAAAAACCAACCCAGAGCAGAAAATTTGATCTCCAAACTGTGTCACACAACGACATTCATTCGCAATACAAGCAAACTGTTTTACCTCCTTAAATGAAGCACACACAAGAGTATTATGAAAGCCAAAAAATGCACTCCACCATTATTCGGTCATAAAAATTTGTTTATATTCATTTAATATTTATTTCTTCAAGAAGTGTTTACATAATTTTGGATTTTTTTCTGCAAGAGGTGTTTATTAAAAAGTTTCTTGAGGAAATTGAATAATAATTATATTATTGCTTAACATCATCAGACTGAAATGTAGCATTATGTGAAATGTAGCATTATGGTAAGGATGATTTAAAGACAAGTTGTTTTTCTTTCTTTATTTTTTATTTATTTTTTACTTGGACTATTGTCAAGTTCCAAAAAAAGAGAAAAGTTTATAAGAGGAAGTATTTATTTCACTAACTAGATTATCAAAAAATAGGTAGTGCAATATGTTAATTTAATATCATGATATATATTGTTATTGTGATATAAAATTACTTATATCGTGCTATAAGGATTTGATCATATTGCCGACCCCTTCTTGGAGCTTTCACGAAACCATTCCAGCGTATTCTCATTCTCTTACGCACTCATTCTCTCTCTGTTCAGGCTTGTAAGTAGGATGCAGTTTGTTAAGTAGTCTTGAACACAGCCAGACTGGCATGTGTTCTGCTCTTTGGACAGGTAATACAGTGTTTGTGTTGCCTGCAGAATGTGATACTCTGGGAGTGAGGTAAGACTGAAATGGAGCTCTTCATAGTCCAATTGTAGTGGAAGAAATAAGTAGGAAAGGGTTGAGATATAGATGTTGTACATTTATGGGAGCACTTTGATGGTGGTTCTGCATAATACTACTTATACTCTTGCCTTGTTTTATATTCTGTGTCTCAATGTAAAATTTTGTGTGCACTTGCTTGTTTCTCCTATCACCAAACAAAAATTCCTTGTGTACGTGAGCACACTTGCAATTAAGCTCCTTTCTGATTCTGATTTGATCTAACCTTTAATCATATATTTTGTTGGTGTAACCCAATTAAACCAAGTATAATTGAGTTTTTCTTAGCTCAAATGTTTTGGTTATCTGACGAAAAATAAATACATTTCAGGTGTGTGTGTGTGCGTGCTAAGGTCAAGCATCAAGCCTCAAGCCCTTCGCCCAGGAATTTCAAATTTTTTATATAAATGAAATACTTTTTTCTTTTCACTTCTATCAAAATGTAGTTAAGTCAGTGTGCCTGAAAGAAGACAACATGTTCGGATGTCTGGTCCGATTGAAAATACGAAACCTTACATGAATCCGAGAATTTATGTCAGAATGGCTTTATGAATAATTTAAACAAAAAATCATTCTGCTCATGTTTCGTGAATGAAGCCCATATCCGTGCCTTAAGCTATTCAGATTCGGGCACATCCCTAGTGGTGCTGCAACAGCTTCTTACATATACACTCTTATACATTTATCTCTCTTTTTCACTCAATCTCTCTCACTCAGAGAGTGAGGAGATAATGAAAATCTGCAGCTGCTGCTGAAGTCTTGCCATCGCATTGGCTCTTACACAGAGCTCTTCCTGACTTTGCCCTCTTGAGGTTACCTAAGTCCACCCACAACCCCACGAGGCACTATTAAGGCATTTGAGATTGTTTTGACTTAGAGCTGCCTAAGCCTCATTTACATACCGTATTCCAAATGGCTTCCTTGAATTTGTTAAAATCAAGGCATCAAAGCACAAATCACACATTTGAGCAAGTGCAGATTTCATCAGCCTATGGTTGTACTTGTTATTCACTACAAAGTACTGCAAATATTTTGTAAGATTTTAAGTTTAGCTAGTTTATGTGCATGTGCCAGTCAGACAAAATGTGATTTAGACAACATTTGGCTGAGCATGAGTGTGTATCTGGTGTGTGTGCAGTGCTAAATATTGCATAGCGGCAGTGTCGTGATGAGTGGAGGGTGAAGTTTAGACTGCGGATCCTTCTAGAATAACGCTGGCCGGGATGAGGGGCCACCGTAACACACACCACAAGTCCTGAGCTCTTGGCCTTACTATTGCAGTCTGATGTGTGTGTTTGTGTGTTTCACTCTGTCTACTGCCTGAAACATGCAGTCTGTATGTCTGAGCATCTCTTTCACATGTGCATATCTGTTCAATTCAATTTTCTATAGCACTTTTCACAATTCATATTTTTTCATGCATACATACATATGTATATGCAGAAAAGTTCATTTAAACGGTCGTAATCCAGCCACACAGTATTATTGATTGCATTGGCTAATTTTCACACTAACAACAGGAATTTATGCAATATGCAAATAGTAGTAATGCAGGTGATTGCTAACTCCCTGTCTTTCTTGCTCCCTGTCTCTGTCCCTGTCTTGTTCAATCTGCCTCAACTTTGTCCTGTCATAAGTCTGATCCACTGGTCTCAGTACAGTACTTTCCATTTATGGAGGAACATGCAAAACTGCAACAGGCTGATCATCTGATTCCAGGTCAAATGATCACACACAGTCTCAGATCAAAGCACTTGATCTAAACCTGTCATTAGTTAACCACCTGATCTTAGATCGCTCTGCAACAGGTTCATTATTCAATGCATGGATGGAGAGCATGAAAGCAAGAGTAGAGTTTCTCAATCTAAACGCTGATGTTAGTGTGTCAGTCACTTGCACTGTCTGTGTCCCGGTGAGTGCATACACGCGACGGTTTGTGTTTTTGTTTAAAATACCAAGTTAGACCCTAGACTAGAGCATCCAGTAAAGTTTTCCTTAAAACTTTTAATTTAATATCATGTAAACAACACAATGATGAAGACATTATAGACATTACAGTTTTATCTTCTGTTTATGCCTGATCTTCTGTACAGCTGCTTTGAAACGATATGTGTTGTGAAAGGTGCTACACAAATAAAAATGACTTGACTTGATATTCCACATTTTGTGGTATCTTATGTCTATAATGGAAACTACACAGACTTTGATGGACATCCAATCTACCCTATTGTAATTTGATAAGTTGTTACAGTGGCTTCTAATGTCAACATTTTGTCTTGTTTGAGTGTAGTGTGCTGTGGTTATATGACTGCAAGTATATGATTGTTTGTGGTTTGAGTGTTCTGGTGTGTGTGTGTGTGTGTGTTGGGGGGGCTGAGATTATGGTATATTGATACTGAAAACAGATTTCTAACCTGTGTGTGTGTTTGTGTGTTTGTGTGTGTGTGTGTGCGTGTTTTTGTGATTTACGAGGACAATTTTGTAAGTTACAAACTGGTAATTACAAGGTTATTATGCTATAAATGTGATTTATGAGGACAGTCATAGTGTCCCCATAATTCAAATCGCTTAAAAATCATACTAAACAATGTTTTATTGAAAATGTAAAAATGCAGAAAGTTTTGTGTGATGATTAGGTTTAGGGGTTGTGTTAGGTTTAGAGGATAGAATCTATAGTTTATACAGTATAAAAGTAATTATGTATATGGAAAGTCCTCATAATGATAGGTAGACCAACATGAGTGTGTGTGTGTGTGTGTGTGTGTGTGTGTGTGTGTGTGTGTGTGTGTGTGTGTGTGTGTGTGTGTGTGTGTGTGTATGTGTGAGCGTGTATTTATCACTTTGTGGGGACCAAATGTCCCCATAAGGATAGTAAAACCTGAAATTTTTGACCTTGTGGGGACATTTTGTCGGTCCCCATGAGGAAAACAGCTTATAAATCACACTAAATTATGTTTTTTGAAAATGTAAAAATGCAGAATGTTTTCTGTGAGGGTTAGGTTTAGGGGTAGGGTTAGGTTTAGGGGATAGAATATAAAGTTTGTACAGTATAAAAACCATTATGTCTATGGAAAGTCCCCATAAAACATGGAAACACAACATGTGTGTGTGTGTGTGTGTGTGTGTGTGTGTGTGTGTGTGTGTGTGTGTGTGTGGATGTGTACCTCATTGGCAGGTGCTTCTTGGAGACAGCCGGAGTGCTAGGGCTCAGTAGTGTTTTGTTTGGGTGCTTCACATGGACAGGTTCAAGAGAAGTTGATTGGCTATGGTAAAGTAGTTAAGTGTTTTGTGATTGATTGCTGTTATGAGATAATTCTATGACTGGTTTAAAAAAGTGTTTACCATGCTTGTCTTATGGTCCCCCCACAGCTCCATCAGTAAGGCTAAAACCAGACCAAAAAGAAAAGTGTTCCTTTTAACTTCAATTTTACTGGTTATCATTAAGCATTGCCATTAAAATTATAAAAATTAACTGAACTGAAGGGAACTGAAAAAATTATTAAATTAATCACAACTAATTTTATAATTAATTATTTTTTATATCAAGTCATAATTTCTGTTTTCTTTAACAAAAATCAAGATCTTTCGAAGTACCACTGCATTCAAAACCTGTTTGGGAATCACAAATAAAAAAAAAATAATCTATATTAACTAATTATTTAAATACAATTTATGCACTGTGAAAATGCTAATGGGAAACCTCTTTACACTGAAAAATGTGGTAACGTGCAATTTCTTTAAGATGCCCTCAGTATCTTTTGTCTTTGTGTCATCTTGGACTTACAGTAACACCTAGCAGCTTGGATGAAGCATAATTTAAAATCAATAGCTCCAGTTGCAGATGCCATTGTAGAAATGTTGTATTCACAGTCATGATTACTTTAATTAATGAGTAAAAGTGTCAAATAATAGGACGGTTACTGAGATTAAGCAAGTAGTATTGGTCTAGTCATGTGATTCTTGCATGGCAGCCATGTAGAATAAAACAAAACAAATGACTCTTCATTTTAATGTGTGTGGTCATGATTTCCTACATAGTATATTGCAAAATTCAATTATTGTCTTTAGGAGTTAAACTTTTGAGGAAAAAATTACTGAGTGCACCTTTACGGAGCTATTTCTACCTGATATAACCCTAGTAATTAGTATTCAGGTTGATTCAGTGATGTTAAAGCTGAAGTAGGCTATGTAACTTTTTTAGTGTTTCCGATTAACATTTTTTTTATTATTGATTCGTACATATAACAATGAAAAACAAAACATATATACACTGAATCATCAATTAACCCCCGCTGTTACCCCTTCCACTCCCCAATCACCAAACCCCCTCTGACACTCAATGAACATCCCTGTGGTCACATATAAATATACACACAAAAAACATTTATTATCATTCACATTTAAAACTATATTTCTCTCTCCACAGCCCCTCCCTGAGAGTCCCCAAAAATGCCAAATAACTGCCAAATCCCAGATCCCCAGCTTTCTACATGACTCCTCTTCGAAAGCTGCCACCCTCCCCATCTCCATGCACCACTCCCAAAACGAGGGCACTCCAGCCAACTTCCATCCCCTTAAAATAATCTCTCTGCCTAACATAACACAGGCCAGGACCCCATTTTTTTGTGTATATCTCCTATATATATATATATGACCGCCCCATTGCCTAAAATACAGAGTCTGGGGCAAAATGACATTTGAGTGCCCAATACATCATAAATAAAACTCTGAACCTTCAACCAAAATTCTTGGATAGTAGGTAGGTGTGTCTTTAAGACCAAGCCTATAACATCTAGAGGGGGTCTAATGGAATAGATGTAAAATCTTGAATTGTATAAGGTGCAGCCTTGCATCTCTAGATACAGACTTGACGTGTTTTAGAATCCTAATCCACACTCCCTCCTCCAAAACTAAGTTTAAATCTTTCTCCCAAAATCTCTTGAGAGAAGTTGAAGCTCCATCCCCCAGACTCTGAATTAACAGGGAGTATTACACTGATGCCTCATGACCTTTTCCAAAAGCAGTAATCACCTCTCCCAGGGTATCTGCCACTTTAGGGGGGTGTATGCTACTCCCAAAAATAGTACAGAGCAGGAGGCACAGCTGTAAATACCTAAAGAACCGAGAACAAAATTTTCAAAGGATCTCAACACTCCACTCTCATATAGGTCACCGAGTGTATTAACCTCCCTCACAATCCCCTCTGTCCAGCAGAAAGGGGACTTATTAATACATAATTTTGGGTTCAGCCATATGTTCAAAGCAACATTGAAATAAATGTCAGAATTAAACACTCTGGGCACTTTTGTCCATACCGAGTGCAAATGTGAGACAATGGGGTGTAACTTAACTTCTCAGATTAGTTTGATAGAAAGGCTTTGCAATGGCGAAATAGGGGCAAGAACTTTCTGTTCAATACAAAACCAGGGAGAGGCTCTCTCAGGTGGAAGTGACCAATGAGCCAAATGTCTGAGACCGAATGCATAATAAGAAAACAAAATGTTGGGTAGCCCTAGACCACATTGTCAATCGGCCTATGTAATTTATTGAAATGTAATCTGGGACGCTTACCATTCCAAATGAAGTACTTCACTATGCTAACATATTGCTTGACATACTTCAGCATCGGAGAGTGGGTTGGTTCAGACTGTCGCCATGCGCAGCTGACGGCCATGCGCAGCTGACAGCAATGCTTGCCCGGGCGGCTGCGAGCATCGGGATGATCGACCTTCACGGCCCGATGATTGGTCCCGGGGCCCCGAGCGCCACTTACGGCCGTGCCCCGCCCCTGTACCTTTCTTCCCGGAAGTGCATGATGGGCCGAGTCTCCCGTCCAGGGCCTGTGTGCTTATGTCGTCACTCACGACTGAGCCTACAGTGCCACTGGACAGGCCGCTTCCACCCTGCACGCCACGGCTCTCCTGCAAGTGCACAAAGCCGAGGTGCTCAAAGAACTGCACAAGGGTAGTTCTGACCTGAGATTGATGCAGGAGCACTGCTCGGTGTCCGATCTTGCCCTCCGAGCGATGATGGTCACGGCGTTGCCTCTCAGGCAGTTGATGTCTACCTTAGTGGTCCAGGAGCGCCACCTTTGGCCCAACTTGTTCAAACCAAGTTGGCCTATTTGGCGGCACCATAGAGGATTTCACGCAGCAAATCCTGGCCCTGGCGTCAAGCCACCCGCAGAAAGCAGATGCCACCCGTCTCATGGCCGGTTGCCAAGAACCAAAAATGTTCAAAATGTTTACAGAGACGGACAGTCCAGGAAGTAGGAGATCTGCTCCACAGGAGCTGGTAAGAGCACCACTCTTTCCCCAGGTGGAGGTTTTTATATTCCTTTTCTTATTTCACCGCATGCCCCAAGGGCCACGGTACCCACATTCTAAGAAAAGAGCCGTTTTCTCATTTCCTGTGCCTCACAATCGGTGTCCCTGGCCGTTGTTATCACGACCACCGGGCAACGTTTCTCTCTCTGAATGCCATTGCTCTGTGTGCAGAGATCGTCTCCCTTCTACAGAAGCGATAGAGCCTGTCCCTCCAGCTGAGATGAAGGAGGGGTTTTATAGGCCAATCTTGGACATGCGAGTCTGAATCGGGCTTTGTACAGACTCCCCAAGATGCTGATGCAAAAACGTATCTTGACAGACGCATACTTCCATACAAGTAAGAGGTCCTCCCCTCGGTTTGTCCCTGTCACCTCATGCCTTCACGAAGGTCGCAGAGGCAACCCTTGCCCTGGAAGTGGGAATCCGCATTCTCATCTATCTTGATGACTGGCTACTTCTAGCTCACTCACGGGACATGTTGTGTGCGCACAGGGACCTGGTGCTCAGGCACCTCAACCGGCTGGGGCTTCAGGGAAAAGAGCAAGTTCTCCCCGGTTCAGAGCATCTCTTTTCTCAGTATGGAGTTAGTTGCCATCTGTTCAGCCCCTGGTCAGACCTAGTATTCCTCCGGGCAGGAGTTCCCCTAGGCCAGGTCTCCAGGCACGTTGTGGTTACAACAGATGCCTCGAGCTGTTGGCTGTACTACTTTCCCTGAGGAGGCTATTGCAGTTTATCTGGGGCAAGCATGTGTTGGTATGTGTTGACGGACAACACAGCGATGATTGCATACATCAACAGCCAACACGGCCTACACTCTCATCGAATGTCACAACTCACCTGTCGTCTCCTCCTCTGGAGTCAGCGGTGGCGCAAGTCGCTGCGAGCCACTCACATCCCGGGCCACCTCAACAGTACAGCAGAAGTGCTGTTGTGGAAGGTTACACTCAGGGGAGAGTGGAGACGCCACCCTCAGGCGGTCCAGCTGACCTGGAGTCGATTCGGCCAACCCGACCCGGTAAGACCGTGTGTTGTATTCCACTTATAAGTCCTCCCCCCTTCTTGGGGCTGGGTGCGGTCTCCGATGTGTCCTCCTCTTTGGAGGGTCATCCCCCAACATGGACCTTATATGGCCTCCAGCTGAACAATTTCATCCTTTTTTGGGGAAAACAATAGAGAGAAGCTATGGCTGGGCCAGCCAGTCCCTAAACTTCTGAGCATTTAGCAGCTCCCCAAAGTGTAAGGGACCACTTCATGCCTGCCAGTGTGTTGGGGGTAGTTACGCGACAGCTTGCTGCTCTGGATACGAGGCACACGGAATTCTGCCTGTCTCGCACTGCCAGTCTGCGTAACTTGGATCAGCTCTTGTGGCATTTTCCATTGGGACCCCTAGTGTCAACTCATCGACACAGTGACAGATAGAGAACATCATGGTTACTGATGTAACCTCCCTGATGCCATTGCCATTCCATTCACACGACCAAACCTTGCATGGCCTCTCGTGACTCTCCAACTTTTTCATTGTTAAAATACTTTCTCCTATCCCAGCTTTATATGAAACGACAACAATTATTAAGCAATTTACTGAAGTACATTTTGTTGAAAAATGAAAGCACTGTGTTTATGCTGTGCTATCAAAATTGCTCTGTTTGTTTTGAGTGACTCGCTTAGACCCGCCCCATCTCTTTTTTTGACCAACGGCAGGTGAGGGCAGGGCTGAACTGGGAAGAGATATCGGCCCGGGATTGTACATAGCAACTGGCCCAAAAGTTGAGTGGGGGGGGGTGTTCGATGTCCTTTTCTGCATATTGCGGCGCCGTTTTGTGGTCCGTTCTGCATAACGCGGCGGCTCATTTTAGCTTATCGCGGCCCAATCGGCCCATTTCACGGCCGTCCCACTAGCCTTGGTTTTCCCGATGACCAGTCTGCCCTTGATCAGCCCCAATGTGCATCGGCCCACTGGGAAAATGGCTGGTATGCCAGATGTCCAGCCCTGGGCGAGGGGAATATTCAGAAAGCTGTATTGAAAATAATGTTTATTTTTGCAATTCGGTTTGGTGGTGCTAGTGGCGTAGAAATTACATCAGATTTAAATAATATTTTTGACTTTAATTAAATCAGCTAATTTAGATGTTACAACAGGAACCAAATTTTTGGGGTTAAAAGATTTTTCTGTGTTGTAGCTGTGAGCCTTTCTATGATAATCCACAATATCAGTTAATAAAGAAATAAAGTCTAACTGTCCATAAAATTAGAGTTCCATTTTTATTATTATTATTATTATATGTGAGTGGGGCATACAATGGTAAGAGTGCATAAATTAGAGCATTGTTGATATATTTTAGAATTCTATATTTTAGAATTTACTCCTTATAGGCCTATAACTTTCTTTCTGTTAAGCTAGTGTTTATGTGTGTGGATGCCTTACACAATAACTGTAGGTCAATTGTTCCACATTGTCCTCTTTCTATTATGTACACAAGTGAATGTAATCAGTATTGGGTGGTGAGTACAATATAGCCTCCTCTGGTGTGAAGGAGGGAGAGGGGGAGAGAGAGAGTGAGAGAGAGAGAAAGAGAGACCGAGAGAGAGTGGGGGGGGGGGGTGTTGCAGTAAAGTACATTAGTTTGAACATTAGATCTCTCTCTCTCTCTTTTAGGACTTCATTAAACATTACAGCACAATAGTTGTCAATGTGCATAGACCCCGAAGCCGCCGCCAGGCGCCGCCATTTGCGCCATTTAGAATATCAGCCGCCGCCAGCCAATAATTTCGTAAGCCAAATTGAGCCGCCATCTGATAAAGTTTGGCTGAGCCGGCTAGAATTATTTGCATCAAATAATAATTATATCACATAGAGACATACACACACGAAATATATAAACAATACACGAGATCTATTTTCCCACTGGATTCATAACAGCGCAGTCTTGTGCCCGTTGCTACGATACACAGACTCACAGTGAATTGACGACCAATTAAAATTGCTCGTTTTCCGTACAGAAGAAGCGATGCATGTTTTTCTCGCACTGAGGTGAAATGGCGGAAAGAAGCAAGCAAGGTAATTTTGATCTCACTTCTCACATACTTTCCTAATTCCTACTTACTTTTTTCTTAACTTAGGCCTACCCAGACTTTTGTTAAATCTTCAGGGCACGGTTGCACAAACACCTGAATCAAAGATTGATGTTATGAACCAAATATTCTGGAACGGAGAGATTTATAGCACTGAACGTGATATTACTGCAGTAACAAACCACCGTTTCCACATTGCTAATTCACGACGCATGCGTAAGTGTACATTGAAGTGACATGTGCAAAACTTTGTCCAAAATAATAGGCTACTGATAACAGTGTGTGTTTATATTAAGGCGAGACACGGCAGGCAAAAACATCGTTTTTTTTTTACTGGTCAATTTTTAGATTTTTGGATATTTGTCTTCAATAACATGTCTTCTTTCAGACTTGTGGTGAAAAAAAGTCCGAAATACACATTTAGGTCTTTATTTTACTACACTTCGTCTGTTTGCGTCTGTAGATTTCTCATAAAATTCAACAAAA
Source organism: Xyrauchen texanus (assembly GCF_025860055.1). Lineage (NCBI taxonomy): Eukaryota > Metazoa > Chordata > Actinopteri > Cypriniformes > Catostomidae > Xyrauchen > Xyrauchen texanus. The sequence goes on along the minus strand of NC_068278.1, from coordinate 31,389,639 downwards.
GATTGCATTCTTAATCAAGGTGTAATATGATAAGCTTCATCCATGATAATGCCAAGTTATTGTATACAACTTAGCCTACATACATTTAGCCTAAACACAACACATTGCAGGCTATTTGAAAATGTTTAGTAGCATACAGACTACAAAATAAATATGTACATACGTTGCGAAAGTAAAATCTGATTGTATTGCATTTTGTAGAAAAATAGTGTATGCCATGCATTGCTTGGAAATATTGAGATCTAGTAAATCAGTATAACATAGACAGTGGTGGACGAAGTACACATACCATGTACTTGAGTTAAAGTAAAGATACTCAAGGTAAAATATTACTTAAGTAAAAGTAGAAGTGCTGCCTTTAAAAATTCACTTGAGTAAAAGTACAAAAGTATTTGCCTTCAAATGTACTTAAGTATCCAAGTACTATGATTTTTTATGGCCATAATGTCCTATTATAATTTGTCACAAGGCTCTTGCTTAACTCAGTCTACATGAAGACTAATGTCACTCTTGGCACACCAATCTATTAATAATATGACATTAATTAGTCAGATGTGTGTGTGTGTATATATATATATATATATATATATATATATATATATATTTGAATTGAATACATTTTTTGTGTGTTTAATTTTGGAGGGAAGGGACTGTTCCCATAAGGTATAATACATTTACAGTATTTACTGTATATATTTTTCTCGAGCGTCTATGGTCATAATTATTAACATCCTAATGTTATGATACATTCAAATAAACCTGCACAATGCCATTAAATATAAATATATATATATACACACACACACACACACACACACACGCACACACACGCACGCACACACACATACATAGAATATATATATATATATTCTATGTTATGGGAGCAGCCAATTTTCCTCCAAAATTAAACACAAAAACGTATTAATGCAGTGTTTCTGCTACTCTCCAGAAAAACAATGCTATTATATGCAAGTCATTTTAGTGTCAACATAATAAGCAATGTACATTATGCGTCAATATTTACCGATAATTGCTGCAATAATAGCTGCTGCTCTCTGCCCCGCTTAAAATCATTGGCAACGCAATTTGTTTGGAACTATTGAGAGCTACACGAATCACGTGACGCTGGGCGGCGAGATCACTGTCGCAACCGTCTATGTTCGCAACTCTCATATTTAACGGCTCTGGGGTGCGTTTCCCATACAACAACGTAACTTGCTGCTCCACTACCGTAGTACGATGCACTGTTGAAGAAATCAACTTGCTAGTCACGACTGTTTCCCAAAACCGTATTGTCGCAAATTGGTTGTTCAACCACATTGGTTAATGATGTCACACATGTGGTGGATTAAAAACTACTTTTAATGAATCTGTTCGAATTAATGATCGAATTAATGCTAGATGTTTTGCTATAAATTACGGACATGTCATCTGAGGACTCTCTCATATTTTTCTCAGTTATTTGCTTTATTTCCAGATTCAATCATAGGCTCGTTCTTACGCACTAGAGCAGGTTCACACATGCGTACTCTTCAAAAACGGTGCTTTAAATCTATTGACAAACTAAAAGACATAAAGGACATTTGTATGTCTTCTAAATAAAAGATACTGATTTTACTGAATGTCATCTTGCTTATTTGGCTCAAGATAATAATTTATTAAGCCCACATGTTATAATAACAAGAAACTCTGCTTCTAACCACAGGTCGAGAGCTGTCGTTCCAACCACACAACTCTGCGATGCTGTTTGCGAATGTTCGTTGGAACGATGGTTTCGGGAAACACAGACTCGTTGAACTATGATGATAACGATGGAACTTGCTACCATAGTTGGCTAACGATGCTTTTGGGAAACGCACCCCTGGTTCGCGCTTAGTAGATGCCGCCAAGGCAAGTTCAAAACAAAGCGCGGCTGTACTGTGATTGGTGGCTCGTTTGACCAGTTACATTTTTATCCACTCATAAATAAAAAGGAACGACTGATTTTGAAAATGTAGTAGAGTAAAAAGTAAGATATTTGACTTTGAAATGTAGTGGAGTTAAAGTAAAAGTCTCCCCAAATTTAAATACTTCAGTAAAGTACAGATACACAAAAAAGCTACTTAAGTACAGTAACGAATTACATTTACTTCGTTACTGTCCACCACTGAACATAGACATCTGTAGACATGAAGTGGCAGCTTCAGCCATTTGCAGCTATGAAAAGTTTGGCGGCTGCAGCAGCCATTTAGGTTTTGGCTGAGCCGGCTAGCCAGCCAATAACTTCATCAGCCAGCCATTATTCTCAAAACAAATGGCTTCGGGCTCTAAATGTGCAGGATGTGACATCATGTCTGCTTAGAATTTGAATTGTTTATTGAATGCATCATACAATATATGATTACAGTCTTATTGTAAACTCATATTTTGAGTTGCTGGTTTGTTTAGTTTAAAATCTACACTGGTGGCCAAAAGTTGATTTTCTTGATTTTGCGGTTTTGGAAGGAAATTGGTACTTTAATTCTCCAAAGTGGCATTCAACGTATCACAAAGTATAGTCAGGACATTACTGATGTAAAATACAGCACCATCACTATTTGAAAAAAGTAATTTTTGATCAAATCTAGACAGGCCCCATTTCCAGCAGCCATCACTCAAACAGCTTATCCTTGAGTAATCATGCTAAATTGCAAATTTGGTACTAGAAAATCAGTTGTCATTATATAAACACAGTTGAAAGATATTTGGTGTGTTAAATGAAGATTAACATCGTCTTTGTGTTTGTTTTTGAGTTGCCACAGTGTCCAATAAATTGGCTTGTATTAAGATCAGTATTAGGTCAAAAATGGCAAAAAAGAAACAGCTTTCTCTAGGAACTCGTCAGTCAATCATTGTTTGAGGAATTAAGGCTATGCAATGTTTGAAATTGCCAAATAACTGAAGATTTCCTACAAAGGTGTACACAACAGTCTTCAATGACAAAGGACAACTGGCTCTAACAAGGACAGAAAGAGATGTGGAAGGCCAAATGTACAATTAAATAAGAGGATGAGTACATCAGAGTCTTTAGTTTGAGAAATAGACCTCAGCTGACAGCTTCATTGAATTATCCACACTCAACACCAGTTTCATGTACAACAGTAAAGAGACAACTCAGGGGTGCAGGCTTTATGGGAAGAATTGCAAAGAAAAAGCCACTTTTGAAAGGTTAGAGTGGGCAAAGAAACACAGACATTGGACAACAGATAATTGGAAAAGAGTGTTATGGATCTTAACCCCGTTGAGCTTTTGTGGGATCAGCTAGACTGTAAGGTGCGTGAGAAGTGCCTGACAAGAGAGCCACATCAATCGCAAGTGCTAAAGGATGCATGGGGTGAAATGTCACCTGAGTATCTGGACAAACTGACAGCTAGAATGTCATGGATCTGCAAATCTGTCATTGCTGCAATTGGAGGATTTGTAGTAGTAATTTTTCATGTTATTAATGTCCTGACTATACATTGTGATCAGTTGAATGCCACATTGATTAATAAAAGTACCAATTTCTTTCCATAAGGGCAATATCTGTACATTATTCCAAAATTTTGGCTGCCAGTGTATATGATTCCGTTAATTATTTAATACGATTTTTTAGCTTATCAGATAACAAATGAGGCATTTACTAAAATTGTTCACTTTATCCAAACTATCTTCCCAATACCCTCATTTACTTTTATCACTCTCAGATTTCCTATAACGTAACCTCTCCCTTTCTCCCTCTATCTCTCTCTCTGTCTCTCTCTGTCACTTTCTCTCTCTGGTGGTGGTAATCTTAACCACTAAAAGGTGCTAACTCCTATTAAGCAGTCAGAGCTCTGTGTGTAAGCCAATCCAGCCAATCACTTATCAGCGACACTGACAGACTGAAACAGTGTCATCGTGGTAACAAGAGACATTTCAGTTTCAGCACACACATTCATACACCTGCACACAAATATACATACACACATACCTGCATGGTATACTGTATGCACACATACTCACACAGACACATGAACAGAATTGTACACCCAAAAAACACATGTGCATAAAAACAAACCTACAGAGACACACATTAAGATACACAACATCGCCTAATGTTTGCAAACACAGACATGCATATTCATATACATACATGTGTGTGTGTGTGTGTGTGTGTGTGTGTTGTAAGCCCAGGTGTGATGGGCAGGTTATTTTTGGACAGTGGTGTAGAGTAGCACAGAATAGCTGAAGTCCAGGTAACCATAGCACAGCTTAGAAAGTGAAATATGACCACACTGTTCAGTCCAGCATGTCACTCTCAATCTCTACTACACACACTGGTGACAAGGAGATAATCAAGAAAAACGGGAGAGAGAATTTAAGATGAAAAATGTGTTAATGCATCCTGAAAGAGCTAGTAATATATTAAGAGCATTTGATATGCTTATATTCATAAATCATTAATTTCAAATGAAATCATGTTGTATTTACAACACTTTATTTTCATGTGCCACCACCGCCAGTCAAATTAAATATCAGTCTGCTGAATCCTTTACTTTGCTATCCCTTTGCCCAGTGCAGGCCAGGCATGATTAATGAATTACTGATAAGACCTGTGGTTTAGAGTGGGACTGAGATGGCCTCACATACACTCATTCACATCTCACGTACACATACCTGCATACAGACACTGTACCAAACAGTGCAACCGACTTAAGAAATATAACAAGAGCAAGAGTGCTGTTGTACAGCATATCAGCACCCTGGTGAAAAAAAAATATGCCAAGTATACTTGAAGCCAGACTAATTATCAGTATGCTTCAAGTGTATTAATAATTGGTAAAGCATAACTTTAAGTGTATTTAGTGTACTTTTGTGTGCTAAATTGGAACAACTTCAAGTATACTTAGTATACGTTAAGTATATGCCTGTGTAGGGTAATTACATGCTTGATTAGTGATATTAAAGTATACTTTATTTGCGTTACAAGTACATTACAAATTAATTGCGAGTGTCTTCGAAACATACAAGCAATATACCATAAGTGTATTATATTTGAGTAAAAAGTATATGCTCAGCAACACCTTTGGCTTATTCCAAATACTACAATTGTCTAAAACCTTTGCACAATATTGTAGTTCCAAACCAATTCAAAGCAGGATCAAACATTGTGTGTCATTGAGTTATTGCTGAAAGATACTATTTGTGGTCTAGTTGTGTATTTGTGTACTAATTGTGTTCACAACACAAAGTTAATGTGCTTGCTGTGAACGCAAGTATGAACTCTGTGTTGTGAACACAATTCATAACATGCTGTAAGTATGTGTTGCATTCTCAACGTTGTCACAAGGGGTGCTATAGAATTGTATATAGAATAGAATATATAGAATATATATATTCTACAATTAGTTTTATTTTTCAAGTCAACTGCTGCCATGAACAGGGACTAAAAATGTTTCAAGGAACAAAAACCAAAAACAAACGATAATTTGAAATGCTTGTAACAGTTATAACCAATTAATTTCTTTCCAATAATTTTTTCAAGAAACCAAAGGCCAAAGGGTTTATAACAGTAATATTTTGAAACTAAACCACTTGATGTTGCCTGAAAAAATGAAACGTACTTTGATTTAGAAGGAAACTGCTGCATCACATATTTCTTTACATAACTGCCCAATGTGGATTTTTTTTAATTAACTTTTTTAGACCTTTTTTAAAAACTATGTATAATTACCTCATAAATCGTACATGAACGGCTAATTCAGATTCAAGGAAAACATTATTAGAGATTAAAAGTACAATTCTCAGTTGTTTCCAAGTCTTCACTGAATTATTGTTAGATATGATGAATTGATGAACAGTTTTGATGCTGCCAGGTTTTGACTGAGAAGCAGATCTGTAATTAAAATGATACTTAACTCTTAATTAACTATATGCTCGTTATGATTTCTATGCTGATAAATCCACCACACAGGAAAAACAATAATTGCTTATTTTCATTTATGATGAGGCAAGTGGCTTATTTTGGGCTTGTTTTTCCAGACCATGTTGCTTGTTGTCTTGCCATATCTAGCAACACTGCACTGTATTTCACTAAATTTCCCTACTCTCCTAAAAGATCCTTCTTCAATGGCCACTACCCTCCTCATCTCTAAGCACCACTCCTGAATTGAGGGTGTTCCAGCCGACTTCCAACCTCTTAAAATTGTCTGTCTGGCGGTCATGACGCTTGTTCGTTGTCTATTTTCAACGTTGATGACAGCCCTGTCACCCAAAATACAGAGTCTGGGGCAAAATGAAACCCGAGTGCCCAATACATCACACAAAGTCTCTGAAACTTCAACACTCCCAAAAGACATGGGTTGTGTCTCCATCCTCTAATTGGCATCACCAGCAGGTGGGTGTGTCTTTAAGACCAAGTCTACACAATCTAGAGGTTGTCCAATAGAATAAATATAAAATCTTGAATTGCATAAGGCACACCCATACATCTCTAGATGCAGATTTTATGTTTTATTAGAATCCTAGCCCACACTCCCTCCTCCAATACCAAGTTTAAATCTTTCTCCCATAATCTCTTGAGAGAAGTTGAAGCTCCATCCCATAGAATTAGCAGGGAGTATTACACTGATGCCTCATGACCTTTTCCAAAAGCAGTAATCACCAGTCCCAGAGTATCTGTCACTGTAAATATCTAAAGAACTGAGATCTGGGAATCCCAAAATGTCGAGTCTTTTATTAATAAGAATACCCTTTTTTCAGTCTGGATTTAGGGAACATCACAGTACAGAATCTGCACTTTTAAAGGTTCTCAACGATGTTCTATTAACTGTGGATTCTGGAAATGCTGCAGTTTTGATGATACTTGATCAAAGTGCGGCATTTGACACCACTGTCAGGATATACACGAGGACAACAAGGTAAATAGGATTCAGAAGGCTTTAATAGTTGAATGGCAGGTGAGCATCAGATGAAACGGACAGATGCAGGATATGATTTGCAGAGGAATGATCGTGGGATGAAATGTTGTAGAGATCTGCTTGGATATAGCAAGGATGTGCCAACCGGGAAACACAGGGAAGGATCACAGGAGAATCGGGGAGAATCCAGGAGGGAGCGTGGGGTCTAGGGAAAGAAGCAGCAGGTAAGTCCTTTTGCTGGAATACTGTGGAGTCACACTGGAACTGATGAGTATACGAATCTGGGAATCACAGAGAGAGAGAGTTAGCAGGTCGGTTCCTAGTTCAAGGTTCGACGGAGACTGGATGAGAAGTGTGCTCTTTTGTAGTGCTCAGTGGTGCTGGATTAGATGACAGGTGCAGGTGGTTAATACTCAGGTGATTGTGATCCTTGTGCAATGGGTGTGAATGAACCTGATTGATCTCTGACATTACCCCCTCCTCCAGGGTCCGCGCCAGCGGACCGAGGACCCCGACGTCGTGGTGGTCTGCCTCGAGGTCGTGGAGCCGGTCGCTGTGGATGCTGCTGGTGGAACTCAGTGAGAAGTGTTGGGTCAAGGATATCGTCCCGTGGAATCCAAGATCTTTCCTCTGGTCCATACCCTTCCCAGTCGACCAGGTAGTCTAGGCGACCACCCCGATGTCGGGAGTCCAAGATGTCATGAACAGTGTAGATGGGATCTTCAATGGGGGGGCATGTCAGGATCAGGTTCTGTGGAAGGAGGGAGAACAGCAGGATAGTGAGGTTTTAACAGTGATACATGGAACACAGGGTGAATCCTGATGTGACCGGGTTGACTTGGTGGAGAATCTTGAAAGGTCCGATGTATCGTGGGCTAAACTTTCGACATGGTTGGCATAGACGAATGTCCCGTGTGGAAAGCCAGACAAGTTGACCAGGTTCATATGTAGGCGTTTCACCTCTTCGGGCGTCAGCGAACATCCTATGTCTGTTGACCGCCTGTTGGAGATGACAATGTGCCTCGTTCCAAACCCTTTCACTTTCTCGGAACCAGTAATTAACTGAGAGAACCTCGGACAGTTCACCGGACCATGGGAACAAAGGTGGCTGGAAACCCAGGAAACATTGAAAAGGTGTTAGTCCAGTAGTGCTTTGACGTAAAGAATTCTGGGCGTATTCGGCCCATGCGAGGAACTGGCTCCATGTCTCGTGGTGGTTCTGGCAAAAGTCGCGGAGGAAGCGGTTTATTTCTTGCACTTTTCTTTCCGTTTGCCCATTCAGCCTGAGGATGGTACCCAGATGTTAGACTGATCGTGACCCCAAGGAGAGAAAGAAAGCCTTCCAGACCCGAGATATAAACTGGGGACCACGATCGGATACAATATCCTCAGGGATGCCAAAATGACGGAACACCTGGTTGAAAAGATTCTCTGTGGTTTCGAGGGCCGTGGGGAGTCCAGGTAATGGAATCAATTTACAAGCCTTAGAGAATCTATCCACGATGATAATGATGCACGTGTTACCTCCAGATGATGGTAGATCGGTGATGAAATCTACCCCCAGATGTGACCAGGGTCGCTGAGGGACAGGGAGTGGTAAGAGTTTCCCGGATGGTAGATGGCGTGGAACCTTGGATTTAGCAAAGATTTGGCATCCTTGGATGAAGCGTTTTACATCTCCCCTCATCCTTTGCCACCAGTACCGTGGTTGAAGGAGATTAAACGTTTGCGTGGCTCCGGGATGTCCTGTACCCACAGAGGAATGCGCAGACTCAATAAGAGGTAGACGAAACTCATGTGGGACATAGATAAGATTGGCTGGGCACTCAGGTGGAGGTGGATCTCGTCGTGTACCTCTTTGGATCTGGTCGTCAATATCCCAAAGGATCGGGCTGATGAACACCGATGTTGGTAAGATCGATTCAGGTTCTTCAATGAGATCTGGGGGAGCATGAAGCCTGGAGAGAGTGTCGGCGCGGATGTTCTTGGATCCTGGGCAGTAGGTTATGTGGAAATGGAAACGGGTGAAGAAAAGGGCCCAACGGACTAGTCTCGGGTTCAGCCTCTTGGCTTCTTTGAGGTACTGCAGATTTTTATGGTTAGTAAGGACTGTGAATGGATGTTGAGCACCCTCGAGCCAATGTCTCCACTCCTCCAAAGCCAGCTTGATGGCGAGAAGCTCACGGTTTCCCACATCATAGTTTTGTTCTGCTGAAGATAACTTCTTGGAGAAAAAAGCACAAGGGAGAGGTTTGACGGTATCTTCCTGCTGTTGAGATAGGATGGCACCGACTCCGGTCGTGGAGGCGTCGACTTCCACAATGAAATCGAGGTTTGGATCAGGATGACGCAGAAGGGGTGCAGAGGTGAATTCCTGTTTCAAGATGTTGAATGCTGTGTCTGCCTCAGGAGTCCAGGTTAAAGACTTGGGTTTTCCCTTTAAGAGAGAGGTGAGTGAAGAGGTTATGGTACTGTAGTTATTGATGAAACGTCGATAAAAATTTGCGAAGCCCAGGAATCGTTGGAGTTCTTTTATGGATTGAGGTGTTGGCCATGAGGTGACTGCTGTGACTTTCCCGTCATCCATCTTCACTCCATGTTTGCTGACGACATAACGGAGGAACGGGACAGTCTCTTGGTGGAATGTGCACTTTTCTGCCTTGAGAAAAATGGAATGATCTCGTAAACGTTGGAGTATTTTAAAGACATGGTGTCGATGGACAGTTTCGTTGGGAGAAAAGATGAGTATGTCGTCAATGTAGACAATCACAAATTTGTTCAGGAAGTCACGGAGTATCTCATTCATGAAATCTTGAAACACGGAAGGGGCATTGACCAATCCATATGGCATAACGAGGTACTCATAGTGGCCAGACGGGGTAATGAACGCAGTTTTCCATTCGTCCCCTTCGCGGATTCGAATAAGGTTATACGCACTTCTGAAATCTAACTTGGTAAAGATGCGTGCGCCTCTCAGTTGTTCAAGAGAGGTGGGAACCAGAGGAAGGGGATATTGGAACTTGATGGTTATTTTGTTCAGTGCGCGGTAATCGATACAGGGCCTCAATCCTCCGTCGTTCTTGGCGACAAAGAAAAAACTGGAGGCTGCTGAAGAGGTAGATGGGCGAATGTATCCCTGTTTCAAGGCTTCCTGTATGTACTCCTCCATGGCTCGTTGTTCAGGGATGGAAAGAGAGTAGATATGACCTCGAGGTACCGATTCACCTGGCTCTAAGTCAATCGCACAGTCCCAGGGTCGATGTGGTGGAAGATGGGAGGCTTTTTCGGGACTGAAGACATCAGCGAACGTGGAGTAACAGAAAGGAATGTCTGTAGACTGTTTTTCCCGAGGGCTTTCAACGGATGTCACAGCGATGGGAATACTCACTGGAGAGGGGGAAACCGGCTTGGGAAGTTCAGGAAAACAAGAAGGGAAACATGTTGACCCCATTGCAGAATTTCTCCCTTCCTCCAACAAACTACGGGATTGTGTTGTATGAGCCAGGGTCTGCCCAGAATTATTGCTGCCGTGGAGTTTTCAAGTATCAGAGGAGTGAATGATTCTTTGTGTAAACACCCTACTCATAATGTGATGGGCTTGATTTGATATTTCACATACCCGGGATTCAGGGCTTTTCCAGTCACTGATTTTGCGGCAAACGGGGTTGGAGAGTGGGTCTTCGGGAGTTGAAGTTGCCTGCAGAGGTCGCTCGAGATGAAATTACCCGCTGACCCAGAGTCGATGAGGGCTGTAACTGAAATGCTAGCGTCAGCAGTAATCAATGACACTGTAGCAGATAATGGAGCAACACTAAGGGTCCTGGTGGATAACAAACTCACCCGGAGTCGTGGTGGTCGGACAGGACAGACGCTGATATAATGGGTGTTGTCTCCACAATACAGGCAGAGATGATTTGACATCCGTCAGGCTCTTTCAGAGACAGTTAAACGGGTATTGTCAATCTGCATGGGTTCTGTATCGTTTGCCACAGGACTTTCCAATGATTGAACAGAAACAAGATGTACTGGTTGTCGATTCTCAGGATAACAGTTCTGAGCACGTCGAGCCACTCGGATGGAGAGCTGGATGAATTTCTCTAAACCAACACTATCATCATATACTGCAAGTTGCAATCGAAGAGCGGGATTTAAACCTTGCCGGTAGGTAGTGATGAGCGCTTTCTCATTCCATCCGCTTGCCGCAGCCAAGGTTCTAAATTTCAAGGAATATTCAGTGATTGAACTTGTACCTTGTCACAGATGATAGAGCTGTTCACAGGTGGATGAGTCGCCTAAAGGACAGCCAAACACCTCTTTGAAATGGGATATGAAAGTTTGGAGGGTATCGGTGGCTGGACCGGCCTGATTCCAGATGGTTTCGGCCCATTGCAGTGCTCTGCCAGTGAGTAATGAAATAACAAAGGAGATTTTTGAGCGTTCAGTAGCAAAATTATATGGCTGTACCTCTAGCGCTAGGGAACATTGAAGGAGAAACCCGTTGCAATCCTCCTCCTTTCCTGAGAAGGGCGCTGGTTTTACCATGGGGCTTGTCACACACCACGGAAATGAAGCAGCCGATGCGGAAGCGGGATTGGTTGTCGCTCCGCGCTCGTCAAACACAGGCAGAGGAATGTCGGCTGGATTTCTCTCAGGAGCGGGATTTTCTGAATCTTGGTCGAACCTTCTGTCAGGATACACACGAGGACAACAAGGTAAATAGGATTCAGAAGGCTTTATTAGTTGAATGGCAGGTGAGCATCAGATGAAACGGACAGATGCAGGATATGATTTGCAGAGGAATGATCGTGGGATGAAATGTTGTAGAGATCTGCTTGGATATAGCAAGGATGTGCCAACCGGGAAACACAGGGAAGGATCACAGGAGAATCGGGGAGAATCCAGGAGGGAACGTGGGGTCTAGGGAAAGAAGCAGCAGGCAAGTCCTTTTGCTGGAATACTGTGGAGTCACACTGGAACTGATGAGTATACGAATCTGGGAATCACAGAGAGAGAGAGTTAGCAGGTCGGTTCCTAGTTCAAGGTTCGACGGAGACTGGATGAGAAGTGTGCTCTTTTGTAGTGCTCAGTGGTGCTGGATTAGATGACAGGTGCAGGTGGTTAATACTCAGGTGATTGTGATCCTTGTGCAGTGGGTGTGAATGAACCTGACTGATCCCTGACAACCATAGATCACACAATTATTATTGCGTGGCTTGAGCGGAAAAAAAACAAAAGTCCTACCTAACTAACACAAGTTTTTCAGTTGAAATGGATGAATTTACATCAGCGTCTGCACCACTTACATGTGGGATTCCTCAAGGATCTATTTTGGGACCCATCCTGTTTTCATTATATACTGTATACTTCCAATATGCGCTATTTAAAAAAAAAAACTTCCATTGTTATGCAGATGACACATAAATATATATGCCAGTAAAAAGGAGGATAATTCGTTAGGGCTCTTCTAGCATGTCTGAATGATTTAAAAAAATTGGTTGGCTGTCAATTTCCTGCATTAAATGAATGCAAAACAGAGATTTTTGTTTTTGCACCCCCTAATGTATCTGGGTCCCCTGTATTGATTTAGGCCCTTTATCTATTTATGGATTATTTTTTTTATTTTTTTGATGACTCTTCTTTTGAAATTTGACAAACAAATTAATGCAGTTGTTCGATCAAGCTTTTTCCAGTTAAGAAGTTTGGCAAAAGTCAAGTCACTTTTGTCATTTTATGATTTAGAGAGAGTGATGCATGCATTTGTGTCTTCATGTTTGGATGACTGTAATTCCTTGTATGTAGGGATTAGTCAGTTTACGTTGACACAATTGAAAATTGTTCAGAATGCTGCAGCAAGACTGTTGACAGGTTCTCGAAAGCGGGACCACATTACTCCAATTTTGTTTTCTTTACATTGGTTGCAAATCCATTATAGGATTGATTTTAAGATTTTTTTTGTTTGTTTTTAAATCTTTAAATGGTATGGCACCACCCTATCTCTCAGATTTGTTACATTTATACTTACCATCAAGATGACTGCGGTCCTCTGACCAGAAATTACTGATTGTCTCAAGGTCTAGACGAAAACTTTGGGGTGATCGTTCTTTTTCAGTGTTGGCTCCGAAACTCTGGAATAGACTGCCTTTGCATATTAGAACTGCCTCCACAGTGGTATCTTTTAAATCTCTTTTAAAAACTCATCTTTTTTCTCTGGCTGTCTTGTCTAACTCTTCTTGTTGACATGTTAGTAGCTTGTTGTTTTTAAGTGAGAAGTTAGATGTATGTGTTTATTATATATAGAATATAGGTATATTAGTGTTTTGTGTATTCTGCTCTTTGTTGTTTTTAATTGTGCTATATAAATACATTTCCTTGCATAACCTTACCTCAGCACCTGTCATATAGGTCATCGAGTGTAGTAACCTCCCTCACAACACACTCTGGCCAGCAGAAAGTGGACTTATTAATACATAATTTGGGGTTAAGCCATAAACTCGAGGCAACATTTAAATAAATGTCAGAATTAAACACTCTGGACACCTTTGTCCATACCGAGTGAAAATGTGAGATAACGGGGTGTAACTTAACTTCTCAGATTATTTTGATAGACAGGCTTTCCAATGGTGAAATAGGGGCAAGAACTTCCTGTCCAATACAAAACCAGGGAGGGGCTTTCTCAGGTGGAAGTGACCTATAAGCCAAATGTCTGAGACTGAACGCATAATAATAAAACATCTTGGGTAGGCCTTGCCCACCTTTATCAATCAGCCTATGCATCTTTTTGAAATGTTGTCTGGAACAATTCCCATTTCAAATGAAGGACTTCGCTATGCTATCATATTGCTAGAAATAAGAGAGGGGGACATCTATAGGGTGTGACTGTAGCAGGTAGTTGAATTTTGGAATATAATTAATTTGAATAACATTAAACTTCTGAGGTTGTTACCTATCCTACCAACCAGCCCTCTCCTGAATACTGCTCTTCACCCATTTTTTCACTGCTCATTTCCTGTATACCACATGTATATATATATATATATATATATATATATATATATATATATATATATATATATATATACACATGCATTTCCATTGTTCATTGCAAAGTATTGCCAGTTTACCCTGCCTTACCGAGTGTTTTTCCATTGCCAATGTTTCTTGATTCATGTTATGACAATTGCCTGTTTTTCTGGATTTATTGCTTTTTGGATTACCCTTTGTTTTGTTTGCCTGGTTGGACTGTATTTGGTTTATTGGATTTATCTACCTGCTTTATGACTACGTCTCTCTGCCTGCTGTTTTGGATTTTTTACTTGTGTCTCTTTTAATAAACTTCCTGCACAGGGTTACTAACACCATCTCCATGGCCAGTTCATTACACCTTCCCAATAATCGATAAATGTAATGAAACCCACCTGCCCACATCGCTCGAAAACCTTTTTATGAAAGAGTCAAAATTAACTAACTAAATCACACAAATTTGCTGGAATAAAATGACCTAAATACTTAATGCCACTGAAAGGCATCCGGCTGAAAAGCCATTATCAGGAAGTACACTGTCAGAGCCAAAGCTTTGGATTTAGACCAATTAACTCTTTATCCTGAGAACTTAGAAAATGAATTAATAATTCTGTGGAGATGGGGCTTGGATAGCTCAGCGAGTAAAGATGCTAACTTCCACCCCTGGAGTTCGCAAGTTCGAATCTCAGGGCATGATGAGTGACTCCACCAGATCTCCTAAGCAACCAAATTGGCCCAGTTGCTAGGGAAGGTAGTGTCACATGGGGTAAACTCCTTGTGGTCACTATAATGTGGTTCACTCTCAGTGGGGTGCATGGTGAATTTTGCGTGGTTGACGCAGTGGATGGCGTGAAGCCTCCTCATGCACTATATCTCTGTGGTAACTCGCTCAACAAGCCACTTGATAAGATGTGCAGGCTGAGGGTCTCAGACATGGAGGCAATTGAGGTTCGTCCTCTACCACCCGGATTGAGGTGAGTCACTATGCTACCAGGAGGACTGAGAGTGCAGTAGGTATTGGGCATTCCAAATTGGGGTGAAATAATAATAATAATAATTCTGTGGAGGCAAAGCATATAGATCTAGAAGGGTCAGAAACAAATAATAAAATATAATCTGCCTAAAGCAGAAGCTTATGCGCCACATCTCCTGCCATCACCCCTGGAATATCATCCTCCTTTCTTATCGCGGCTGCCAATGGTTCCAGGGCAAGATAGAACAATAATGGTGAAAGAGGGCAACCCTGCCAGGTGCCCCTATCCAGAGTAAAATAATCAGAAATGTGTTTCTACTGCTGCTACCGGGTGTCTATAAAGTACCTTAATCCATCCAATAAAAGTATTCCTGAACCTGTATATTTCCAAAATCTTAAAAAGATAATCCCATTCTACCATATCAAACAGCTTTTCGCCGTCAAGTAAGATAGCAGTGCCACTGAACACATAATATTGATGAAACGTCTAATGTTATTAGAAGAGCTGCAGCCCCGCATAAGCCCCACCTGATCTATATGTATAAGAGATGTTATAACTTTACTTAATCGGTTAGCCAGAATTATGGATAGCTGGATCAGGGATATTGGATGGTAATGTAATTGGATGGTAATATCCAATTTAGCCAGAATTATGGATAGCTGGATCAGGGATATTGGATGGTAACTCTTCCACTCGCTTGGATCTTTGTCCTTTTTAAGAGTCAGGCTGATTCGGGCTTGTGTCGTGGTTGGTGGAAGCTTTCCATTCTTTAATGATTTAGTATAAACTTCTAACAAATTTGGAGCCAGTTCTGTAGCATAAGATCTAAAAAATTCACTGGCAAAACCATCTGGCTCATTAATTACCTTACCGATCTCCTCCAGGTTATCTCAGAATCAAGAGAATTTTTCATGCTTTGGATTTTTTGATGAATGAGGCACACTATATGATCCGACCCCTAAGAACCGCTTTAAATGCCTCCCAAGCCACACCCACAGAGGATACTAAGGACCAGTTGGTCTCCATATAAACATTGTATTCAGCCTTTAATATTTGTTGAAATTCAGGATTTTGCAAAAGGGATACATTAAAGTCAACTATATGATTTATTTTTCTCTGTATGTGGCAGCACCTCTAAACTCACCAGGGCGTGACTAAGATGTTTCCAATTAAGCAGTCAACAACAAATGAAATGTGGGACTAAAAAAAATCTATTCTAGAATAAATCAATATTATATCATGAGGAGGGGTGCCAGCAGCTTGTAACATCCCTTCAAGATCTATAAATAAGCCCTGATCATCAACGTTAGGTGTGTACATTTTAGCCAAAATCAACCTTTGCCCCTGAATATCTGCTAAAACAATAAGGTGTACTGTCATTTAAAAAATATTGTTATTAACCGTTCTTTTATTTTGTTCTAACCGGTTACCATTTGGAAGGGAGTCTGTGGAATGTCTTAACCGGAACGAAATAATACAGTTTTTGCTCAGAACGAACTGAAATGAAAAACATCTAGATTTATTCACTGGTCATGACGGAACAACAGTTTGAAGAGAATATTGCTGAGCAAGTAAGAGAAAGTCAATATATTTACCTGAAACTTACCTGAAAAATACAGACTTTTGTAGGTAAATCTATTAACCCCTTTAAATGCTGAGGTTTGTTACACCTGAGTAGTGCAGTAGTGCATGTTATTTACTGTAAGTTCAACCAGACCACAGGTTTGGCAATGCGTTTTCCAAGTGCTTGCATGTGCATACACATACATATGTAAATAAATATCTGGCCTAACACGCAGAATGGAACAACTCAAACACAGACAAACAGAGTAATATAAACAGTGAAACATCCAAGTGCTGTTATACTAAATATTAGCACTCTTAGAACACTTTTGTCCAATCAGATTACAGGACCGGAACTATCTGTTTATATATACTCATAATATACTCATACATCATTGTAAATTAGATTACAGTATATAGAATTTATCAAGGTTTGAGTGATGTAACCTCACCCTCTTCTTTTCTTTCTCTGTCAACCTCAGAAGGAGAGCCGCTCTGTTCGCCATATCTCCTCATAGTCATGGCTCCTCCTCCACACCTCCAACATCTCATCCTGCTCCTCCTCTCGGCACAGCTGTGTATGGGTGGCAGTTCTCATAGGAACAGCAACAGTAGTGCAAATGGCCTCAAGAGTCCCTGTTTTGAGAAAGTCCAATGTCAACCTGGGATTCTACTTCCTATCTGGCTGCCAAAGGACCCCTCATTCGCAATGCAGGCCATAAGAGCAGTGATTTACTTTTCATCACTTCTGTACATGTTTCTGGGTGTGTCCATTGTTGCAGACCGCTTCATGGCTGCCATCGAGGTCATCACCTCACAGGTGCGATGGCAACACTTTTTGTCGCAAATCAACTCTCACCACTCTCTCGCACTTTGCATAAATAATAAACGATCAATTGTTAATATATTTAATGTTCAATGTACAGTATATGTATGTATGCTATAGTACATAGCCGGGTGGCATGATGGTATATATGATGTGTGATGGTAGAATTGCATCAAGTGATACAGATTTAGCTATTTGTTCAAAGTTATTTACACATGAGAGCTACAATGAAACATTCGAATACAGAGTCAGTTACAGGACTGTGTATGTAGTTTGGCAGAGGCTATTTGCACTAAGTGCAAATAGTGGCAGATACTATTACACCCCTGTTTAAATACTATAATAAAGTATATGGGCATCATTGCAGTGTTTTTATTGTGTTTATTTAGAGTCCCAGAGACAACCTACACCAACTCATACCCCTAAACCTAACCCTAACCTTCCTTTACAAAATTAATCATGATTTTACTACACTAACCATAGTATCACCATGGTATTTAAATTTTTTTTGTAAAATCATAGTAACCACAAAATTAAACATGGTTACTGTATTAACACCATATTACTGTAGTAACACCATGGTTACCTGCATCAAAACTATGGTTCCCCATCTGTCGTATACTCTAGAAGTATGTGCCAGGGAATTAACATCATCACAGGCTATAAACGGAATAAAAACTCCGCCATGAACACCGCTGCCTCTCTCCCGGATGAGCTTAATAAATTTTATGCTCGTTTTGAAGACAATAACACCGCCCTCGCGGAGAGAGTATTCACGGCCGACTCTTCAGAGGATGGCTCACTCTCCATCTCTGTTGCGGATGTAACCCATTCGAACATCCATAAAGCCACGGTTCCAGACTGCATTCCGGGCCGCGTCATCAGAACGTGCGCGAACCAACTGGCTGGTGTTTTTATGGACATTTTCAAACTGTCCCTCTCCCTGTCTGTTGTCCCCACATGCTTTAAAACATCAACCATTGTGCCTGTACCGTAGCAAGCCAAAATCACTTGCTTAAATGACTGGCGTCCTGTTGCTCTGACCCCCATCATTAGCAAATGCTTTGAGAGGTTAATCAGAGATTACATCTGCTCTGTTCTGCCCACCTCTTTGGACCCATTGCAGTTTGCCTACCGCAACAACTGCTCCTCTGATGATGCCATTGCATCTACACTACACACTGCTCTCTCCCATCTGGAAAAAAGGAACACATATGTGAGAATGCTGTTTGTAGACTACAGCTCAGCATTCAACACCATAGTGCCCTCCAAGCTTGATGAGAAACTCCGGGCTCTGGGCTTAAACAGCTCGTTGTGCAGCTGGATCCTGGATTTCCTGTCAGGCAGACGTCAGGTGGTTAGAATGGGTAGCAACACCTCGTCATCACTGACCCTAAACACTGGAGCCCCGCAGGGCTGTGTTCTCAGCCCACTCCTGTATTCCCTGTACACACATGACTGTGTGGCAACACATACCTCCAATGCCATCATTAAGTTTGCTGATGATACAACGGTGGTAGGTCTGATCACTGACAATGATGAAACAGCTTACAGAGAGGAGGTGCACACTCTGACACACTGGTGTCAGGACCACAACCTCTCCCTCAACGTCAGTAAGACCAAGGAGCTTGTGGTGGACTTCAGGAGGAAAGACAAATAACACAGCCCCATCATCATTAATGGAGCATCGGTGGAGAGAGTCAGCAGTTTCAAGTTCCTCGGTGTCCACATTACTGAGGAACTCACATGGTCCGTCCACACTGAGGCCGTTGTGAAGAAGGCTCACCAGCGCCTCTTCTTCCTGAGACAGCTGAGGAAGTTTGGAATGAACCACCACATCCTCACACGGTTCTACAACAGTACTGTAGAGAGAGCATCCTGACTGGCTGCATCACCGCCAGGTACGGCAATAGCACCGCCCACAACCGTAAAGACCTGCAAAGGGTGGTGCGAACTGCCAGAAACATCATCAGAGGTGAGCTTCCCTCCCTCCAGGACATCTATAACAGGCGGTGTGAAAAAATCTCTGAGGATCATCAGAGACTCCAGCCACCCGAGTCATGGGCTGCTCTCACTGCTACCATCAGGCAGGTGGTATCGCAGCATCAGGACCCACACCAGCCAATTACATGATAGGTCTTCCCCCAAGCAATCAGACTTTTGAACACTTGATCTCTCACAATCAACCATCAGCACTGCACTTTATTATTCATCATCTTGTATCACACACTGGACTGTCAAATATATTCTCCCCAATTCAACTACTGTATATATATTTTTATATACCCTTACCCTTATTTTTTTATTTTTATTGTATGTGTATTCTATATTGTGTGTATTGTTTACTGTATATTGTGTTGTGTAAGTATGTGTACATTTGTTATGTAAATTGTGTTGTGTAAATATGTTGTTTATTGTAATTGGTACTGCTATTGGTAATGTTATTCGGAACTGCACACAAGACTTTCACCTACTGTTGCACTTGTGTACACAATAGTATGACAATAAAGTGATTTGATTGATTTGATTTGAATTCCCTCGAAGGCGGAGCGGTCCACAGGTACTCGGAGGTCCCCCAGGTGGACAGAGCGGTTGCGATCCACCTGTGTCCTGAGAACGCCGCCACCTGGTGGGGTCGCCCGGTGCTCCCCTCCAGGGCCTGCAGGATGATGTAATCACTGACCTCCAAAGCCTACTGCGCTGCCAGACAGGTCGCTTACGCCTCGCATGCCATGGCCCTCCTGCAAGTCCACCAGGCCAAGGCACTTAAAGATCTGCACTTGGGTAGTCCTGACCCCGACGTGTTGTAGGAACTGCACTCAGCGACCAACCTCGCCCTCAGGACCACTCGGGCAGGTGATGGCCACCCTCGTTGTTCAGGAACGACATCTGTGGCTGAACTTGGTCGAGATGCAGGTCGTGGACAAAGCACGCTTCCTCAATGCCCCTGTCTACCAGTTCAGTCTCTTCAGCAACACCGTCGAGGACTTCGCCCAGCAGTTCTCAGCGGTGAAGAAGCAGACGGAGGCCATCTCTCATAACATGCCCCGTCGCACCACCAGCATGGGCCGTGCACCGTCTGCCCGCCGAGGGCGTCCTCCTGCGGCTTCCAGAAAACGTGCAGCTCCGCCTCAACCTGGGCCCAGCTCTCAGCCCCAGTGTCGAGCACCCCGCAGGAAGCGTATGCCCCCCATCTCACGAACACCCTCCAGGACCCGGAAGGCTCCCAAGCGTTCCTGAGACAGACGACCCAGAGATCGAGATGTTTGCTCTGGAGATGGTAAGCAGACCACTCAGTCCCCCGGTGGAGGGCCGGGAGGAGAATCCTCAGTTCAGTTTGTTTTCTTTGCCACAACCCCTTCGGGCTGCCGTACCTACATTCTCAATAAAGGAGCAATTTACTCTTTCTCTGGGTCACCTGTCCCGCAAATGCCGTTCTCACAGCACCCCGGTGCCACACCTCAAGAGTCCCTTGCACATCGGATGCGGACCTCCCGCCTCCAGACCCATGACTGTTTCCCCCCAGCCGGCCGGTTCTGACGAGCCTAGAGGACACCTCCATGGGACCTCCTCTTCAGTCACTAAACCACCCCCTGCCGGGTGTGCGGAGCAAAGTAAGTGCTTCGAGTCTTCCCTCAGCACCAGAGCCTCGGGACGTGCTTTTGCCTCCCGACGCCGTATTACCTGCTCCGCCCCGCCGGGTACATCAAAAACGATCGTTGCAGGACAGATGCAGTTAGCCTTCTTGCACAGGTGCTAAGCAAGGTCAGGCAGGACGAGGAATCATTCTGGTGGCCCCTTACTAGCCCTCTCGGACTTGGTTCTCGGATCTCGTGATCCTCGCGACAACCCCTCCCTGGCGAATTCCCCTGAGGAAGGACCTTCTCTCTCAGGGATGGGGCACCCTCTGGCATCCGTGCCCAGACCTCTGGAACCTCCACATCTGGCCCCTGGACGGGATGCGGAAGATCTAGCTGGCCTTCCACCTGCTGTCGTAGACACGATCAACCAAGCCAGAGCTCCCTCTACCAGGCAACTTTACACCCTGAAGTGGCGCTTGTTCGCGAATTGGTGTTCTTCTTGGTCTGAAGACCTACAGAGGTGTGCAGTTGGGTTAGTGCTCTCATTTCTGTAGGAGAGGTTGGAGGGGAGGCTGTCCCCCTCCACCTTGAAGGTGTATGTTGTAACCTCCGTTCTCTGATGGAGGGAACGAGACGTTGTGTCCTCCCGGCCAAGTCACTGAACCGAGCCACTGTTGCGGCCGAACCTCATTGTCAGCTCCTCAGGCAAAATCCTGAATGAACATATGCATTTCCTGCCCTTTATACCCGTATGTCCAGGGACGGTACATGCAAATTCCGTCTGTCAATATCTCATTGGCCTTTACTCAAGTTCAGAGATGTGCAAGGCTCTCAAGAGAGACCCCTAGTGTCGCTTCTTCGACACAATGTCTCGTTCCCTCCATCAGGGAATGGAGGTTACAACAGTAACCTAGACGTTTCCCCAAAAAACATGGTTACTACAATATTACTACAGTATGGTTCATTTTATCTGGACCAAACCCTTTTCCCAACTCACTAACCTTCACTGTGAGGAATCCCTTTTATTTATTATTATGAAAAGTATTTTAGAAAATGTTAAGAGTGGAGACATTGGAAAAAAAGCGACAAAGATGGTATTTGAACCCAGATCTTTGATAAAGCATTTTCACACTGTTGTAACACCCTGAGCTACTACAGTGGAACTTGAGCATGCAGTTTGTCATAAACTCATGTGTTTCACCAGACTATTGAAGTGCAAAAAGTCACTCTGTTCTCTGTTGTTTTAACCAACAAAATGCCTAAACTTTTCTCTGCCCCATCGTGAAAAATGTAAATATGCCCGCCTTACAAATAAATTTGTCGCGGCTGTCTTGAGCTTGGTCTCAGCAATGGTGGGTAGAGTTAGTGTAAATAGACTTTGCCAACAAAATGGGCTATTTGCACTTAGTGTAAATAGACACTCCGGTATAGTTTACAATGGCTTTGAATGTGGCTCATCCAATCCGAATTTAGAGCCAGATAAATTGTTTTTTTAGTATTTGTTTATAGTCTTTTGTTTTAACTCGTGTTTTTGCACTGAGACTGATCAAATAAAATGTGTATGTTATGTTAACACATGTTTAATAAAACTTGCTTACTAAAAGGTTAGACTTTTTTGTTCAAAATCCAGCAAATATAACTATATTGTTATATATATATACCATTACCATGATATAAAATTACTCATCCTATGATATATGATTTTGGTCATGCTGCCCAACCCAAATAATGGAATGTAAATGTGTGTGATCTGTAGGAGAAAGAGGTGACTGTGACAGGTGCAAATGGAGAGAAGACTGTAATGACAGTTAGAATCTGGAATGAGACTGTCTCCAATCTCACACTCATGGCCCTGGGTTCATCAGCCCCTGAGATACTGCTCTCTGTAATAGAGGTACACACACACACACACACACACACACACACACACACACACACACACACACACACACACACACACAACATCATCTCACAATACTTAATTACTGTCATGTACTCTAACTCACATTACTCAGAGGTTATCATGTGAGAACATACAAGTCAAGGCCTAGTTTCTTCTCACAGATAAAAACACAAACATTTAGAAATAATTTTCTTTTTCAGGTTAATTATTAAATGAATGACACACACACACCTCTGATCATTTTACAGTGTTGACTTCAACACCAATTCATCCATGTAATGACATCCTTTAACTCAATGTAGTTTGACACAGGGGTAGTCAGTTAAATGGACAGGGCTCATGTGACGTCTCCAGAAATGGTCAACACATTTTTAAAATTCACTCTCCTAAAACCATAGGAAAACAAATAGTAGTCATACTACCGTATATCATATCCAGTGACATTTAACCATTATTCATTTTAATACCAGGCGAAGTAGTTCTTAAATTCGAAAAAAAAAAGTCCTTAAATGAGCTACTTTTCCCTGCAATGTAGAAAAAACGCATGCTAACATATTTTTCCATCCTTGAAAAGTGTTTTATTGTTTTAGTGTTTCATGATTCTAAATTTTCATTTTTTTCTCTCTAAGTTTTAATTATGGGATCACGACACTTTAACAATGTGACTTTTCATGGTTCATAATAGTTTATGTATATTAATAAGATTATTAGCTATTAATGTGTTAATAAATTTGTGTACTGTAGACATATAGCTTCCACTGCATGGATGGATGCTTTTGAGGAACAATGAAATAAGGTGCAAGGCATTCCATCTTTAAAGTTATCTTCATGTAATGCATTTTGAAAATGTGGTTTTATTTTTACTTCTCTCTTGATGTGTTTGAAAACAGCTGATTTTAACATCCCGTATCTCTCGGTTTTTGCTCTGTTGTTCATTAATAGCTTATAAATTAATTAATTTGTCTAAATAATAAGTTATTAATGCTTAATATGTTTACATAGTATTATTATTATTCTCTGGGTGTGTGGCAGGTGTGTGGACATGGTTTTGAGTCAGGAGAATTGGGCCCCGGCACTATAGTGGGCAGCGCTGCATTTAACATGTTCGTGATAATCGGAGTGTGTGTGTGGGTGATACCTGACGGAGAGGTGAGGAAGATCAAACACCTAAGAGTCTTCTTCATTACCGCATTCTGGAGTATCTTTGCGTACATCTGGCTCTACCTCATCCTGGCAGTCATCAGCCCTGGCATTGTACAGGTGTGTATGTAAGCACAAGGATAATTACAAAAACAAACTGTAATGTAACTTCATGAGAGCCAAAAATTCATATATTCAGCTAGAAAATTATGGCAATGTTAAGCAAGAACTGTAGCTCACTGGATGTTTTTTTGTTTTTGTCAACATTCTGAGTAAACTCTAGAGACTCTAGAGTTGTGCATGAAAATCCCAGGATATCAGCAGTTACAGAAATACTGCCAACAATCATGCCACAGTTGAAATCACTGAAATATATTTTTTTTACCCATTTTTATGGTTGACGTGAACATTAACTGAAGCTCCTGACCCGTATCTGAATGATTTAATGCATTGTACTGCTGCCACATGATTGAATGATTAGGTAATCACATGAATAGGTAGATGTACAGGTGTTCCTAATAAAGTGTTCAGTGAGTGTATGTATATATATATAATTTATATAAGTTTTAGGCACTTGTGAAAAACATTAAAAGTGAGAATTTCTTAAAAAAATTACATAAATACTTTTCATTAATCAATTAACATCATACAAAGTTCAGTATACATAAAAAACCTAAATCACTATTTGGTGTGAACACTTTTGCCTTTAAAACAGCACCAGTTCACCTACTTACACCTGGACAGTTTTTCTTGGTTGTTGGCAGACAGGATGTTCCAAGATTCTTGGAGAATTCGCCACAGTTCTTTTATTTATTTAGGTTTTCTCAATTACTTCTGTCTCTTCATGTAATCTCAGACTGACTCGATGTTCAGTGGGGGGCTCTGTGAGGGTCCTGTTCTTCTATTCTATTCTATTTACAAAAGGAATTATTGGGAGTATAACATTTTTATTTTCTATTGACACACTAAAGTAGCAGATATAAATAACCATCTTAAGACAAATGTTTTTGTGAAGCATCTTATGTGCTTTTGCACAGTACTGTATATATACACACACACACACACACACACACACACGTTGGTCTACCTATCATTATGAGGACTTTCCATAGACATAATGATTTTTATACTGCACAAACTATAGATTATATCCCCTAAACCTAACACAACCCCTTAACCTAACCCTCACAAAAAACTTTCTGCATTTTTACATTTTCAATAAAACATTGTTTAATACGTTTTTTAAGCTATTTAAATTATGGGGACACTAGAAATGTACCCTTCTGCATAATATCCTTGTAATTACTAGTTTGTAACCTATAAAATTGTCCTCGTAAACCACATAAACATGCCCCCACACACACACAAACACACACACACACTGGCGGACAAATGTTTGGAATAATGTACAGATTTGACTGTTTTGGAAGGAAATTGGTAATTTAATTCACCAAAGTGTCATTCAACTGATCAAAGTATAGTCAGGACATTACTGATGTAAAAAAAAACAGCACCATCGCTATTTGAAAAAAGTCATTTTTGATCAAATCTAGACAGGCAGCATTTCCAGCAGCCATCACTCCAACACCTTATCCTTGAGTAATCATGCTAAATTGCTAATTTGGTACTAGAAAATCACTTGCCATTATATCAAACACAGCTGAAAGATATTTGGTTCATTAAATGAAGCTTATCATTGTGTATGTGTTTGTTTTTGAGTTGCCACAGTATGCAATAGACTGGCATGTCTTAAGGTCAATATTAGGCCAAAAATGGCAAAAAAGAAACAGATTTCTCTAGAAACACACCAGTCAAACATTGTTTTGAGGAATGAAGGCTATACAATGCTTGAAATTGCCAAAAAAATGAAAGATTTGTTACAAAGGTGTACACTACAGTCTTCAATGACAAAGGACAACTGGCTCTAACAAGGACAGCAAGTGCTACTGGAAGTGTGGGGTGAAATGTCACTTGAGTATCTGGACAAACTGACAGCTAAAATGCCAAGAATCTGCAAAGCTGTCATTGCTGCATGTGGAGGGTATTTTGATGAGAACTCTTTGAATTCTTTGAAATTGTAGTAGTAATTTATGTCATTAATGTCCTGACTATACATTGTGATCAGTTGAATGCCATTTTGTTGACTAAAAGTTCCAATTTCCTTCCATAAGAGCAAAATCTGTACATTATTCCAAACTTATGGCTGCCAGGGTATATATATATATATATATATATATATATATATATATATATATATATATAAATTTGTATGGCATAAAAACACAGATACATTGTCAATGAATTTAGTAAGACATAATAAAAATCCAGCACTAGCCTGATAGGGCAAGTGACAGTTCTGTGCCCAGCAGTCAGCTATCTGTGTTGTTGAGGCTTGAGGGTTTGCATAATATTTAAGTAGCTGTTTATCTGTGTATATTTATATATATATATGTTGGCAAATTTAATTAACCTCTCTTTGTGTGTGTGTGTGTGTGTGTGTGTGTGTGTGTGTGTGTGTGTGTGTGTGTGTGTGTGTGTGTGTGTGTGCGCGTGCCTGAGGTCTGGGAGGCACTGGTCACACTCTTCTTCTTCCCTGTGTGTGTACTCATGGCATGGATTGCTGACCGCCGCCTGCTCTTTTACAAGTACTTGCACAGACGTTACCGTGCTGATAAACGTCATGGTATCATTGTGGAGATGGAGGGTGAGCTAGCACCCAGAGGCATCGATGCCATCATGGGGGAAAAATATCAAAACAACACCACTGGCACCATCGTCAATTTGGATAAAAATAAAGAGGCTGAACAGGACAGAGAGGAGGTGAGGGAGTGAAAAAAGTTATGAAATGTTTCTTCTATGATGGAGTGGTGGAATAGTAAAAGATCTGGGAATTGCTCAAGGGTTACATTCATACCCTTGAGCAATGCACTTAACCTTAAGTTGCTCTAGGGGGGCTGTCCCTGTTTTTCTACATCATAGATAACAAATGACACTATACAGCAACTGATTTTTTTTTTTTTTTTTTTTTGACTGATGTTATGACTGAAATATTTATGATAGAAAAGTCTAACTTAACTATGCTCAGATTAGGAGAAAACGGACTGTGCAAATTGTAGTATCTATTAAATCCAAACCAAGTAACTTTGAAGCCATTTTTAGTTCCCTTTCGAGAGGTCTCTCCTATTGCGTAAGTAGCTTAAGCTATGGGAAAACTCCGTTTCTCGAGAAATATTGAAGTCTTTATGTAAAACGCATTGCAGCTGCACAGCAGACAGCAATGAGCGAGGCAGCTCGGTCATTGGCTGTGCTGCGGTAACTTGCTCGAACCAATGACGGGGCGACTCTGAACGCGCGACCAATGACCAATGAGCCCCGCCAAGATGGGCGTGGCTAAGGCTATATATTAGGCGCCCCGTCATGAGAGTTCTTTAGATTTAATCTCCTTCAGCAAAGACCTTCTCTTCGCTGGATCCTCTGGATTATTGGAGTCTTTTCGCCCACCGTCGACAAGCCTACAGCAGGACTGCTACGAGGACGCCGGCGCCTTCAGCCGCCTTCAAAGCCTTCTGCTACGCCATCCGGCGCGCATCACCTTTGATATCCTTTTACTGAAAGCTACTTTGTAAGTGTTCGCCTCTGCGACACTTTTGTCCTTAAGTGAAAGAGCAAATTTGAGGCGTTGTTTCAAATGCCTTCGACCTTTGACGCTGCATCCGACGACTGGCCGGGCTCGGCCTTCGACCCCGTGCCGTCGACATTAGTGGACACGAGCACGGGCACCAGCATGGACTCAGAGATCGTCCGCATCCTGTCTAAAGCCGTGGAAGACCTCGGGCTCGAATGGTCTTCTCCGGAAGAACCCGCCCGCAGCCGGCTGGACGAGTGGTTCCTGCAGGGGCGCCGGCAGGCCCCTCGACAGAGACCCTCCCCTTTCTTCCCCGAAGTTCATGACGAACTCACAAAGTCGTGGAAAGCCCCGCACTCTGCTCGCTTGAAGCCTTCTTTCTCTTCCTCGCTCTCCTCGGTGGACGGCGCGAGAGAAAGAGGCTACGAGGGAACCCCGCCCCTCGAGGAGGCTGTGGCCAACCATCTGTGCCCACCCTCCACCGCTGGATGGAAAGCCAAAGCTTCTCATCCCTCGAAGCCCTGCCGATCTACCTCAGCTCTCGCCGGTCGCGCATACGCCGCCACCGGCCAAGCTGCGTCAGCGCTTCATTCCATGGCTGTTCTGCAAGTCTATCAGGCCAAACTTCTCCGCACCATGGACGAGTCTGGACCTGAACCTGAGGCTTTCAAGGACCTGCGCAGCACCACTGATGTAGCCTTGCGAGCCACAAAGGCCACCGCCCAATCCATCGGCCGGGCCATGGCTAACCTGACTGTCCTTGAGCGCCGTCTGTGGTTGACGCTAACAGAAATGAAGGACGCGGCTAAGGCGCCATTCCTCGACACGCCTATCGCTCCAAGGGGCCTGTTCGGACCGGCGGTAAGAGAGTTCGCTGAACGCTTCACTGAAGCTCGGAAGGATTCGCAGGCTATGCATCACTTCCTGCCCAAGCGCTCCAGCTCGTCAAACCTGAAACGGACGCTCGACGCCGCTCGCGTTCCGCTAACCGAAAGCAGCCGCCTGAGCAACGGGGACCTCGGCCAAGATCGTGCTAAACCTGGAGCCTCGTAAGTCTTCCTAGCCATAGGAAGAAAAAGAGAGAGTGCGTGTCTCGCAAAAGCCGGACCACTCTCTCCAAAACGTGTAAAACATTACCCAGTCCCCTTACAGGCGGCTGGAAATGTCTGTACAGCAGTCAATAGTCACAGAACTCGCTCACCTGCAATCAAACGCTGTTTTAACGGCAACACACAGAAATCACAAAAAGAGTCATTTTCTGCCTGTGTCACTAAGGGGTCACGTGTCCACACTAAAGTGCGCATTCCCACATATCAATACTGTCCAAACAGTGCCGAATACTTCCCCAGCTCAAGCTGGACGCCCCATAAATGTAGATCGTGTGCCTATTGTCATGTATGCACCACTACACACAAGCACTGTTCCCACAGTTATAAACACTTCCCCAGTAAAAGCGGGAAATACTATAAAGGTAGCGCGCGTGCCTGCTGTCATGCATGCACCCCTACACACAAACACTGTATGCATGGCCAAAACCCCCGCCATGAGCGGAGGCTTTATGAAAGTGGCGCGCGTGCCTACTACAGTATATGCACCCCCACCCATAAGCGCTGCCCATACAGTTTCAAACAGTTCTCTGGCTCATGCCGCGAGCATCACAGATGCGACGCGTGAGCCAAGAAACTCCCCGCTAAGAGCGGGAAGCTTTATGAAAGTGGTGCTGCTATTACAATGTATGCACCCCCACCCGAAAACACTATCTATACAGTTTCAAACATTTCTCCAGCTCATGCTGCGAGCATTACGGAGATAGCGCGCGTGCCTGTAATCTCACACGCACCCCTGCACTCGGCACTCAACAAAGATGCTCAGCGCGCGCCCGCACCTCTGAGAGCTGTAAGCTCAGTGTTAGCACAAGGCGATTCGCCGGCGGGGCCCATACGTCACTGCGACACGCCCCCAGCCAGCAATCAGCCCATATCTGTGCGAGCAAAAGCCTGGGAAAAAATCCCCGACATGCCGAAATGGGTTTTGAACATAATAAAACACGGTTACTCGCTTCAATTCGCTCGCAGACCACCCTGCTTTTCAGCGGTGGTTGAGACGAAAGTGAGGAAAGATGTTTCACATGTCCTACGCACCAAGGTGCTCAAACTGATAGAGAAGGGCGCTCTAGAAACTGTTCCTCCCTCTATGCGCGAGGCGGGTTTTTACAGCCGCTATTTTCTCGAAATGTATGCACGCGGCACTTTCCCCCCTGAGACAGCGGGGAGTGCGAATACTGAATTACCTCGACGATTGGCTAATCCTAGCACAATCAGTGAGTCAGTTAACGACGCACAGATCTTGGATGATCAGCCATCTAGAATGCCTGGGTCTGAGAATCAATTTTGCAAAGAGCATGCTATCCCCCAGCCAGAATATCTCTTTTCTGGGAATAGTGCTAGACTCAGTGCAGATGACGGCGCGCCTCTCATCAGAGCGCGCTCGCTATTCGGCGCCTTGCAACATCATTCAGAGCGGATGCGCTACCGCCAAACGATTTCAAAGGATGCTCAGTCTCATGGCCTCGGCATCAGCTGTACTCCAGCTAGGATTGTTGCACATGCGTCCTCTCCAACGCTGGCTCAAGAGCCGTGTCCCCACTCACGCGTGGCGCTCGGGCCACTTTTTAATCAGAGCGAATCACGGCTGTATAAAAGCCCTGACGCCCTGGAAAGCCGTCGACTGGTATCAAACCGGCGTGAGTCTGGGCGTGAACACATGGAGAAAAATGATCAGGACAGATGCCTCCAAAATAGGATGGGGGGCCTTCTACGAGGGCAGGCCTGTCTCCGGCTTTTGGTCAAACCCGGAAAAGCACCTACATATAAACTGTCTGGAAATGAAAGCGGTCGCCTGGTCCGAACGGACAACATGACGGTAGTATCGTATATAAATCGCCAGGATGGACTCAGGTCGAGCTCCCTGCACTCTATGGCCAGGGAGCTCATCTTATGGTCACAGCACAACCTGCGCTCGCTGAGAGCAGCGCATGTGCCAGGCGTCCTGAACCACGGAGCGGACATGCTGTCCAGAGACAAAGTTCTCCCAGGAGAATGGTCTCTCCACCCCCTGACGGTTCAGTGGTTATGGCAAACCTTTGGCGAGGCAGAGGTCGACCTCTTCGCCTCCAGGGAAAATGTGCACTGCCCTCTTTTCTTCTCAAAGAGCACGGACGCGCTCGCCCAAGTCTGGCCGAGCCGCCCCTTGTATGCTTTTCCCCCGATCGCGATGCTACCTCAGGTCATCAGTCGGCTCAGGGAGGTGAAATGTGCAGTGCTCCTGGTAGCCCCACTCTGGAAGAACCAGATGTGGTTTCCAGAACTGATGCAGATGGAACAATTATTCGTATGCTTTGGCGGCCGCACTAAAGGTCTCGCAGTTTCAAAGCAAAGAATATCGTGCTGGATAGTGGATGCTATAGCGCTGGCTTATGAAGCCAAGGGCCTTCAATGCCCCTTAGGCGTCAGAGCTCAATATACGAGGAGCATGGCCTCCTCGTGGGCGTGGTCGAGTGGGATACCCATTGAAGATATTTGTGCGGCGGCAGGCTGGGCCTCGCCTTCGACATTTATCAGGTTTTATAACCTACAGGTCCCCTCATTGCATTCCAACATTCTATCAGCCTGACTGTAGTATGGACTGGAGTATGTATATGCTGAGCATTATCTCCTCCCTTATAAGGTCCGTCTCTGACTGACTTAGAGGGTCTTTTACGCATATCAGTAAATAGAAAAATCAGTACATAAGATATGTGCTTGTGTTTTTACAATGAGTGCCCCACAATGGGCCACCTTGGGGCAAAGGTGCTCTGTATTATCCCATTATATAGCTCGCCGTTGGCCGGCTCCTTGAATAATCACTTTGTTTTAAGGCTCAGGCATCTGCCTCTGGCTTTATAGAGCGAAGTCAGCACGCACGGCGTTTTGCATGGTGTTCCCATAGCGTAAGCTACTTACGCAATAGGAGAGACCTCTCGAAAAGGGAACGACTCGGTTACTAACGTAACCTCGGTTCCCTGAGAGGAGGGAACGAGTATTGCGTAAGCTGCCGTGCTTGTGCTTGGTCAGTTCGCTTCAGTCGATTGAACCTAAAGAACTCTCATGACGGGGCGCCTAATATATAGCCTTAGCCACGGCCATCTTGGCGGGCTCTGAGCGCGCGAGCGCGAAGCGTGCTCATTGGTCGCATGTTCAGAGTCGCCCCGTCATTGGTTCGAGCAAGTTGCGCAGCACAGCCAATGACCGAGCTGCCTCGCTCATTGCTGTCTGCTGTGCAGCTGCAATGCGTTTTACATAAAGACTTCAATATTTCTCGAGAAACGGAGTTTTCCCATAGCGTAAGCTACTTACGCAAGACTCGTTCCCTCCTCTCAGGGAACCGAGGTTACGTTAGTAACCGAGTCGTTTTTTTCAGTTTCACTGTTGGAATAGTTACTGTGTTTTGCAGTCTTCAAAAACAATGCGATGGCCTTCTATTTATACATCCACTTCCAGTTAGAATGTGCAGCCACAATCTTGTTCTTTGTGTTCGCTCTCTTTAAACTACTGTAGGCCTATATGTCGTTTTATTTTTCATGATGTTTCATGAAGTTTTCTTCTTTGAAGGTTAAAGCTCTAGTTCTTTGTAAAGCATTGTGTTACCAGTAGTGTAGAAATATTGAATATTAAGTTGATATTTAAAATGAATGATTTTTAGATGTTGCTAAGTGTCTCTGTGGTTGTAGGTGATCCGTATGCTAAAGGACCTCAGGGAGAAGCATCCGGAGAAAGACCTGGACCAGCTGATTGAGATGGCAAACTATGCCACCATTCAGAAACAGCCCAAGAGCCGGGCCTTTTACCGGGTGCAGGCAACACGCATGATGATCGGTGCCGGGAATGTACTGAAGAAACATGCAGCAGCCGGACAGGCAAAAAGGGCAGCTGCAGATTCAGGTGATGATCTGGCCACCTGTGCTCACATTGCTTTTGAGCAGGCACAGTACCAGTGCAGAGAGAACTGCGGGACTGTCAGTCTATGGGTCTGCCTGCAGGGGGGAACAGGTATCAGAACCTTCCATGTCGATTACAGGACAGAGAACGGCTCTGCTAATGCTGGAGCTGATTATGATTATTGTGAGGGAACGATCGTGTTTCAGCCTGGAGAGACACGCAAAGAAATAAAGGTGAGAGTAGTGATGTCTGATCAATCAACAAAATGTGCTTTTGAATGGCTCCTTTTCAGTTAATCATTTAAAACAGTTCGAAGACTGAACTGACTCAAACTTTTGAATTGATTGCTGAGTGAATCACTAGCTGAATCAAATGTCAATGTTTTTGAATATATTTGATTCAAAGTGACTCAAATCTTTTTTTAATGAGGTGATCCCAAGAGCTGCATGGCGTTATAAAGATTTGAGGTCTAATCAGAAAAATATATTTTGTAGACAAGAGATGTAACCCCTCAACCTTTGGCTCAGGAATTAATCAAACTGAGAATTTTGAGGTGTTTTTCTTAGTGACCTATTTCAAAGATAAGAAGGTTATAATCTTGGTTATTGTTTAGCTTGTTTTAAGGCCCAGTTAAGTTGTTAAGTTGTTTTGTGTTCCATTTACCTTTAAACTTTATTTATTGTAAATAGGGAAAACTGATCATTTAAGGTTGTAGGATAATACATTGATTCAGGAAATTAGCTGAATCAAGGCTACTATAAATAGGTTTCTCATGTAGCTAATGATACAGATCATGAATAACATACAGTATGTGTGTTGTGAAAGTTAAATATCTGAGTTTGCTTAGTATTCTGTAAAGAAGGCCATAAGTGGAAGCTTGTATTCATATTTTTATTGACCGACAAATTCCACACATTTCTATGTAAATAATTCCACATAAATCAAAAATTGTAATAAACCCAATGTCGATATAACATAATCTATTTTCAGCCTGATCTCATAAAATGTACATGACAATGGCAAAATTTTTGCAAACAAAAATGACATTTTCCCAGTGAAATGTCCAGTGGGGGCGCCAATAGCAAGTGAAATTATGTTGTAATCAGACAACATAACGTGATGTTTTAATGAGTAAAACATACCTCCGTAACCTCAAACTTTAACCTTAACCTAACCAATAGTGTCCTGAAGCAAATGAGAGGTAAATAAAACAGACATCCTTACCCTAAACCAACACATAAACCTAACCGATAGTGTTCAAACATATAAATGAGAGGTGAACAAAACAGACATCCTTACACTTAACCAATGCCTACACCTAATCAATAGTGTTTTAAAAGTAATTCGACATTAAAAGCACATTTCATGTAGCTTCTATGGCACTTTTGCTTCACTTTCAATTTTTATTTCTAGCATGCTTGTCTGGGCTCGGTCTCCAAAGTCCAACACTATTTTCCGCTACCACGGAAGCTAATCATGTTGAAATACATGTGTAAATGTAAGTGGATCTGTAATACCAGTATTAAAATGTATCGTTTTTCAAATGATGCATTAGAGTAAAAGTGTTTCGATATCATAACATAGAGTGTAAGTAATAGAGCGAAAAATAGGTGTTAATAAAGTCATAATCAGCCATTGCAGTCGTGATTTGTGTGAAAGTGAATGAAATGCACAGTTGTTATAGCATCTCTAGTGTTCATTTTACCAGACATTAAGATATTAAGGATGAACTTATTTGGCTTGCTGTCCACAGTGGAGGGGCTCGAGGAAGCAGCTTCAACTTCAGCTCGAGCTCCCACCCCCCCACCATCACCACCACAAATGAGTGTTTGTATTGAATTTGACTGTATCCTACAGATGCATGTGTATGTTTTATAGGTGGGCATTATTGATGATGATATGTTTGAGGAAGATGAACACTTCTTTGTGCGTCTCTCAAGCCTGCGAGAGGGGGAGGCCGGGGCGAACACTGATGGTGCTCGACTGGTTGAACCCTTTGTAACCACAGTAACAATTCTGGACGATGACCATGCAGGAATGTTCTCATTTACTCAACGGGAGCTTTGCGTGGGTGAATGCTCAGGTGTGGTGGAGGTGCTGGTGAACCGAACCTCAGGTGTGCGCGGGACCGTTATGATCCCCTATCACACAGAGGACGGTTCTGCACGACAGGGTGTTGACTATGAACACACACAAGGAGAGCTGGAGTTTACCAATGAGCAGACTAGGTAAAAGCACACACTAAACGCAATCAAGGCCAATATTCAACTTTACATTGTTATTTTAATTTTAAACATGAAATGCTGGCATATACTCTTGTTTACTTCTCACATATACACAAAACCCTGGCACATACACTCAAAAATGATTTCTGCATAGTACTAGGTCAATTAGTTATGCAAATATATTCACATTAAAAAAAAGAATAATTAAACCAGAACTGTGTGTATATGCGCTGCATGAAATTGTGTTTTATGGATTGTGGAGTATCTTGGTAATTATCTCAATAAGTCAGGTAGTAGCACATAAAATTTCTAATTATGGGGCATTATCAACAATTTTTATACATTACCGACATATGTTTGCACTTATGATGCATTATAAGTTGTTATAAATTAAAGGTGCTGTAAGCGATTTTAGCCGTTCTACTTCCACAAGACTGAGCCGTTGGATTAGCTGCCATTGCAGTCTTTCCAAAACCCTGAAATCCAAAATACCAAAATTAGATTTATTGAGAGCAGAAACGGTTGTTAAAAACAACAGTAGTAAAATAGCACCCTAAACTGACAACTATTTTGAACAACATGGCATAAAAATGCATTATGCCTCAATAATTTGCTGCAACTACAATACTATGACAATTCGCCAAATTATCGACAGGCAGAAAGCTTCACATTTTTGCTGTTTACAGAGTCTAGAGTTGTCACAGAGACCGGTGAGATATCTCAGGGCACTTATTTCATTAAAATCTTTTAGGGCGGAGGAACATTCTTTCCATGAAATAATCACTTACAGCACCATTAACACAGTATTTTCAATGCAATGCATGTAATATATTAGATTAATGGCTATTTTCCAAAAAGCACAGTAAGAAGTCTCATATGCATACTATATTGATCTGGAATTTGGTAATCAAAATAATCCATTCAAACCCATATAGGCCAATAGGTATCCTCAGTGTCACTTGTCTCATCTATGCCCTCACTTTTCATTTGTGCCACAAGAGGTCTCTCTCACTCGAGTACTAATCAGTTTTTGCAGGTATCTCGAAATAGGTATTTGCAGTTATCTGTAATACTGTTTGCTCTATCACCTTTCAGACCTTGAAAAGACATGAATGTGTACCACAGCATTTCTGAGCAGTCCCACCAGTCTCTGCACTCTGTACTTATTAACAAGTCTGTTTAGAAACCATTTTGGTTCTTTAGTTGTACCTTTGGGGAACCTTTATAGCCAGAGTCTTCTGGAGCAGGGATCAATAAAGAACTTATTTTTCGTTTAACTGTCTGTTTAACCCAAAGCAACTCACAATTCACTTTTTACAGAGGCACTCCTCCTAAAGCAAACTTCGATGTTTTTAAAATATGAAAATAAACTGATTAAGTACTATAAAAAATAATATGAAAAATTAAAATAACTACAGTGGTATAGCAGATGAGTAGTAAGGGTTTTACCTGAAACCTTTCTGACTTGAATGCATCATTTTTGTATTTTTCTTTGACAAAAATTGCTGACATAACTTAATGTTATGTATGTCATTTTCCTGTTATTTTATCAGAAATTGCCCAATTGTCTCTATATGTTTTGTTTCACCAAATAGACAGAAAGCAATTTATTCCATCTGAAGATCAGTTTGGTTAAAAATGAATTGATGTTTAGATTGTAGACTAATGCAGATATAGAGCATTTATCAGAGGATGTGAACGAGTTTTTTTTTTTTATCTCTTATTGAGTATGTCAACATCAATGTGGCAAAGATTTACCTTTAAGATATTTCATAGTTTTATGAAAATTAGAATTAGAACAACTTTTGACAGGATCTTATTTTTGATTAAAGTCAGTTAGCATGTGTTTGTGAAATCTGATGAGGTTAAAATCTGTGCTGTCTAGAGTACATTGAAGCTTCAGAAAGCACATTACACAAAAAGGTGAATGCCACACACACACACACACACACACACACACACACACACACACACACTATGCAAGCTGACATTTACCTTTATTGTAAAACCAAGTAGAGCAATCTTTAGTCTGCAATAGCTAATGCAGCAGTGGCTTTAAAAAAAAGGGAGCATGTACACAACTGAAAGCTCCTCTCAGTTCATCTGTGTCTATGCCTGAGGGTTCATTATTAACACACTGTGTGTTAAGTATTCATGTAGGCCTAACTCTGATGTGATTTAAATGCTGAGGTCTAGTATTCATGTAGGCCTAACTCTGATGTGATTTAAATGCTGAGGTCTAGTATTCATGTAGGCCTAACTCTGATGTGATTTAAATGCTGAGGTCTCCTTTTAATTTTTCAGAGGTAAAACTAAGAGGAAATTATTATTTGTACTTCTCTGTGTATGTGTGTCTGCAGTAAGACACTACAGGTGCGAATCATTAACATGCAAGAACATGAGAAGCGAGAACATTTCTACATTGTCCTCGAAGGACCCAAATGGCTCAAGAGAGGCATCTCAGGTGTGTGTTTGTTTGTGTGTGACAACCAGAGATGGTGAGAGATGTCTATTCTTTTTCATAATCGCAAATTATATTTTCATATTTTTTCTGTTTGTGTGTGGCAGATTTCTGTGAATACTTGTGTATATTTTCATTTGTTAAGACTATTGAGAGCCTTCTAACACACACACACACAAACACACATTTCTATGACCAGTGTCCAGTTTCAGATCAATAACAACAGCACAACAGGGGGACAAACTAGACATGCGTCACTCACAGTAACAAAATCCAACTCACCTACGCACACACTTTAGCCTCACATTTGTGTCTGTACGTAATATGAGCCTAACATATCACATATAGTACGTTTTAAGTGAACCAAACCCAGTTCGGTTAAAGTGAAACAAAAAGGGAACCAGTCGTAAATGACCTCAGTGCTTTTAGTGTTCGCAATGTAAGTGGACTTAAAAGAGGAATCAGTTTATTTTTTGGTCCTTCTCACATTAATGTGGTCTCATGTGGTCTTGCTGTTCACACCACAGCTCCTTAAGAACACAGACCCCATTGCAGCTAGGGCTGTCACGATTATGAAATTTGGCTGACAATAATTTTTCATAAATAATTGCGATTATTATAAGCAATTGTCATACAAATTGTCATACTTCTTAAGGTGTACGAATACTTATGACAGATGATTGATATTTAACTTGAAATCATATAATAAAATGGGTCTATATGAATACTTTTAAGGCTTTAAAAAATATTGCATTTTTCATTATTAAAATTATTGCACAGGGATAGAATAACATAAAGGTAATATTTTATATGTTAAATAATTTATGAAACAGACAACGCCACCAATTATATTACTTTATGCATTAGTAATAATGTATACAGTATTTCTGTCCTAAATTCTTCACTCTCTCACGTTATGTTAAGGCTCTCTGATAAAACCTACAAGCCCTTATTTCATATGAAGGAAAACATTTGAAATTCTATGAGCATTTGAAAATATGTTTCTTTACCTATCATCTCGAGAGTAATGGAGAAAGCAATTCTGGACACACTCCTCCTGTGTGTCATGTACACAGTGTGTAAATAAAATTAAAGTGAAACTATAAAATCCCTTGCTTGTATTTTCGTTGGAGTTTGGCACGAACCTCCGTAGATGGTCAAGTCAAGTCAAGTCAATTTTATTTGTATAGCGCCTTTCACAACACACATCGTTTCAAAGCAGCTTTACAGAATATTAGCATTAACAGACGATAAGAACTGTAATGTCTATAAAGTCGATTAATCATCATTGTGTAATTTAGATAAAATACGAATTTTAATAGTGTTTATAAATAATTAAATGATAATTGTATTAATAACCCCAGTGAGCAAGCTTTAGGCTGACTGTGGCAAGGAACACAAAACTCCATAAGATGTAGATTAATGGAGAAAAATAACCTTGGGAGAAACCAGACTCACTGTGGGGCCAGTTCCCTCTGGCTAACATTATGAATGTAATGTAAATATTAATTATGTATAGGTAAAATCATGGTTTAAAATTATTAAACTAAGTGATAAGGGTCATTGATTAAACATAGATTGTGTTTGAACTGTAAGATTAATGACCAAAGTCTTTGAAGTCCATCTTGATTAATTGCAGAAGTTCACAGATGCAATTGTCCTTGTTAATTGGCTGATGAAGGCTTTTGTTGGCAATTGTTAGTCTAAGCATTTCATTTCAGGATCGTAGTCCATAAATAGACCGAGGTGATGCAGGTTGGAGTTGGCATAATTTCATCCTCTGAAGTCCGTCATAATAGATTGAAGTGATGTTTGGCTGGCACCGGCTGCATTTAGTCATCATCATTCTGCGACATGTAGCAGTGGAGTCCAACATGAAGCAGGAATGGTGCTGGATCCAGCCGGTTCTGGTGACCTCAGGATAGGAGTCCCGAGGTTGAGACAGGGAAACAAATAAAAAGATGTAAGCATAGATGCCATTGAATTTATTGCAGAGTTAGAGATCATGCTCAATGTTTCTGGTTTCTGGTTCCGGCAGACCCAACTAAAGCAGCCTAATTGTGGGATAAATTAGGTGTATGCCTGGCTAAATAGATGAGTCTTTAGTCTAGACTTAAACTGAGAGAGTGTGTCTGCATCTCGAACAGTGTTTGGGAGACTATTCCATAGTTTAGGAGCCAAATATGAAAAGGATCTTCCTCCTTTAGTGGATTTTGATATTCTAGGAACTATTAATAGGCCAGAATTTTGCGATCTTAATGAACGTGTTGGAATATAGCGTGTTAGAAGATCACTTAAGTACTGTGGAGCTAGACCATTCAAAGCTTTGTACGTAGTTAACAGAATTTTAAAATCAATACGGAATTTAACAGGTAGCCAATGTAACGATGATAAAATGGGGCTAATATGATCATATTTCTTGGTTCTCGTCAGCACTCTGGCTGCTGCATTTTGAACCAATTGAAGTTTATTTATTGATCTTGCTGGACATCCTCCCAGTAATGCATTACAATAATCTAGTCTTGAGGTCATGAACGCATGAATTAGTTTTTCGGCATCAGCAACCGAGAGTATATGCCTTAATTTAGCAATATTTCTTAGGTAGAAGAATGCTGTTCTACAAACATTTGTAATTTGATTTTCAAAGGACAGATTGGTATCAAATATAACACCTAAGATATGATGTAACAGTACATCCATCTAGAGTCAAATTATATTTTAGTGGCTTATTTTTAGAGTTTTTTGGTCCAATAATTAGAACCTCTGTTTTGTCAGAATTGAGTAGAAGGAAATTTCTGGCCATCCAATCTTTTATTTCATTGACACACTCTGCTAATTTTGAGAATTGTGAAATCTCATCAGGTTTTGAAGAAATATAAAGTTGTGTATCGTCAGCATAGCAGTGGAAACTTAGTCCACGATTCCTGATAATATCTCCCAGGGGAAGCATATACATGGAGAAAAGCAGAGGCCCTAAAACTGATCCCTGTGGCACTCCATATTTTACTTTTGTTTGGTTTGACAATTCCTCATTTAAATAGACAAAGTGGTAGCGGTCTGCTAAATATGACCTAAACCATGCTAATGCCACTCCACAAATTCCAACATAATTCTCCAGCCTATTCAAGAGAATGTCGTGATCTATCGTGTTGAATGCAGCACTAAGATCTAAAAGCACTAGAAGAGAAATGCAGCCGCGATCAGATGATAAGAGCAAGTCATTTGTAACTCTGATAAGTGCAGTCTCTGTACTGTGATGAGGCCTAAATCCTGATTGAAATTCTTCATATATACTATTTCTCTGTAGAAATGAACATATTTGGGAGGATACTAACTTTTCTAGTATTTTTGACAAACGGGAGATTTGAAATCGGTCTATAATTAGCAAGTTCTCCAGGATCAAGTTGTGGCTTCTTAATTAGCGGTTTGATAATTGCCATTTTAAAGTTTCTTGGGACATGTCCTAAGCATAGCGAGGAGTTAATGATATTAAGAAGAGGTTCTGATATTACAGGAGATACCTCTTTTAAGAGCTTAGTTGGTATAGGATCTAACAAACAAGTTGTGGCTTTTGATGTTTCGATAAGTTTTGTTAGCTCTTCATGACCTATGATAGCGAAGGATTGAAGTTGCACATGAGGGAAATTATTCGACACTGTTTTCTGAGGTGCTATGACAGATGATTGCATAATTCCAATTTTATTTCTGATTATTTCAATTTTATCTGTAAAGAAATTCATGAAGTCATTACTCTTGAGCTGTGACGTAATATCTGGTTCGGTTGAGGCTTTATTCCTAACCAATTTAGCCACAGTACTGAATAAACATCTAGGATTGTTGTGGTTATTTTCTATGAGTTTACTAAAATATGCTGACCTGGCAGCTTTGAGTGCGTGTTTGTAGCTACAGACACTATCCTTCCATGCACCCTGAAATACTTCTAATTTTGTATTTTTCCACATGCGCTCCATTTTCCGAGCTGCTCTGATGGTACGCCCATCAGAGCACTTTAAAGCAGTTCATCTTAACGCACTGCTCTGCTCTGAAAGCAGCCAGTGCGTTCACTTTAGGTGCTCAAATAATACAACAAGAACGTAATATGAGACACAAAAACATGTCATGGTAATCAGGGTATATATATATATATATATATATATATATATATATATATATATATATATATATATATATATTCGCTTCAAATTCCTATACGTGGACAGTAAATCGTATGTAATGCAGCTATGTATGGCAAGCCACGAGATACTTATGTCATAAAATGCAAAGCGGACTGCTACCTCTTCGCTTTCACATCGCACAAATCAATCGAACAACAAAAGGACCCACAAACAAACCTCCTCATGTGGTCTGAGTACAGTTCACTTAGGTTGTTCACATATACACATTATACCGCGCTTGGAGTGCTCAAACGAACTAGGTGTGAAGTGAAACGCCCTATTTATGCGAATGAAAGTGAATGTTAAAGAGAGAATTAACACCAGGTTCATTAGTGAGATAATTAGCAACTCTGTGCCACTTTCATTAATCTAACAATTAACCAAATCCTTTTGGTTTTAGAATAATGCAGAAAATGCTTTCTCTTACTGACAATAATAAAACTGTATTGACTGATTGATTTTAAACTTGCATGCTGCAGATCTGCTGTTAAATCAAGGTAAGATGATCTTGCAAAATCAGATCGGATCTTCAGTTTTATTTAATATATTTGATTTATTCTGTATATTACACAACCTGTATACTGTATGTACTGTATAGTATTGTATTTTATCATATATTGAATACAGAATACTGTATGTAAATATTGTACATCGTATGTAATGTTATAACATGAATAACTGATTGATTTCTGTTTTTATTTGTCTTTCTACACAACAATAAATGATTTATCACACCTCACATCTGAACACATGTATCCTTTACTTGTCATCTCTTCTTCCCAGCCACCCCTGGTCCAGAAGTGGAGGAGGCCAGACGTATAGCCGAAAAGGGAAAGCCCATTTTGGGAGAACATAGCAGGCTAGAGGTCATTATAGAGGAGAGCATGGCCTTCAAGGTACTCACACTGATTAGATGTATTTACACATGAACAAACACATGAAACACAGTACCCAATTTATTATATCACATTCAGGTAGAAATTACACAAGCTGTGATTCCTTCCCTCTCATGTAGGTCCGACAGGAAATGGCCCCTAATGGAGTCTTAGATGCGGTATAGTAGGCCCTTCGCCTCAGTGTGCAGTGTGTGTAGGGATTGCCCTAAATCTAAACCTTTAAACCCACTCTCTGACTGGATGATGTTTAATCACATCTATATGCATGAAGATTTATAATTTGATATAATTAAAACTATTACTTATGGTAGTTTACTGCTTAAAATTATCTTCACTGTCATTTCCAAATCTCAAGATTTTAGCCCTAATCACACCCTATCATATGACTGTCCATTCTGGCTGCGAGAACATTCTTTTGCAACACATTAATCAGGAATTCTGTCAAAATGACCGATCCAGATATAGATTTTTTTTTTAACCTTTTTTTATTATTTGTACTGTACTGTCGTATGTCTTATAGAGAACAATGAACAACTGATCACGTTTAATTACTGTTTGATAAATGGATAGATTTCTCCTATAAGAATCACTTAGCAACACTATGGTATGCATATGTTTAGAATACAGTAGACCGTCTGTTGAAGGACACAAATCTTGCCGAAGTAATTGGCACACACTCCTGGAGAGAACAGTTCATCGAGGCAGTAACAGTCAGTGCAGGTAGAATGAAAACATCTGAGTGTATTCTAACTGTATGTGAATTGAATTATGTTGTGTGAGTCTGTGTGCATAATAACATTTATAAGTAAGAGATTATCATAGGTAATGACCTATTATTACCTTTTTCTGTCTTTCTTTCCTCCCTCTCATGAGAAGGTGATGAGGAAGGAGGAGAGCCTCAGCGACCATCTTGCTGTGATTATTTCATGCATGTGATGACAGTGTTCTGGAAGGTTCTGTTTTCGTTTGTTCCACCCACGGAGTACTGGAATGGCTGGGCCTGCTTCGTTGTGTCCATTCTGGCTATTGGGCTACTTACCGCTGTCATTGGAGACTTGGCATCTCATTTTGGCTGCACGGTGGGCCTCCGTGACACTGTGACTGCAGTAGTGTTTGTTGCCTTAGGAACTTCCATACCGGGTAAGTGTCTCATTTTGTGTGTGTTTGAGTCTGATTATGTGAAACATAATTACCAACAGCATCTCTCAACTCCCCTCCATCTTTCAGATACATTTGCAAGTAAGTTTGCTGCTGTACAGGATCAATATGCAGATGCTTCGGTTGGAAACGTAACCGGTAGCAACGGCGTTAATGTCTTCCTGGGAATTGGCTTGGCCTGGTCCATTTCAGCCATATACTGGGAGGTCAAAGGTCAGGTGTTTTACGTAGATCCTGGCTCACTTGCTTTCTCGGTCACACTCTTTACCATCTTCGCCTTCATCAACATTGGTGTGCTGATGCTACGGCGACGGCCATCGGTGGGCGGAGAGCTGGGTGGGCCAAAAATGACCAAGGTTCTGACTACAATGTTGTTCATTGGTTTGTGGCTTCTCTACGTCACATTCTCCAGCCTAGAGGCCTACTGTCACATCACTGGCTTCTGAGGACAAAGAAAGAGAGAAAGACTCAATAAATGCAGATATACCCTGACGAATATGGCATACAGAAGTTAAGTTAAGGTTAAACTATGTGAGAACTGAGCTGTGAGAGAAATGTACACTAATTATGGTGGTATTGACTATTGTCTGTGGTAATGTGTCCATAGAAATAGGTATGCATTTTCTGTACACACAAACATACCTAAAAAGAGTGAGTGAGCGAGTGAGTGAGAGATAAAGGGTGAGTGAGTGAATGAGAGAGAGAGAGAGAGAATGAGAGAGAGAGAGAGATTGTGAGAGATAACAAGATAATACAGTTGTATGTTTGCAACTTTGAGTTGGTGTCTCCAACTCAAAGAATTTCAAATACATCCAAAACACATTGACGGTATTATTAACTTTGATTTTTTTAGGTTACCAGACCT
This sequence comes from Xyrauchen texanus, assembly GCF_025860055.1. Taxonomy (NCBI): domain Eukaryota; kingdom Metazoa; phylum Chordata; class Actinopteri; order Cypriniformes; family Catostomidae; genus Xyrauchen; species Xyrauchen texanus. Next base: position 31,345,352 of record NC_068278.1, on the reverse strand, counting down.
TCACTGACACAAAGGACATTAACACGTGCAATCATGTATGTAGCACTAGTTCTTGAACTGTCATTTTATATTCTCATTCAATGACTGGTAATTGTTGTACCTGTGAAGTTATGTACATCTCTGAAAGAGAGAAGGCGCTCTTGACTCTCCACAGTGGTTTACCAAAGAACACTTTGACAAGTGAGACTGAACTTGTTTTGCTAGTTTCACTGAAGAATGTGAGACGCAACACTGATTATAAGACATTATGGGACCTATCTTGCACAGTTCAACAAAGTAATAATGTATTAAGTGATAATAGTCATTATCATAATTCACATTAATAATATATTTACTCAAATGAGGATATGTAATATTTGTCACTTTATGAAATTTACTCAAATGTAAAGTTGGAAAATATATCAGTATTTAAGTAAAATCATTAACAAGTTGAATGTTTTGTAGTTCTTACAGTGCTCTTGGTAAAAATTCAAAATGGAATTAAAGTATATATTATTTTGGTAAAATCTATATAGGGTTATAGGGGGAATCTAATGAAAGCCATCAAAAACATGCAGTGGCAGATTTAGGCATAAATCTCTAAAAGCTTTTTTCTCAGAGTTTTTACTTGATATTATTTGATATGTGAGTGAAATAATGTGTTTTATTCTACTCACGAACTTTCCGATCAGCACAATGATTTGACCATATGTTTGACAGTATTGTCTACAGTAAATAATCATATTTCAAAAGATATGTAATTTCAAGCTAATTAAACAGCACCTGGTAAGAGTTGGTTATATTGCCTATATTCATGAGAAAGTATTTAAAACAACACCCATTTAGTGTTTGCCAAGCGAGGTATTGTTATTAATTAATTAATTTGATGATTTCTTTTTCACCAGGGAATGTCAAAAGTATACCAAATATTTATTTATTATTATTTAAGTGACTCAAGAGCAAGCATACAGTATTTTTCTCATTTATTTGCTCCCTGTAATACAGGCAACATGTATAATAAATAATATGTAGCATAGGCCTCCTAAATTTCAACATTCACATAATCTGAACTCGTTCTTAATGCTACAATAATTTTATAAATACTTTTGGACAGGGCCGTTTAGCCAGGGTTTGAAAATGTGTGAGGTCCACGGTGAGGTGTCAAGACTTTTACCAAAATTACACCTGCAAATAATTAATAACCCAATAATTAATACTGAACTACAGAAAAACAGCAGAAGTTAATTAACAACCAATTTAGGGCTATGTTAACTCTGTTACATATTAATATTATCCAAAACAATCAATTGTTTTCTTTTTTGCCAGACTCTTAATTATTTAAAGGTGCACTCAGTAATATTTTTCCCTTTAAAAAATATTTACTCCTGAAGAAATTAATTATAATTTTGAAACTTATGTTTAAAATCATGACCACTCACATGAGATGAGGACTGTACAGGGTTACTGTCACATCAGTAACCTTGTAAAGGCTGTTTAATCCTACATGGGGCAGGGGTGCCCTCATGGGGGCTGCCATTTTAGAATCACATGACCAGCTGAATGTCTCAGTAAGTATTAATCTCAGTAACCATCATGTTATTGGACACTTTCACTTCTGGATTGAGTTAATCATGGTGGACTGGGAATAGTGAATTTCTACAATGGCATCTGTAACTGAAAACGTTTGATTTTGAATGATGCTGCATCCACACCACTAGGTGTCACTGTAAGTACAAGATGACATCAACAAAGAGTTACTGAGTGTAAGCTACCTTTAATTCACTTTTTACAATTAACGTTCATTAGAACTGAACATATGAAAAAGTAATAACTTCATACTTAATTCATGAGTGTCCAGGCTTTAAAACTTTTTTGTTAAATTTTGCTTTGTATTTGCCTTTATGACAGTTTACCATTGTTCGTGCATAGTATGCAGAGTTTAACTATGGTATCATGTTAATCACAGGTAAAAAAAAAAAAAAAAAAGACCACCATGGTTAGATGTAATTATTGTATGTAATTAATTTGTAAAAAAAATAAAAATAAAAAAAATAAATAAATACAATAATAATCCATGGAATTTGTAATAAAAAACTATATCCTAAACACATGTAGAAATAATAAAATCAACCTCCATAAAAGTGAATTTAGTGCCCTAATATACAATATTTCAGATTTTTGTAGGCTAATATTAACATTTATTACAAATATATACACTATTTCTGGCAAAATACCACAGTTACTACTACAGTTAATGTTACTACAGTAACTGTCAGGTATATTTCAATAAGGGTGCTGATTTGTGGAATAAAAAACGATTATTATCGTTGTGAACAGAACAAAGTTTTCCTGTTTTCCTCGTCACTGTAGTTTAATATGACGGGCTATTTAATCTTGTTTCATCTTCAGCACAGAGCCTTTAAGTGTCTTATATCAGATGGGTTATTCTAATCTATGTCAAATTCAAATGGGTCGCACGCGCCTCACTGTGGCACAGCACGCCGCATGCGCAGAGCATTTAGTCAGATTAGATTAGTAAAATTGGCCCGCTTTTAATCTGCTCTGCCCGGCAAAATGCGCTGCACAGCTTCAGGTAGCGCCATTTCATCACACTCTAGTATTTGCTGACACTAAATCATCTTTGTTTATCTATGAATGCATAATTAGCATTTTGTCTCTGTAATCGCAGAACTATAAATGCAAACCAACTCTGTAGTCAAATAACTGTAGACAGAATGTTACATTCACTTTACTTGCATCGTTTTCCCATATTACCACCTTGTGAATGGTAACTGTGGCTTTCCTTCTGCCTCAAATTAATCTTGTGTTCCACAGAAGAACGTAATTTGAGGTTTGGAACAACATGAGTGTGAATAGCTGCGTTCCTTGATATACGAATAAACTTTCTAAATTCGCATAGAAATGTAATGCGCTAGGAAGAGGTGGAATATTCAGAAATGCGCAAAGAAAGAAAGATAGATTTTGGATGGAAACTCGGCTAATACGAATTTAATTTTAGGTGAACTATCCCTTTAACACATTGTGCTATGCAGCAATGACTATGCAAAAATCTCAGTCACCCTAAAATACGCTTAATTGCCCATGTTCAAAATGTATTTATTTATTATTGTTTTATTTTATTTTGGGGGTGAAATATAACCTGAATTTGTAATCGTGAGATTCAATCGGACAGCACCAGCAGCATTCCTTGTTTGGAATCCCGGTAGAAAACGCGCCTCTAGTTTGAGTGGCATCTGCAAGAGCCAATCATCTTTAGGCATTAAAGTCCCGCCCCTCCCCCATGGAAAGTGAGAGAGGAGAAATCAACGAGGCTGCTTCCGGGATAAGAAGCGCGTAAGATAAGAGAGCTGGTAAGAGCGCTTTTGTAGTTTAATATTTTCAGAAGCAGTAATGGAATTTTAGAACTCAATTACTGCCATTTTAGCGAATCTGATTTTGATTGCATTCATGAGCTGTTTTCTCATGTCGGTCAAGGTTTGGTTGAAGCGCCTTTAATCAACCGGAAGAAGAAGACGTCCACGCGCCCTCGCACGGAACCGAGGACGTCGAGTCACACATAGTAAGTCCGCGTGCGGGTGACGGTCTTGTTTATCTAATGTTATTTTAACGGTTACGCTCTTCACGCTTTTTCCGTAATCTTGTACGGCAGCTCGTGTTCTTAACTGTTGTGCCAGCTGGCAGGTCTTTGTTTCGGTAGGTGAAACGATTAATGCGAAACGTGCCAAACAAAGAGCGGCCTGCTACTTCTGCGCACTTATAAATGGCGTTAATCTTGTTTAGTGGCTAACATACAAAAACCACTTGCTACATTTTTACATGCGTAATGCTTATAAGCCCCAAGCAATAAGTCTTCTGTGGACTTAAAACGCTTGAGTAGTACTTGTTTTAGTAATGTATTGATGGACGTGATTGATCTATCGATCAATCATGGCCGTGGTTCAGTTGTTTCAGTGAATATTACAGACACCAAAACACAAGCACTTTATTTGGGCAAATATTTAAGTGTACATCGACTAGTAACATTGGTGTAACAGTCTCACATCTTTTAGGTTTCCCGATTTTGATGTGTCCACATGATGAGGGAAAAAGTGGTCCTGAGCTGCGATGTTTATTTGCTCACGCAGGACTGCACAACATAAACGTAAAGACCAAATGGCTTACTGCAGAACTGCTGAATGAAGATGCACTCTAGATACTGAGATATTTAGACTTGGTGGGAAAACTTCAAATGCACAAATTCTTAACCATTTATTTAATTGGATGCTAAAGGGCAATCAGTTGCTTGTACTGTGCATCAAAAATAGTCACCTTTTAATTGTAGTGGAGGCAATAATTTACCTTTTTTTTTTTCTCTCTCTCTTTTTAATAAATTTTTCCACATTACAGGTGCAAGATGTCTTACTCATCCCGAAGTTCCTCTCGTGCCTCTGACTGTAAGGTCTATGTTGGTGACCTTGGCAACGGTGCAGCCAAAGGTGAACTTGAACGAGCCTTCAGTTACTACGGACCACTGAGGAGTGTATGGGTTGCACGAAACCCACCAGGTTTCGCCTTCGTAGAGTATGAGGATGCCAGAGATGCAGAGGATGCCGTAAAGGGGATGGACGGAAAGTGAGTCAACTTGAGTTCTACCTGCGTACATTTCCCATGATGCTACTGCAGCACATTTAACCCCCTGACCTCTTCAGGAAGCAGGGGTGAGTGTCGGCGGTTTATCACTGATCTCTTTCCGCTCACAAAGGCCCCAACTTTATATGGTGTTTTCCTGGATTCAAGTTAAATATAGTCTGTTGTTGAGTTCAGTTATTGATGGAAAAAAAACAGGACCATCATGAGCGGTCTTGGTTGCATAAACAGCTGGGTCACAATATGGGCACAACTCTGGTTTATTGGTAGACAGAGAGGAACTATTAACCTTGTGATCTATAATATTCCAGGGTGCTTTGTGGAGCCCGCGTCAGAGTTGAGCTGTCTACTGGTATGTCTAGAAAGTCCCGATTTGGGCGCCCTAACCGCAGGCAATTTGACCCAAATGACCGATGCTACCAGTGTGGAGAGAGTGGCCATTATGCCTACGACTGCTATCGCTTCAATAAGAGGCGTGGCCGACGCAGCAGGTAAATGTCGATGTATCGACTCTTTTTATTTCCATTCCACTATTACTTGACCCCTGTGATGAATGGTTGTTAATATTCCTGTTTGATTTAACCCATTTTGTGCTGTTTAATTTGTAGGTCAGCATCTCGCTCTCGTTCCAGATCTCGTGGCCGGCGTTACCGCTCTCGTAGCCGTAGCAATGAAAAGTAAGACCTTGCACTGCTCCAGCTGTGTTTTGAAAAGGATCTTGCAGCATTCGAAATTTCATGATATTTTTTCCTCTTTCACAGGAGGTACCGTTCACCGTCATACTCAAAACGCAGAAGCAGGTAAGTTGTGCTATCAGTCCACCTACTCTAATTGAAGCAATTTTAAGTACTACATTGGTTTTACACAGTGCTTTTGCAGCACTCTTTCTATAGTATGTGTCCCTGTGTCAGTTTTGTAATTGATCTTTCTGGTTGGTCTCTGGGTAGCTGCTTAAACATTTAACTTATATTGTTTAGGTCTGCCTCTCCAGCCCGCTCCAGAACTCCTGTGCGGCGCTCTCGTTCCCCAGTCCGCAGGTCGAAAAGCCCTGTCCGTAGAGACAGGTAAAGGATCCATATTTTACCCATCCACATTTATTACCTGGGCTTCACACACCCATGAAATTAGGTTCTATAATTTAACATGCCATCTCATTTTAAATCTTCATGTGTTTCTTTTAAGTCGCTCCCGTTCACGCTCTGGTTCCAGACAAAGGAAACGTAGTGTATCCAGATCTCGGTCTCGTTCAGTCAGTCATAAGAAAGAAAGGTAAATGTCTGATATGCGCTTCTGTGTATATGTACAGAGAATGTGTAGATGCTGACAGTGTGTGTCTTAGTCATTCCAGGTCTGCCAGCCCAAGGAGAAGCCCAACCCCAGATGCTGACTGATCTGATATTTCACTTTCATTCCCCACCTTTACCTTTGCTGATATGTATTTTATTTCCCCCATGATTTCAATCCTTGTTCTACTGTAGCTACCAAGCTCTTTTTTTTTTTTTTTTTTTTTTGACAAAGCTCCTCACACCTTGTAAAAGCATCACTATCATCTCATGAAGGCTTGTCATTTTCTTCATGTATCCCTCTTGTCACTTTTTATTTAATTTTTTTTTATTATTATCAGACTCTTAAAGGATTTTAAGCTCCATTGTTTTATTTCAGTGTTGAGCTGAATGTCCTGTGGTCAGTGGATTGATTGTAGGTAAGGTGGTGAATGAGCTCTGTTGTGATTAGTCAGTGTATTGTATGAGATGAAGAGTATATGCTGTGATAGAAGTTTTTTCTTTTGGTTGGTGTAGAATGATTATTTATTTTTATTTTTTTTTACGTTTGAAAATGGCAATGATCTTTTTAATAAAGTAAAGCTTTACAAACCCAACTGTTTCTGTGTGTGGTGTTGCTGACCTGGTTTTTTTCATTAGGGGGACTTTGTTAGGAACTTGATGTGTAAATGTTGTCCATGCATATACGATACATTCAAACCTAAAACTGGCAGCAAACTCGTTTACAACATGGATTAAAAAGGTTTTGTGCAATGGTTAGTCATGAGGTATTGCACTCTTGACTGACTGTCTTGTCTGTTTAACAATTGTATGGGATACAATTCCCAGGCTTGTGTGTACAGCTGTTTTCGGTATTTCATGGTAAGAGTTGTGAATGTTATGATTCCATTTGATTTTTTTGAATCGAAGCCAAATAATTATACCATAAATTGAACTACAAGTCACCTTACCATATACACAGAGATTGAAAGATTTTTACAGGGCTCTATGTGATTTAGGCCCTGAAAGTACAATGAACTAAATGAGATGTAACACTACAATGTACAATGAAGGTAAAACTACATGTAAGTTGTATGACATCGCAATTTATAATTAAAAAAAAAATTTAATCTCACCTTTTGTTTTTCATTGATTTTATTTTGTTCAGCTAATGTTTAATGCCATGTCTGTTACTCTGGTGTTTTAGCCTTGTATAGCCTAGACACAATGTATCTAGTAACTACATTTTTGTGAACATCATGTGCCACCTGTTTTGTTATTGTGAATGTCATATTTTAAGGGTCAAAACCGGTTTGATTCTACAAAACTGGTGCCATTTCCACTTGCAATTTTCAAAATTTTCATTAAAAACAAATTTTTTTTTCTTTTTTAAACTTGAACTATGTTAATTCTCCAAAAAAAAAAAACATATTTTCCCACCTCGGGCACAAAATTCTTATTAATATTATCCTTTTTATCCAGGCATGTGAGCCTTTCTTGTATACGGAGCCCCCGAAGTGACCTGTGCAAAAAAAAAAAAAAAATCAAAGAGACTTTAGCGTGCGCACGCGTTACAGTTTCCGGTGTGTGTATAGCTCTTTTCCGATTGCGTCATTGCCATCATTCATTTACTCAAAGATACTGAGAGCATGGAAGGTGGCCCCCTGGGCGGCCCTCCTCCCTCAGCACAAACCTTAAGACACTTATGGGAAAATTTACCATTGTGGATGTATGGAGAGAAAAATTTCCTGATGAAAGATCCTTTACTTGGAGCAACAGGTCAGGATCCAGCCAGTCTCGTATTGATTTTTGGCTGTTATCTAATAACATTGATAAAGAAAAAATTACAGTAAATGTCCTTGCCACACCCCTCACTGACCATAGAGCAATTCATATAAGCATCCAATTTAATAGATCTTGCTACTGGAAATTAAACAATACCGTGTTAAAGCATGAAAAGGTTAAGCCTGAAATTATTAAGTTTAATTACTCTTTTTTTTTTTTTACAACAAGGCTAAAAAGGAAAAATCCTACAACACTAACTGGGAACTACTTAAGTTTGAGTTAGGAAAATTCTTAAGACAGTATGGAACATCTATTGCCAAAGCTAAAAGAGCATAAGAAGAGGAAGTCATAAGTAAAATATCCTCATTTTATTAGAGACACCCCGAGGAAGTTTCAGAGAAGGATAAACTACTTCTTTTAGAACTCCAAAACAAATTAAACGTGTTATATCGACAAAAAGCAGAGGGAGCCTTTGTAAGGTCTAGAAAGAGATGGCTGGAGGAGGGGGAGCAAAATTCTGCCTACTTTTCTGTCTTGAAAAATACTGATCCAAAACCAATTCCATCCATAATTTAAATATTAATGGGGTTGTTACTGATCACACTAAAATTTTGAACAAAAATCTGAAATTAATTTATAGCACTTTATACAGCTCAAAAAATAATAAAGAAGTTACATCTCAATATCTAAACTCAGTAAATAACGTAAGAAAGATTGATGTGGCAGACAAAGATTATTGTGACACCCCGCTTACAATAGCAGAGGTCACTGATTCGATTGCTCTATTAAAAAACAATAAATCACCCGGCACTGGCGGCTTAACTGCAGAATTTTATAAAGCGTTCTCAGATCACTTAGCCCCATTTTTACTACAGGTTTTTATGGAGAGTATAGAGAATGATGCCCTTCCTCCTAGCCTCACTCAAGGGCTGGTCACATTGATTCCCAAACCTAGAAAAGACGTGCTTTTTATTGATAACTGGAGACCCATTTGTCTGCTAAATAATGATTACAAAATTATGGCGTTAATATTTGCCTCGAGAATTAAAGAAACTCTTGACACAATTATAGATGAGACACAATCAGGCTTTATGAGGAATAGGCACATCTCTAACAATATTAGACTAGTATTAGATATTCTTAACTACTCTGACCTGATATCTGAAGATGGCTTCATCCTCTTCTTGGATTTCTATAAGGCTTTTGATACAATAGAACACCAATTTATTTTTCTGTCTTTAGAAAAATTTGGTTTTGGGGATTTTTTTTTCTGCAAAGCATTATATATCAATGGCAATAGCTCTATCAAACTGAAATATGGAACTTCCCCTAGATTTAATTTGAAACGGGGCATTCGTCAGGGATGCCTGATTATTTGTTTTTACTTTGTACACAAATTCTCACAACTCATGTCGTTAACAGTGTTATACAAGGAATTTCTATTGCGGGTAGGGATATCATCATCAGTCAACTTGCTGACGATACCACAATCTTTAAAAAAAATGCAAGCCAGATATCTGTCATATTACCATTCAAGTAATTAACCAGTTTTCAGAGGCCTCTGGTCTATGCCTAAATATTAATAAATGTGAACTGTTACCTGTAAAAGATTGTAATATACAAACTATTTGCGACATTCCGATTAAGGCAGAAGTTACATACTTAGGTATTCTTATCTCTAAAGATCAGAAAATGAGATGCCCATTAAATTTCTCTCCAATTGTTAAAAAAACCCAAAACAAATTGAATCAGTGGTTGCAAAGGGACTTATCTCTAAAAGGCAGAGTATTACTTACCAAGGCTGAAGGGATATCCCGGCTTACATACGCAGCTCTCTCTTTACACCTGGACAGTAAAATTTGTAAAGATATTGATAGAACACTTTTTGACTTCATCTGGAAAAATCGTATACATTACATCAAAAGAAGTGTTGTTATGAATAATTATGAATCTGGTGGGCTCAACTTTTTGGACTTCAATACTCTAAACAATACTTTTAAGTTTAATTGGGCTAAGCATTTTCTTAAAAACCCTGTCTCGATTTGGAATTTTATTCCCCACTATATATTCTCTCGCTTTGGTGGTCTGAGCTTTATTTTGAACTGTAACCACAATGTGGACAAACTCCCTGTAAAACTGGCCAACTTTCACAAGAAGGTCCTTTTAGCATGGTCTCTCATTTATAAGCATAATTTCTCATCTCACAGTTATCTAATTTGGAATAACAGAGATATTTTATATAAAAACAAGTCACTCTTTTTTGAGAATTGGGTACTCAGTCAGATTCTGCTGGTGGGTCAGCTATTTGATGGAGAGGGGCGACTTTTCTCTTATAGAGAGTTTTTATTAACATATAATATTCCAGTTACGCCAAGATAATTTGCAATTGTATTTGACGCCATTCCATCAGGCACAATCATGCTTTTTAGGAATACTGGCAGACCTCCACCTACTTCTGTCTCCCTCCCCGATGTGGCTGAATCACCAGTTGGAAAAATCTGTTTTTCTCAACTTCCTCGTGAGAATAAGAACATTCGTGCTTTGTTTCAGAAAGAAATTGTCTCTATTCCAAATGTTACTTTTTATTGGAACCGTTTTGTAAATGATATTGATTGGAAAAAGGTTTGGATGATTCCTCACAGATACCTGATAATAAACAAGGTGAAGGAAGTGTCGTTCAGAATGATTCACAGATACTACCCTGCTAATTATTACATGGTTAAATTTAAAAGAGACATCAATACAAACTGTTCTTTTTGTGAAGTCCACACAGAAACTGTTTTGCACAAATGTTCTTTCATTATTACACATTTATAATATATATATGTATATATATATATATATATATATATATATATATATATATATTACAGTGCAGGAATAACTTTTGGCCACCAGGTGCATTCGAATGCATGATGCCTCAAAATGTCGTCTAGGTAGGCAGCTCTTCAAGTTCCCTTACGACTTCAGTCCACTTGACATTGCATTTACTAACGCATATGGGGAGTGCCTTCATACACAACCTATTTGAAACCTCTCTACAATAACGCCAATATTCTAATATTTTTGTGTTTGAGCCCAGTCTGTTTTGGCGTGAAACTGACTGCTCGTTTCGGCGCGAACAGGTGCACAGACACCATTTCCTTAGAATTTCTTCCTTCAAGACAGCGATTACCTCTTGTGTTGAAGCCCTCTACCTTCGCTGTCGATACACACCAGTCAGCGGACGGAATCTTCACGGCAGCGAGAAGACTCTCCGCTCCCCTGCAGTGCTCCGGCAAACATCACTCCGCCTCGCCGCTTGACGCTTCGCTGGTGAACGGACCTCAGCATCCTGATTCTCCGCAGCGCGTCGGCAGGTGTAGAGTATCCTTTTAAAGCAAAATTGTACTTGTGTGTTATAAATGTAAGTTACATAAGTTATATAAATATAAATCTATATTTATATTTATATATCTAGAAGAGCCACTTACGTGTTCGTGTCTTTTTCAAGAGTCGTTCCGTAAGTGTTCCTTGTGCGAGAGATACATCCCGCCGTCAGACAAGCATGAGAGCTGCGTTTTCTGTCTGGGCGCCCACGCAGAGTCAGCCCTCATGGAGACAGACTGTCCTCACTGTGAGGACATGAGTCTCAATCGCCCTCGTTCTGAGGGACGATATAGCCTCTCGCGCCCTCCCACCAGCCAACCAGAGTTCACACGAGGATGCACGGCGGGGCCGCGAGGTCGAGCAGGACGAACTTGAGGTGGATTTCGTGCTGGCACACGCCCCATGAGCCTCTCAATCTCCACAAAGTGCATATATCCCCATACGCTATGTGCGAGACAAGCTCCGGCCCTCTGATGGAGCATGCGGCCACGTCTCGTTTGGTGGATCTGACGCTGGGGAGGATGACGAAGTCATGTCTCTCGCCGCATCAGGCAAATGGTCAGTGGATGATGCTGCCGCCCCTCCCCCAGCGAGGAACGTGCATGTGCCACTGACAGGGAGATGCTCCGCATCTTTACAAGGGCAGTTGAAGAGCTTCACCCTGACTGGTCTCCCCCAGAGGGACAATCTTGCCTCGATGAATGGTTCCAGCAGTCCGGGCGCTGTCAAACGGCAGCATCCCACACATTTCTTCCCCGAAGTTCATAATTAACTATTCAAGTCCTGGCGCGCGACCTTATATGGCACGCTCGCGCAGTGACGCCATCCTCTTTAATGTGGATCATGGGAAAGAAAACGGTTATGCCCAATTACCCCCTGTGGAGGAGGCGGTAGCGGCACACCTCTGCCCAGTGAGTAACATGTACATCCTTCCAAACCGTGTCGACAAACGTCCGCACTGGCGGGAAAAGCTTACTCAGCACCAGAACAAACTGGATAAGCACTCCACACAATGGCGATAAAGAAAAAGCCACTCTTTTAGATGCTCCAGTGTCTCCAGCCGGCCTTTTTGGCTGCTCTATGAATAAGTTTGCTGAGCGTTATGTCGCGATTCAGCAGCAGTCACTGGCTAAGAGACACTTTATGCCCACATGGAGTATATCACAGCCAGTTCGCCCTCACTCTGTTTCGAGTCAGTGCGTGACTAAAAGCCCCATATCTGCTGCCTCACAGGCACCTGCGTATCAGTACACGCAGCAAATAGCTCCTGACGGGCACAACCATTTGAAGTGGAAAGCAGAGCCCGCGATTCCCTCTGGGTCTGCTCCAAAAAAGGCTAGATTGGAGAGACACAAAACATTGTTCCCCATCTCCCCACTTTTGTTGGTCGGGAAAGGGATATTGTTATTCAAAATGTTGTTTCTGTGTCTTGCACTCAAATAAATGCAATAAAAAATGCAATAAGTGCAAAAAAGAATACAGCACTCATTGCAAATGCACGAGATGCTCATACATTCTCAATAAAGAGCCCCCTTTTTCCTCTTCAAAGCACACACATTATGCACAACCGCATCCCTATAGTGAGCGTTGCATCATATCATACAGTGAGCAACCCAAACTGCCCTCTGTCCCATTATGCGGATGTGTCGCGAGCCCTAACGGGTATTTCAGAATGGGTGCAAAAACGATGGAACATGGTTATACGATCCTTTTTTTTTGCACACCAGCCACCCCATTTCAACAGAGTGAAAAACGTGATCGAGATTGTGCCAAGTTGTCAAGCACAAAATGGTATTACAGCCATTATTTTCTTGTTCCAAAGAAAGACGGTGGGCTTCGGCCAATCTGAGACATTTTAATTGCGCACTTGTAAAGCGCCTATTCAAAATGATTATTCGGAAAAGGATATTATCGCATGTACGCCCACACGATTGGTTTGCGTTGATAGATCTGAAGGATGCGTACTTTCATATCCAAATTGTACGACATCACAGGATGTTATTGAGATTCGCATTCGAGGGAACAGCATATCAATTCATAGTCCTGCCCTTCGGACAGTCTTTGGCTAATCGTACATTCACAAAGTGCATTGATGCGGTTCTCTCCCCTCTGAAACTAAGCAGCATGTGCATCCTAAACTACCTCGACAATTGGCTGTTACTGCCGCAATCAGAGGCTTTTTTATGCCAGCACAGTTTTAGTGCTTCAGCCATTTTACAGTGTCCATCTCAGTTAAAACTGGGGAGAACATTTCCACTGAAACTTGTTTCAGAAAGCACTGGGATTTGTGGCGGCGGCATTCCATTAGGTCTCTTACAGGCTTCTAGCCTTATAGGCTTTTCAGTCAGAAATATCAAACTGTCATGTCCTGGTGACACAACATGACAGTTGTGGCATATATAAACCGCCATGGCAGAACCGCCATGGCAGAATTCAGGAGACTTCACCCTCAAACTGTATTGAGGATTTGGGAAATATCTGGCAAAGCAGAAATCAATCTATTTGCCTCAGTGGAGAATACCCACTGTCCCCTCTGGTACTCGAAGTCCCAAGTTGTCAGGCAGAAAAGGGTGACCACAGATGCCAACACGGGTTGGGTGGCGGTGTGTAATGGACGCCCAACTTTTGGCACCTGGACAGGTGTGAGGAGGGCTTGGAACATCAACCGCTTAGAGCTATTGGCTGTAATTCTAGCTTTAGAGGCTTTCAGCCAGAAATAGTGAGCTGTCATGTCCTGTTTGCTCAGTCAACATGACAGTTGTGGTATATATAAACAGCCAAGGCAGAAATAATTCATATGGAGCGAGCATCATCTCTCCCTGAGAGTGACATATGTCCCAGGCTGCCTGAATTACGGTGCATGTCTGCTGTTACGCTAAGGGGTGATACCGGGTGAATGGAGACTTCATCCTCAAACTATACTGAGGATTTGGGAAATATTCAGCAAAGCAGAAATCAATCTATTTGCCTCAGTGGAGAATGCCCACTGTCCCCTCTGTTATTCGAAGTCCCAAGCCCTGCCGGAAAAGGATGCAATGGCACACAAATGGCCGGTGAAAAACAAATATGCGTTTCCTCCAGTATGCCTGATCCCCTCTGCCATATGCAAAGTCTGAGAGGACAAGAAAACGTTCTATTAGTTGCACTGAAATGGCCAACCAGCCATGGTTTCGGAAATTATGGAGATGCTGTACAGCTCACCATGGGAAATACCACTGAGGAGGGATCTCCTTTCTCAGGCGCAAGGCACAATTTGGCATCCCCAGCCCCAGCTGTGGAACCTGCATGTGTGGCCCCTGAATGGAGTGCACTAAATGTACCAGAACTGATGTGTTTAGTCATGAACACCATTTTACAAGCCAGAGCACCATCCACTAGACGCCTCTATGCACTAAAATGGAAGGTGATCGCTGATTGGTGTCTCTCACACAGCAAGGACCCGGTAAACTGCACCATACATGAAATATTAATATTTCTTCAAGAATGATTATACGCAGGACTCACCCCGTTAAAGCTCAAAGTGTATGTGGCAACTAGATCTGCGTATCACACACATGAAACCAGCGCCTTTATAGGAAAGCATGATTTAATCATAAAGTTCCTTAAAGGAGCAAGACGATTAAACCCATTTCGGCAGGCTACAGTCCAAGAGCCACTTTCAAACCCAGGAAAGGCTATTTACCCAAGGTCCTGACCACACCCTTCAAAGCACAGGTGGTTCATCTTCAGGCCTTCGTCCCTCCTACATTTAATTCAGATGAGGAAAAATCATTGCATTTGTTATGCCCTGTGCAGGCGCTACATACATACGTTGAGCATACTTACCAGTTCAGACTGTCTGATGAGAACTTTATATGCTATGGAGGACGTGCAAAAGGGATGTCCGTCTCCAAGCTTTCTCACTGGATTGCTGATGCAATTACCCTGGCTTATGAATCGCAGGGTCAGACTTGTCCAATTGGTGTTAAAGCACACTCAACTAGAGGCATGGCCTCCTCATGGGCATGGACGAATGGTGTGTCCTTACATGACATATGTTTTGCAGCAGGATGGTCCTTGCAAAACACGTTTGCAAGGTTTTACAACCTAGAAGTAACATCTCTTTCTTCACAAGTCCTCTCTGTTTAGAGCACTTGCTATTCATTGGCCATATACAGGGATGTAGTGGAGGCTAAACACACGTAAACGCCGTTAACGCACCTCCCAAAATTCGGAAATAGCGTTTACCCACCTCCAAAGTGGGTTTATCCACCTCTAAATTGCGTTTATCCACCTCTAAATAGATAGTTCCTAAGCCATTTTAAATTAAGCTTATGTCGTTTTAGTTTCATATTGTTCATTATTAGTTTCATAGGTTGTTAAACCTAAGACGAAGTCTTTCATAATGCGCTGCTGCCAGTGTTTCCCATGCGCGTGCATCGATATTGACTACTACCAGCTATATACAGCGTGCTGACCTCAAAAATCCAGCTGTATTCTAACAATAACTTAGCTCTCCTTATTAGCTAGGCTCCTTGCATGATGGCTAATAAGTAATAACTGACAGTGCTGTGTTGGACAGATTTATGCAGCGGTGTTCCATGACGGAGAGAGAGCGCGAGAGGTACGGGTGAGAGAGAGAGAGAGAGAGAGAGAGAGAGAGAGAGAGGGACGAGCGAGAGGTAGCCTAGTGCTGCGTGAATGCGCTACGGCTCTCTGCAATCAAATACGATTTTAAATAGGCTTAGTAAAAAATAAAAAATAAATCGAAAATCAATGTGTGTATGGGAAACCCTGGCTGCATTACTGTCAGTGTTGACCAATCAGCAGGAAGCAGCAGACTGCATCAAGACTCATCTGTCACTCACTAGCCCAAACGTCTCATGTAAAAATGGATATCCGGCAATTTTTTTAAAAATATGTGGCACCAGATTCATTCTTCTGTCGTTAATCTGCACTATTTTACTATCTAAACTATTTTGATAATCAATTAGTCGGGTTGAGTCATTTTTTAAGACAAAAGTAAAAAATTATTTGATTCCAGCTTGTTAAATGTGAATATGTTCTAGTGTCTTCTCTCCTCTGTGACAGTAAACTGAATATCTTTGAGTTGTGGACAAAACGAGACATTTGAGGACGTCATCCTCCTGGGCTTTTGGGAAACACTGATCCACATTGTTCTGACATATTATAGACCAAACAAATAATTGATTAATCGAGAAAATATTCAACAGATTAATCGACTATGAAAATAATCCCAAATCCCTAATCATTATGTACAAGTGCATTGCATTGGAAGCCCTGGATATAAGCCTCCCTCTCTATCTCTCTTAAATATTTTTGTTCTCTCTGTTTTGTCATTTAGTAAACTTTATAGATTTCAACCATATTATTCCTTCTTGGGTCTCTTTAACAATTAATGTATGAATTGAATAGTGATTGTGTGACCTATGATGAGGGAACAACCAGTGATACCCTTGGTAGTACCATCAAATGATAGCCTATAGCAATGTCATCAGGATACACATACACCGGTAGGCAGTGGCCCACCTTACCGGGTGACCACGTCGTGGTCTACCAGAATTTATAGTTTAGCCATCTCTTTTTTTTACCACTACACCTCTGGCCATATAAACTTATGCCCCCTTTTTATTTACGGGCTCCGCATCATTTACATAACCGCCTGCATTCAGGCTGTTATAAGTCCATAAATCACAAGCACTTAATTATAAATAAACTCCCTTCCCGGCCGGGTTCATAAGGAGTAATTCATACTATATGGCTATAGCTCATATACAGGTCCTTCTCAAAAAATTAGCATATTGTGATAAAGTTCATTATTTTCCATAATGTAATGATAAAAATTAAACTTTCATATATTTTAGATTCATTGCACACCAACTGAAATATTTCAGGTCTTTTATTGTTTTAATACTGATGATTTTGGCATACAGCTCATGAAAACGTATCGGTTACCTAACGTAACCTCGGTTCTCTCTAGATGAGGGAACAAGTATTGCGTAAGCTAGCTTACGCTACGGGAAAGATTCATCTTTTCTGAGATATTGAAGCCAAAAAATTATCCTTAATTTTGTATCCATTGTCAACGCAGTGCGGCAGCTGCAGACCTTGAGCGGGCTAGCTAGCGAGCTCATTGGTTGCTCTGCGGCAACTGCTGCAGCCTATAGACGAGCTTGGGCGAACTCGCATCCAATGAGAGGCGTCCGCGCTCACTGCATCAAAGCCCGCCAAAAGGGCGTGACTAGAGTGCATATAAGCGTAGTTCAGTAGGCTGGAACCCTGGTTTTCATTGACTGAAGCGAAAAGTCGCCGTGGCGCGAAGCACGGCCGGCTACGCAATACTCGTTCCCTCATCTAGAGAGAACCGAGGTTACGTTAGGTAACCGATACGTTCTCTTACGAGAGGTTCTCTCGTATTGCGTAAGCTAGCTTACGCTACGGGAACCCATTGTCACTGTATGAGCCCCAGGGAATTAAGGGGGAACCCGGGGGAGCCCTTATGAGTGGGGAAATAAGATTTGGCCGGCAAGAATGCGGGTCAGTGTTTGTGTAATATATAAGCACATAGTGGGAAGGGAACGACAGAGCGGCGGTGCCGGTCTGTGTGGAATGTGTTCCATCAGTGCAGCTCACCAGGGGAGCTGTAGCGTATTAAACCGCTAGTAGTTTTGCCTGCAGAGCGGGCACTTCCATATTGTAAAATCTGACAAATGTGGAGGGGGAAGTCCATCCCGCTGCCACACATATGTCGTGAATGGGAATCCCGCTGGACCATGCCCACGAGGATGCCATGCCTCTAGTGGAGTGAGCCCTAATGCCCAACGGGCATGGCAGGTCTTTTGACGGTATGCAGCAGAAATAGCGTCCACTATCCATCTAGATAGTGTCTGTTTCGAGGCGGCGAGACCTTTGGTGCGCCCTCCGAACGAAACGAAAAGCTGCTCAGAGCGTCTGAAAATGGCGGAGCACGCGGTATACAATCTCAGTGCTCTGACTGGGCAAAGGAGATTGGCGTCGCGTTCACTATCGGATGCTGGTAGCGCCAATAGGGAAATGACCTGTGCTCTGAAAGGAGTACCGTTCACCTTGGGAACATAGCCGTGTCTAGGTTTTAAAATGACCTTGGAGTCACTTGGTCCAAACTCAAGACACGCAGCGCTGACAGACAGCGCGTGAAGGTCTCCCACACGTTTGACTGATGACAGGGCAGTCAGAAAAACGGTTTTGAGTGAAAGGTATTTCAAATCCACGGATTGAAGTGGTTCGAAAGGGGGGGCTTTCATAGTTTCGAGAACTATAGAAAGATCCCAGATAGGAACCGATGGGGGGCGCGGGGGGGACCAGCTCGTTTTTTCCCCATGACTGGCCGTTCAGGGGTTCAGCAAACGCCGCAACGGCTGCCACATACACTTTGAGCGTGGATGGGGATCTGCCCTTATCCAGCAGCTCTTGTAGAAATACGAGCAGCGACGACACCCCACATGTCCGCGGGTCCAGGTCTCTGTCGGTGCACCATTTTGAGAACACAGACCATTTTGACGCATAGAGTCTTCTTGTGGAAGGGGCTCTAGCGTGTATAATGGTATTTATTACTCCTTCTGGCAGAGCGACGGGTAGTCGTTGATCATCCACGCATGCAGCCTCAGCTCTGGGTGGGGATGCCAGATTGTGCCGCGAGCTTGAGAGAGGAGATCTGCTCTCACTGGGATGGGCCACGGCGCTGTCAGTGACAGCTGCGTAAGCTCCGGGAACCATGTCTGATTCTCCCAACGCGGGGCTATGAGGAGCACCGAGTGACGCTGCTTCCTGATCCTCTGCATTACCTGTGGCAATAGCGAGACGGGGGAAGGCGTAAAGCGGGCGCCTGGGCCAGTCCTGGGCCAGCTGCGTCCTCGCTTTGAGAAAAATATCGGGCAGTGAGAGTTCTCTTCTGACGCAAAGAGGTCTATCTCTGCTCTGCCGAATAGGTGCCATAACGCCTGGAATGTTTGAGCGTGCAGGGACCATTCCCCTGGGGAATATTGTCTCTGGACAGTCTGTCCGGCCGCCGCTCAGGTGGCCTGGCATGTGCGTCGCCCTCAGCGAGCGCAGGTGGCACTGGGACCAACTCAGTATGCGTTCCGTCAGATGGAAAAGGTTCCTGGATCTGACACCGCCCTGACGGTTTAGGTAGGATACCACAGATCTGTTGTCCGAACGGACCAGGACGTGGTGACCCTGAATGACCGGAGAAAGCGCATAGCGCTGCATCGACCGCTATCATTTCCAGACAATTTATGTGAAGGAGCTTTCCTGAACTGACCATAGGCCGAAAACCGGAGAGCCCTCACAGACCGCACCCCAACCCGTGTTGGACGCGTCTGTCGAGGTGACTTTTCGGCAGATACAGCTCCCATTGTCACTCCTCGCTGATACCACTCGGCCACTGTCCAAGGCTGCAGAGCTGAAATACAGGTCTGAGTCACCTTGATGGGCTGGCGGCCTGTGGCCCAAGCCCGGCGAGACGCTGGGTGCTTAGCCAATGCTGAAGCGGGCGATGTGCAGTAAACCCAGCTGAAGTACTGCTGCGGCTGAGGCCATGTAACCTAGCACTCTCTGGAATTTCTTCAGAGGCGTGAGGCTGTTCATCTGAAAAGATGCGGCTAGTCGCTGAACACGGCGCAGCTGTGTAGATAAGCTGAGCCGTCATTGCCACAGAGTCTAGTTCTATCCCAAGGAAGGAAATTGTCTGACTGGGCTGTAGTGAGCTCTTGGTCCAATTGACTGCAAGACCCAAACTGTTCAGATGGCTGAGGAGAACTGCTCTGTGAGACAGAAGCTCCATATGTGACTGAGCCATAATCAGCCAGTCGTCCAAATAGTTCAGAATTCGCAAACCCTGACTCCGCAGGGGTGCGAGCGCCGCGATCCATGCACTTCGTGAAAGTATGGGGTGCTAAGGACAGGCCGAACGGAAGGACGGTGTATTGATAAACCTGGCCGCCGGGCTGAATCTCGAGAATGGCCTGTGACGGGATTTATCTGAATCTGAAAGTATGCATCTTTCAGATCGAGAGAAATAAACCAGTCCCCTGGCACATACGCGCGAGGAGTTTCCTGATTGTAAGCATTTTGAACGGTCTTTTGCAAGCACCTTGTTCAAAACCCTGAGATCTAATATGGGTCTGAGGCTGCCGTCTTTCTTGGGAACAAGAAAATAACGGCTGTAAAGCCCGGACTCGCTCAGAGAGGGTGGCACTTCTCTATGGCCCTTTTGCACAGAAGGCTTGCTATTTCTGAACGAAGCATGCACGCTAAGCTTCCGTGTTCACAGTGGTTTCGAGCCACGCTCTGAAGCGAGGAGGGCGGCGATCGAACTGTAGCAAATAGCCCTGTTGTATTGTGCTTAACACCCACTTGGATATCCCTGGAATAGCTTCCCACGCTTTGAAGCGTAACGCTAGAGGGTGAATGGCCAATTCGCTCTGATTGCCGCACACAGAGCACTGAACAAAATGTGTGAGCGCGCTTAGTGTGTTTATGCATGATTGCTCGCAGACAGCATGAACAGGCTGTTTTGTGAGTGACTTCCGATTGGAATGAATGGGGAAAGAGTCACATCTGTTACGTGATGCGCAAGCATAGTCATGGGCACGGGACTTACACACAGAGGAATGTTTGCTGGCCGTGTAACAGAGCGGGCAGAGAATGGGCGCGCGACGTATTCGAGGGCGATTTATTGACTCTAGCGCTCGAGCGGTTCAGTAATCGCTTTATGTGAGCGTGCTCTGGTGGGGACACGAGACATGCAGTGCTTGTGTGCAGAAGTGAACACTGGATTGTGGGCACGTTTTCTACACATAGGGCTGGTCGTGTGACAGAGCGGCCAGAGAATGGGCGCGCGCATGCATTTGTGGGCGCCTTCATTGACTCTGACGCTCGAGCGGTTCGTAACCGCTTTATGAGAGCGTGCTCTGATAGGGGCACGGGATGTGTTATGCTTGTGTGTAGGGGCGAACACAGGGTTAGGTTGTTCAGGTTTCAGCGCAATCTTAGGCCGAGGCCCGCGGGGGGGCGGTGGTCTACGGCGGCTGTCTGAGCGCGATCTGGGGCGGCCGCCCTGTCGGCGCTGGGAAGTCTGGCTTTGTTGAGCTGGGCGCTGTGAAGATGCTCGTGCAGGAGGCTGGTTACGTGGGCGGCCCGCAGAGGAGCTAGCGCGGCGAGGCAGGAAGAGATTCATGGCTTGGGTGGCTTTCTGGACTTCCGAAAAACGGTCAACAATGCCACTTACCGCGGAACCGAAGAGACCGGACAGAGAGAGCGGCGCGTTGAGGAACGTGGAGCGCTCAGTTTCTCCCATGTCAGCTAGCGTTAGCCACAGGTGTCTCTCGGTTACAGTCAGCGAGGCCATGCACTTCCCTATAGCTTGGGCTGCAGTTTTGGTGGCGCGAAGGGCGAGGTCCGTCGCGCTCCTTAGATCTGTAACAGCCTCTGGGTGCCTGCCTCTCTCATCCCACTCCCGAAGAAGGTCCGCTTGGAGGATCTGCAAGACGGCCATGGAATGCAGAGCAGATGCGGCTTGGCCGGCAGCGGAATAGGCGCGGCCAACACAGGCAGAAGTAGTTCTGCAGGCCTTAGACGGGAGCACTGGTTTAGACCGCCATCTCGCGGAGGGCGGGCAAAGGTGTGCTGCTACCGAATCCTCGACCGGGGGGATGGAAGAGTAGCCCTTCTCGGCGGTGCCGTCCACTGAAGCGAGAGCGGTGGAGACGTGGGATCGAGTCCTGGCCGAGAGAGGCGTGTTCCACGATTTAGAGAGCTCGGCGTGGAGTTCCGGCAGGAAGGGAGCTTACTGGGCCGTGGGCGCCGCGTGGTGACGGCTTTGAAGAAAACAGCCGTCGAGTCTGTTGGGAGCCTGCTCAGGGGGCGGTGACCACTCGAGCCCGAGGCGGTCGACGGCCTGTGTGAGGAGGCGTATCAGTTCCCCTTCGACTCCGGCGCGGGTCCTGCTGGATTCCTGGGCCGTTGAGGAGGCTTGTGACCACTCCTCGCTGTCCGAAGCCATGATGGAACAGCAGCCTTTGTCCTCCGCCTCGCTCTCCGAGGTGGCAGCAGTGCGGCCACTCGGCGGCAACTGCGCGTCCCGGGGGGGCGGGGAGGGTGAACGCGATGCTTGAGGGAGGGGCTCCGGCGAGACAGTCACTTCTAAAACCGGTACCGGCAGCCTTTGGGACTCGAAGTATGCAAAACCGGAGCTGCCGCACCGCCTTCTGTTTCGCCGCGCCGGAAGAAGCGCCGCGGCAGCTCCGGTTTTGCATACTTCGAGTCGAGCCCGCAGGGTCGACATCGGAAGCTCCTCGCAGAGGTCGCATCCGCCGTCAGCGAGGGCGAGCTCTGCATGCCCCAGTCCCAGGCAGAGAGCGCAGATGATGTGTCGGTCTCCGGCGCTGAGAGGAGCGCGGCATGAGCCGCAGGAAGTGCGAGGCATCTTTAAAAAGACGCTCGATACTCTTTTGTGAAGTTCGCTGAGGAACTTAGCTTGCTCTAAAAAAGGATACGTCACCGGATGGCGTAGCTCGCAGGATGGCTGAAGGTGGCGAAGATGGCCGGCTTCTTCGAGCGCTGTCCACGCTTGCTAGATGCCCCTCGAACGGCGACGCGGCTTCCAGTTCAGAGATGCGAAGAGCTTCGCTGAAGAGATGAAAATCAGGGTTCCAGCCTACTGAACTACGCTTATATGCACTCTAGTCACGCCCTTTTGGCGGGCTTTGATGCAGTGAGCGCGTGGACACCTCTAATTGGATGCGAGTTCGCCCAAGCTCGTCTATAGGCTGCAGCAGTTGCCGCAGAGCAACCAATGAGCTTGCTAGCTAGCCCGCTCAAGGTCTGCAGCTGCCGCACTGCGTTGACAATGGATACAAAATTAAGGATAATTTTTTGGCTTCAATATCTCAGAAAAGATTAATCTTTCCCGTAGCGTAAGCTAGCTTACGCAATACGAGAGAACCTCTCGTAAGAGAACCCAAAATTCCTATCTCAAAAAATTAGCATATCATGAAAAGGGTCTCTAAACGAGCTATTAACCTAATCAACTGAATCAACTAATTAACTCTAAACACCTGCAAAAGATTCCTGAGGCTTTTAAAAACTCCCAGCCTGTTTCATTACTCAAAACCGCAATCATGGGTAAGACTGCCGACCTGACTGCTGTCCAGAAGGCCATCACTGACACCCTCAAGCAAGAGGGTAAGACACAGAAATAAATTTACGAACAAATAGGCTGTTCCCAGAGTGCTGTATCAAGGCACCTCAGTGGGAAGTCTGTGGGAAGGAAAAGGTGTGGCAAAAAACGCTGCACAACGAGAAGAGGTGACCGGACCCTGAGGAAGATTGTGGAGAAGGACCGATTCCAGACCTTGGGAGACCTGCGGAAGCAGTGGACTGAGTCTGGAGTAGAAACATCCAGAGCCACTGTGCACAGGCACCAGAAACAGCGGCAGAAGCGCCTGACCTGGGCTACAGAGAAGCAGCACTGGACTGTTGCTCAGTGGTCCAAAGTACTTTTTTCGGATGAAAGCAAATTTTGCATGTCATTCGAAATCAAGGTGCCAGAGTCTGGAGGAAGACTGGGGAGAAGGAAATGCCAAAATGCCTGAAGTCCAGTGTCAAGTACCCACAGTCAGTGATGGTCTGGGGTGCCATGTCAGCTGCTGGTGTTGGTCCACTGTGATTTATCAAGGGCAGGGTCAATGCAGCTA
Organism: Xyrauchen texanus; assembly: GCF_025860055.1. Lineage (NCBI taxonomy): Eukaryota > Metazoa > Chordata > Actinopteri > Cypriniformes > Catostomidae > Xyrauchen > Xyrauchen texanus. Next base: position 31,321,573 of record NC_068278.1, on the reverse strand, counting down.
GCTATCAGGAGATTTTGGAGCACTTCATGCTTCCATCTGCTGAAAAGCTTTATGGAGATGAAGATTTCATTTTTCAGCATGACCTGGCACCTGCTCACAGTGCCAAAACCACTGGTAAATGGTTTACTGACCATGGTATTACTGTGCTCAATTGGCCTGCCAACTCTCCTGACCTGAACCCCATAGAGAATCTGCGGAATATTGTGAAGAGAAAGTTGAGAGACACAAGACCCAACACTCTGGATGAGCTTAAGGCCGCTATCGAAGCATCCTGGGCCTCCATAACACCTCAGCAGTGCCACAGGCTGATTGCCTCCATGCCACGCCCCATTGAAGCTGTCATTTCTGCAAAAGGATTCCCGACCAAGTATTGAGTGCATAACTGAACATAATTATTTGAAGGTTGACTTTTTTTGTATTAAAAACACTTCTTTTATTGGTCGGATGAAATATGCTAATTTTTTGAGATAGGAATTTTGGGTTTTCATGAGCTGTATGCCAAAATCTTCAGTATTAAAACAATAAAAGACCTGAAATATTTCAGTTGGTGTGCAATGAATCTAAAATATATGAAAGTTTAATTTTTATCATTACATTATGGAAAATAATGAACTTTATCACAATATGCTAATTTTTTGAGAAGGACCTGTATTCATTATGAGTGCTCTCCTCTTGGCCATCCATACATATGTCGGTCGCCGTCCCATAAGACTGCGCCGGCATGTTTCCTCTCTAGGAAGTTATTTGTAGTGTGGTGTGATGGGATTCTGTTCCCCATATGCGTTAGTAAACGCAATGTCAAGTGGACTGAAGTCATAAGGGAGTGTCTCGGTTATGTATGTAATCTCGGTTCCCTGAGACGAAGGGAACGAGACATTGCGAACGCTAGCCGCACCACAAGACTCAGAGTTCTTGAGGCACGAGCAATGCGCTCCTTGTTCTTAGTCAGAAATTCTGAGGAAATGGTGTCTGTGCACCTGTTTTATAGTGGTCAGTTCGCGCCGAAACGAGCGGTCAGTTTCGCGCCAAAACAGGCTGGGCTCAAACAACAATATTAGAATATTGGCGTTATTGTAGAGAGAGGTTTCAAATAGGTTGTGTATGAAGACACTCCCCATATGCGTTAGTAAACGCAATGCCTCGTTCCCTTCGTCTCAGGGAACTGAGGTTACGTATGTAACCGAGACGTTTTCTATGGGATCAATTCCATGCCACATATATTTGCAAAAATATAAAGTATTGCAAAATAAAATAAAGTTTTGCAAAACAAAAAAAGTATTGAGCAAACAAAAAAAAATACATTTTAAAACAAAAATTAAGTATCACAAACGTAAAATAAAGTATCGAGAGAAAAAAAGAAAGTTTTGCAAACAAAAATAAAGAATTGCAAAATATAAATAAAATATAGCAAAAACCAAGATGTAATTAATTGCAAAAATCAATGACTGTTGTAAAAGAAACTAAAGAACTTTTATCCTTTTTTATCTCTGCAAAAGATTTTTAGGCAGCAATGATTTTGCCACACATCTTTTTCTTTGCAATGCCTACTAATTATTTTGCAATGCTCCTTTTAATCTGCATTTCCATCACGTGTGAGCTCGTGATACCGTTTTGCCTTTGCGTTTCACTTTATGGCACTGTTTTGACGTGGTGGTGGAGTCAGGGGATTGGGGCGTGTACAACGGGCTCAGCGATGCCTCTCTGGAAGTTACGTCATTAGCTTGAGACACGGATCAAACATCATGGCTGAGCACAGGCATGCAGGTGGATCTCAGGTATATAAAGTTGATTGTTTCCTTTTATTTAATTGGCATTAAATGTGTTTTAACAGCGTTTGCTTCAGATAAAGAAGATAGAGATCAGTTAAAGCGGTGGATTTATTAGCCATACTTGCTAACATAGCCAGCATCTGCAGTTTATTCTCTCTCAATTGATTGGACTGTTGATTGATTCTTATGTTTATAGATTATAATTGTCAATGTAAACTCCATATTTAGATGTAACATTATCACCGTTAAAGGAGACAATAAATAGATTACAAATAAAAAGTTAAACGATCGTAACAAACGTGCATGTGTTCTGTCTTTAAAAATAAAGTTTTGAAATATAAAATGTTCACATCCCCTATATTCTTAACCCTGCGTTATACAGCTATGTGGTGTGGTCGTGTGTCAGTCTGCGGGAGAGAGAGCGGTAAGGCTTGTCACCTGGTTTGTAATTATCTCTAACACCTGTGTCTTGTTGTAGTGATACGGAGAAAGACATTTAAAGGGACGCCAAGTGTCGAGAGGGAGAGTGGATCCAGAAAGCTCCACAGACTGAGTGTGATATTGTTTTGTTTATGTTTACATTTCTACGGCGGTGACCGTCGTATGTTCGTGAAAGAAATTAAAGTGCTGATTTCAAACCTGCTTCGCTGTCTCCTGACTCCTCCATTGCTCAACGAACCTGTTCACAAGCTCCTGAAGTTCTTACAATGCTCACAGTAAATGTACGTGTATCTAGGTCATCTCATGTAATGATTTGCCATGTCACATTTAGCAGAGAGAATATCCAGATGTCGTGACGAATCTTATTAGTGTTCTGACTCAAAGCTTCGGTCATATTCAGGCAGCTCAGGGTCAGCAGCAGCAACAACAACAACAACAGCTTTCTCCTGCTGTTTCTCTGCCTCGAGTAGAGCAGGATATAACCAGGTTATCAGCACCTACTCTTAAGAATCAATCTGTTAAATTTGTTTTGCTTTTGCACAATTAACATTATAAGTGATGTTCTTTTATTGTTTGTAGATCGTTTCCTGGGATGCTTATTTGTTACGATCGTTTAACTTTTATCTATTTATTGTCTCATTTAACAGTGATAATGTAACATCTATTTATATATTTTTAAATATGGCGTTTACATTTTTTTAGAAGACAACATACTATGGTATAGACAATTATAATCTATAATCTATAAAGTAAACATAAGAATCAATCAACAGTCCAATCAATTGAGAGAGAATAAACTGCAGATGCTGGCTATGTTAGCGAGTATGGCTAATAAATCTACCGCTTAAACTGATCTCTAACTTCTTTATCTGAAGCAAACGCTGTTAAAGCACATTTAATGCTAATTAAATAAAAGGAAACAATTTTTTTTATTATTATTGAACACCAAGAACAGAACAAAAAGCAGAATGTACATCTACAATGGCATTGGTAAGTACAGGTAAATGAGTATTAAGCAAGGCACATATCAGTTAAAATAAAATAAATAAATTAAATGTATAAAATAAAAAATACAAATACAGAGGGGTCTCTTTATTCCTCTTTTAAGAGCTCAAGGTCTCTTATTATTCCAGCCAATTTCTGGGCCTTTTTACTTTACATACATTCCAACGCTGGAAAGAAATTACAAATTAATTATCTTTTAAATACAGAAAAATAAGGTTTCGTCTTCATACATTTGGACTTATGAATGAAAAATGTGCCCAGTATCAACATTACATTAATAAGAAATTCATTTCTTTTCTCGTCCAACAGCACTCCAAACATAACATGTTTCCTAGCAAAAGTGGGCAGTGAGTGAATCTTTGATTCCAACCCATAAGACATATTTTCCCAAAAAGTATTTGAAGAAAAACGAGAAAAAAAGATGATCAGAACGTCTCTGTCAATTTGACAAAAAGTACAGGCATTTTCTTCAAAATTATACCGTTGTCTTAAAAATTCACTTGACGGGTATACCCCATTGAATATTTTAAAATGAGTTTCCTTAAACAATCAACTTTATATACCTGAGATCCACCTGCACGCCTGTGCTCAGCCATGATGTTTGATCCGTGTCTCAAGCTAATGACGTAACTTCCAGAGAGGCATCACTGAGCCCGTTGTACACGCCCCAATCCCCTGACTCCACCCCCACGTCAAAACAGTGCCATAAAGTGAAACGCAGAGAAAAGTGAAGCGCAAAGGCAAAACGGTATCACGAGCTCACACGTGATGGAAATGCAGATTAAAAGGAGCGTTGCAAAGAAAAAAATGTGTGGCAAAAATCATTGCTGCCTAAAAATCTGTTGCAGAGATAAAAAAGGATAAAAGATCTTTAGATTATTTTACAACAGTCATTGATTTTTGCAATTAATTACATCTTGGTTTTTGCTATATTTTATTTATATTTTGCAATTCTTTATTTTTGTTTGCAAAACTTTTTTTTTCTCTCGATACTTTATTTTACGTTTGTGATACTTAATTTTTGTTTTAAAAATGTTTTTTTTGTTTGCTCAATACTTTTTTTGTTTTGCAAAACTTTATTTTATTTTGCAATACTTTATATTTTTGCAAATATATGTGGCATGGAATTGATTCTATAGTTTTCAGATACAGCCGTTCCAATGAAACGTTCATTTTCCTCCTGCGGGTTGCCGTAGCTGCAGCAGTAGCGCGTTCCATTTTAGAACGTTTCATTCGAGACAACATGGCCGCTGCGGCTGGCCATTATTACGGCGACGGAGGCAGAGCAACAAAAAGACAGAAAACAGAGAGCGACGGAATGGCCACGGTAATCTAATTTTATTTCGTTTGCATGCTTGTAGAGCTAGATGTTATTTTTCCGAGTAAAAACGCGTTTTTGCTGTTTAAAGACGTGATACTACCTGGCTAGCCAGTTAGCTAATGGTCTATTTAGACTGTTCAGTTATAACAAAATGATATGATTGTGGAATTTATTTTAACCTATTATTAAACTATATCGGAAATTATCTTGTAATTGTCGTTAGGATGTCATATGTCCTTCACCGGATCCGATACAGACAGAAATGTTCTGTTCGGACCCGTTTCATTCATTGTTCAGTCATGCAGATCAGCCTCAGAAGTGAAAAATGCAGACTGTTTTTACAGACAATTATTAATTCAGCAGAATAGCTAATGTTGCCTGATAAATAAATAAAAAACTAGAACGTATTCAGCTTGTGAAACCTAACCATGGGTTGTAAGGTCTCATCCTTTGTGTTTCAGCAAGAATGCGATGTTCATTACACCAATAATCAGGGCCAGCCCAAGCCTTTATGGGGCACTAAGCAGAATTTCATTTTGGGGCGGGGGCCCTCTATTGACTATTTTCAATGCTTGATTATTCGTACACTGTTGCTTACATCATACCAATGTCTGCCAGGCATGTTTTACCCTTCTACAGTTTTTAATTGTAACAATAGCAAATCCACAAGAGTGGTCTGGTGTTAATTTGCACATTAATATTCAAAGTCTTACAGTACTAAGTGGCATACTTAATGTGGTGTACTGAAATGTAGCTAAATAAACTAGCCAACTTACCTAAAACAAGAAGATATGCTACCTAAGCTATGTTAATTAACTAGCCAGCTAACGTTAGCTCACAACATCGCCCTGCTACTTAACATACCTTTATCTTGCTGTTTTTCCTCTTCCTCGGCTTTCTTCTTTTTCCTTTACTCTGCACCAGAGGGATATGTAATTTTTTGTGAAATTGCTGTTTTGCTGCAATGCTGCTGCCTGTTCAATGTCTGACTGGGCTTGCGTCCTGCTGCCCGTTAACATAATATTGCATCTAATATTGCATTTTTGTATAATTACTGTTGTCCATATAAAATCAAGATGACGTTTCGTGTGCTCTTGGGGGCCCCCTGGTGGCCACACAGTTAGCTTATGCCTTGGGCCGGCTCTGCCAATAATACTAGTCTGTATCCTTATTTGTTACACCCTCTTGATTTTTCATAATTACTAAAATGCTCAATTAAATTGATGAAGATTAGTTTCAGCTTTATTGTAATTTTACAGAGCAGTAAACATACAGTGAGCATCTAACCAGAAGTGCACATTATGATAAGGTGCAATAGGCACTGAGGTAGGATGTAAATGGATGGGAAATGAGGTAAGAATTTATCAAAGGTACAAAATATGAGAGTGTCAGATGATCATTATTGTAGTGCAAAATAGCTGGCATAGTAATTTATAATGTGCAAGCAATAAATATATACAACTCATTTAGGGCATTTATTTGCAGAAAATGACAACTGGTCAAAATAACCTTGAATAATGGCAAGAAAGTTCATATTCATTTTTTAATGACGCAATCCATCTTCCTCTTGATCACATTCCAGAGGTTTTCAATGGGGTTCATGTTAGGGCTGGGCGATATAATCACAATGATTTTGCTGACAATGTAAAATTCAACAATATTGTGAATATCGCGATTATTTTAATGAGCCTTTTATTTGGCCATTACGTTTCATAGAGTGCATCAGTAGACTAATTTCACAATCCTTCAGGGCTGTATAATTCATCAAAATAACATCAAAATGGAGATATGATTATTTACCTGCCAAAGGCTACGATTAAATACAGATAAACATGGTCTGTGCGCTTCAGAATGAACTGGTGATGCGCTGATCTGTGTGCACGTGCAGGGCTCATGGGCTAGTATTTTTAGCATAGTTCAACTGCATTGTGATGTTAGGATCAGTGATGACTTGGGGGTGCTTCAGCAAGGCTGGAATTGGGTAGATTCATCTTTGTGAAGGATGCATGAATCAAGACACGTACAATTTTATCCTGGAAAAAACTTGCTTCCTTCTGCTCTGACAACTCTGAGGATCACTTTTTCCAGCAGGACAATGATCCATGCCACACAGCCAGGTCAATCAAGGTGTAGATGGAGGACCACCGGATCAAGACCCTGTCATAGCCAGAAAACCCATGGTGTTTAAACTTGCGTACTATTGTTTGTACAGACAAACGTGGTACCTTCAGGGGTTTGGAAATTGCTCCCAAGGTTGAACCAGACTTGTTGAGGTCCACAATTTATTTTTTGGCTGATTTCTTTTGATTTTCCCATGATGTCAAGCAAAGAGTTTGAAGATATGACTTAAAATAAATCCACTGGTACACACTATCAGAAGCTAATCGTCTAAAGGCTTGACATAATTTTCTTGAATTTTCCAAGCTGCTTAAAGACACCATTAACTTGTGTATGTAAAATTCTGACCCACTGGAATTGTGATATAGTCAATTAAAAGTGAAAAAATCTGTCTGTAAACAATTGGTGGAAAAATTACTTGTAATACACAAGGGCTGCCCCCAACCAAATCTTTTCCTAGTCAACTAGTAGTCGTTAGTTTAAGCCATTAAAGGACTATTTGTCAGATGTTTATGATATTCATTTAATTACTTCTATATTTTTTGGGTGGCATCAGAAAATGGTTTGATTTCCAGGGCTGTGAAAGAATGTTATAAGTAACATTGCTAACACTATTTTACATTACAGAGAAATACTAAACTGTAATAATAAGCCTAAAATATACATTTATAAATGTGTCTGGAGAAGCCAGCAGGAAGACTGTCTGAACATTTTGTTATAGTGAGAAATTTACATTAGTGTTGTGCCGGCAGACGATGATCTCTGGGATCGAATAGCTGATTCCTTTGATGATGGTAAGATGATATTTGGCATGTTTTCCCATTTAATGTATTAAATTATTATTATTATTAGGCTATTATCAAATAAATAATTACAAATAATTTGCTCGTAGACACTTGAAGAAACACTTTATAATTTTTTTAAGAACAGATGACAACAAAGCCGTCTATGGGCATGTATGACACACTGTTTGTATGGAGGCATGCGGTCTCGTGGAACACGCGCATGTAAAAGATTCTCACTCTTTGTTCCTGTCTTTTATTTTATTTTTTGCAAGAACAGTACTATGAGTGCTGCAAATCACCTCAGACATCTCCGCTCAGGAGGTGCTTTGAGTTCAGTTTGTTTTATTTCCACAGAGCAGTTTATAATGACCAAATGTCTGCAGCATATACATCTGTGATTAAAACATAAAATAACACAAACACATTCACCTCATACCTTGATTTATATTTCAGTGATTTATTATCATCATTTTAATTATTATTTTTACATTTATAATTGTTTTTATGTCTTCATTTGAAGACATAAAAGCGTCTGCCAAATGCATAAATGTGAAATTTGTGTAAGTAATTTTGTACCTGCATGTTTAGATGAATACTTGCAGTACATGGAAAAGTGGTTACTTATAATTGTTTTGATCACTTAATTATTTTAATTGCTTTTTCATTTCGTTTGGAGTGGAACTTGAATTTAGAAATGTATTTGAAAATTGTATTAATTTATTTAAAAACAAAAAAATTAAATCAAAGCAAAAAGAATATTCACCAATCCCTTAGCCCTGGGATTTCCAATGTAATTGGATATTGTGATTTTATATATATATTAGGGTTGTGCCGGTGGACGATATCATCGTCCATCGTGATGGCTGACCAACATCACGATGTAGAGCCACCATCGTGATGCCACGCCCCCTTTTGCGAGTCTTGCTAGTGTGACTCACTAATCCTAGTCTCTTCTATAGTTAACCTAAAAACTTTGCAGGGATTGCTCTGTAAATTAAATTGAGAATATAACTAATGCATATATGCTATTTTAAATACTGTAGTATATGCCAGAGACGTGACGGTTAGTCTGTGAAAATACCGTGTCAGGCAGGCTACACAAATATTGATCTTGACAGTGTTAGCTTCTTGTCATTTTTTACATGTCTTACACTGTACATTTAGATTAAAATATTTTATGTTGTAGGCTACAAGAAAATAGCCTTTATTAATTAATTATTAGTAGTTGTAGTGTCTCAGAAAATCTTGCTCATTGTCACATAGCTCTTGTATACACTGAAGCGGCAGTTTAAGATCAACCCAGACCAGCTGAACATCAAATAACTTTTGTCTGGTTAATACTTTTAAAGAAAACATTTCCTTGGCCATAAATCCATAATGTCAAATCAAATGAAAGAAACAAGGTGAATATGAATAACACACATTTATTAAAACATAGAAGAACAACAAATAAAGAACAAGAAAACGGGAACAACACTCAGACCGAAACTCGGCATTAACTTTTCACTTATAATTAGCAGCACAATTAACTTCAGCACAGGCTACAAAATAAATTATGTTATTGAAATATTGTAAAGTGGTCATATGAACTACACAAATGAACGTTTAAAAAATAATATGCAAAATCGAATAGCTCCGCAACGGGTGGCGAAAAATGCAGATTGGTCGTCTGCCCATCTTTTGCGCGGATCACACATGAGCAGATCTTGCACAAAACTTCGGACGGGTCCCTTGGCTGTCCACTCTCATCAGGTCTAAATCCATATAGGCGAAGTAGTACCCTTTTTAGCAACCAACACCAACGCCATTGTATCAACTCTACGTGGAAGGAAGCTACTTTTTTTCTTACGTGCAATAGCCTATATTAAAAAGCCCGGATGAGTACTAATTAGTTTGGCTAGTAAAATAACGAAATTATAGTTTTTCAGTAGAAAAAAAATATCTATATAAAGAGATATATTAAAATAAAAAGTGCTTAAAAGTGCACAACTCTTCTTAAGTGGAAGAAATATTTTTCCCCCTTACGTGCAACCTATTGGAAAGCGCGGATGAGTCAGTTGGGATAGTAAAATAACGAAATTATAGTTTTTAAGTGGAAAATAGTATTTATGTAAAGAGATATATTAAAATAAAAAGTGCACAACTCTTCTTAAGTGAAAGCTAAAAAAATAAATGCTTCACGTGTCGTGCAACCTACTGATAAAGCGCCGACGAGTCATTAGTTGGGTTAGTAAAATAACGAAATTATAATTTTTCATATAATTTTATAAAATTATATGAAATTATATAACCCCCCGCCCCTCCCCACCGACGATATCATCGTCCATCGCGATGTTTTACTGTCAACATCGTCAACTGCCAATTTAGGGGACATCGCCCAACCCTAATATATATATATATATATATAAAATCATATCAAATGGAGGGAACAAAAATATTCTCACACACGATGTATTTTCCCAGACAACAGAATACCTGACTCGTAGAGAATGCATGGATGAAGTAGGTTAGTTTCCAAAGAGATGTTCACAACTGTTGTAAAACCATGAACAACACATATTTTAATTGCACTTAATTTTTTCCAGTTTCGTTTGAATTTTCGGTTAAAATAAATAAAAAATAAAGTTCAAAGTTTGAAATCGAGGCATCTTGTTTTATTGTGTAGGCTTAACCCTAAATCTGCTTAACGAAAATGACCCCATAGTACAACCTAGCGTCGAACCAGCAGTAATACCGGTGTTCGTAGTTTTTCTGTGGAGTTTTTTTTTTCTGCCACCGACCAATCAAAACTTAGTCATCCAAGACTCTTCTCATAGATTATTGTTTGGTCTACTGTTAGGGGGCAGCCCTATCATACACCAAGTAGATGCCCTAAATGACTTGCTAATATTAAATGAGTGGTTAAAAAGTTTATTATTTAATGACTTCAACCTAAGTGTATGTAAACTTCTGACTTGTGTGTGTGTGTGTATATAAGTATACACCATTTGGATTTAAATAAGCAGATACTTAAGAGCCTATGATTGGATCATTATTGCAGTGACTCGTATGTTTTAGCTGGCAACAACCCCCGTGGGGACCCAGGGTAGAATAGGTCCCTTGCACCCCCTTGCTGATCGTAAGAGGCGACAAATGGGGCGACTTCTTTGCCGTAAGTTGCAACCCGACGAGGACGAGAACCTGGTATTTGAGGAATGTGTATGCTGCGGCTGACTCGGATCCAACACAATACTTTGGCTTTGAATTCACATAGACGGGAGGTTGAAAGGACCCGGTCCAATCAATCGGCTAGTCAAGATGTACCCGAAAGGGCTTTGGCTTAGGGTCAATTGAGTAAAATGAATTTCTTGTTCCTTTTGCTCAAGTATATCACCCCTGTATCCTTTGTTCATAACTGGAGGAGAACCACGACTCTGTGCTCCCCCCAGTTGGGCTCTGAGGTGGGTGGGGAGCAGGAGTAATTAAAATTACCCCAAAAAACAAACAAAACGACAGATAATAGAACAAATATTGGATGACGAATCAGATAATGGGTGTATTTACTCACAAAAGAGTAAAAATTTCAGAGATTTATACTGCTAGAATAAAAAATGACAGACATGCCGCTTACAAAATTGTCTCCATTTGCAATACAGAAAGCCATTTCGGGCATAGCAGGAACCGTTAAAGATGTTAAAAAGCTAAGATCCGGACAAATCCTAGTAGAATGCTCCAAGAAAAGCCATGCTGAAAACATAATGCGTGCAAATATGCTGGCAAATGTACCGATAAAGGCATTTTATCACCCATCATACAACAACAGTAAAAGATTTATACGCACTAGAGGGTTAAAACAATATGGATGAGTCTGAAATAGCATCAGAATTATTTCAGAACAGGATGTAACAGGATGTCAAGAGGATCACAATCAAAAAAGAGGAACAGATAATTAAGACAGACACTTATATTATTACCTTTAATGAATCCCAACCTTTGGAGAGGATCCAAACTGGATATGTGAGTGTACCGGTCAATATTTTTATTTCAAACCCATTTAGATGCTACAACTGTCAAAAATTTGGCCATGGTTCTGCTTTCTGCAAAAGAAAAGGAATCTGCTGCAACTGGAGAAGGACATGAACCAGGGTGTTCAGGACCACCAAAATGAAGCAATTGTTCAGGTATTCACCCAGCCTCAACAAAAGAATGTCCGATTTGGATAAAGGAAAACGAAATTCAGAGAATAAAATGTGTTGAAAGGATCAGCTACGTTGAAGCACAGAAAAAGGTTGAGTAGTCCCCATCCTTTAACCTAAGGAAAACATATGCTTCTGTGGTGAAACCAACCATGAGCACCACTGATTGCCAGACTGATTTGACCTGGGTGAACGGTGAGAAACCACAAAATGTCAGCAGCAGAACTTCTGACCCAATCAAAAAGAGGAATCAAGGAACACAGTCAAATAATGACAAATCAAACCCAAGCCAAGGAAGAAGAAAGATCATCAAATGAGCACAACCAGTCCTCGAGAGGGAAAAAGACTCCAAATACAAAAACTCAAGTCAACAAAAGTGAATCAAGAAAGAAAAACAAAAAACTGAATGTTTCAAGAATAACAATTTTGAATGACAGACTACAAATTCCCGAAGTGGAAGCTTGTCTCCAAAATCCAAAGGTAAAGTGCAGATACTTGTCTATACTTGAAAATGTAGAATTGTGTAAATCAGAGGAACTGTCATGGATTTATGGCAAACGTTTCAGAACTGCAGCAATTGGCAGCTATTTGTGCATCTGCAGCAGTAGTGATTGGTCCAAAATGTTTTGGCAAGTGTATTCCTGGAAAAGTTAAATTTTCACAGCAGAAGCTTGTGCATTATTACTAGCTTTAGAATAAGTTGAAAAGGAATATCAATGTAACTTTCTAATTTGTACAGATTTTAAATCCTGCCTGCACAGTGGCGTGTCCAGGATTTTATATTTGGGGTGGCAAAGGGGGGGCAAGAGCTGAATGAGGGGTGGCAACTAGGCTTCCCATGATATGTGTAAAAAAATAAAAATAAAAGTGTTATACTGGTTATGAGGGACATGTGCTTATTTTAATGAATTTCTGATGTTCAGAGAGGGCTAACAGTAAATTCTGAACTATCAGCCATTTCAACTGAAAGATGAAGGCTGTAATACTAACGTTGGATAAGACATCTTTAAAGTACAATCGTTTTCAATCTGTTTTTAACATTGTGTGTAGGAGTATGTTTTTGAGTGTGTGTGTGTGAGAGAGAGAGAGTGAGAGAGTGTGTATGAGTGTATGTGTGATAATGTGTGTGCATGAAAATGTGTGTGTAAGCATATTAATGGGGTAATCATGGAAAAAATGCCCTTGCTTTAGTGGAGATTACTGGTAGAAACAAACACTTGTAATTAAAATAAATTGATTCCTTAATTTGTACTCAAAGTGCATTTATTTATTCCTATTGATCAAAAAGATAAGGAATCCAGAATATTTTGATTACCAAACAATAAAACTTGCATTAAATTATGCATATTCTGCAAGATGCAGTATACTACTGTAACTGATTACAACAGTTACTGATAACTGATTTACAACAGCCACTAGGTGGACCAAAGTTCTTTACAGAACAACCAGATAGCCTAAATAATGCTGAAAATAATACCTGCATAACATCACATAAAACACAAATAAAAGCAGCAAAGCTAAGAGCAACCAGAGTAGCAAAACAGTATCAGACTGAAATATGAAATAGTCAAACATGTAAGGCAGCAGCCATTAACTCATTATCTGTACAAAGAAATCTGAATATGACACAGAGTAGTAGAAATTTTTAGTGGTGTAAATAGAATTTTTTCTAAAGCAATATCCTCATCAGTGTTTTATCAGCTTTTACTTCTGAAAATGTGCATATTTTTTATATTTATCCAATGGCGGTAATTATTTTTATGAAGGCCAATTTTAAAACCTTATTTAATGTATGCATTATCTTTCATGTCAAATGTTTACATTTGATCAATAAATCACGTGTTAATAGTAACACACTATAGCAATATACCAATCAAATTAAATAATGTATACTGCGAAATTACAAATGCAATAAATAATGTTATAAGATTAATGTTTTAATTTAACCTTTGGGCAAGAAGAGTGGAATATGTGCAAGAACAACAAGTTGTATGTAATTCATCCGGAAATTTCAAACAGACTTTTTATCAATTTTAAAACAAGATTTGATCAAGTGGTCTACACCAGATGTCGTATAGGTCAGGCAAATCTGACCCATGCCTTTTTGCTTAAAGGTGAAGACCCAACTCTATGTATGTTTTGTAATATTCCCTTATCTGTCAAACAGATTTTACTAGATTGTCCTGGTCTTAACACAAGTAGAATGCTCTTTTATGAAGTTACCTCATTAAAGGACTTATTTAATGAGATTGTGCCTGAAAAGGTTTTGGATTTCTTATCATATATTAATCTTAAAAAAAATATTGTATAATATGACTTGCTATTTATATTTGTTTTGTTTTTATTGTATTTATATGATATTTGTTTTTTGTAATTGAATTCTTGCCATGAAAATAGCTTTGATCGCTGACATGGCATTAAATAAAACATACTACTACTAATTTAACCTTTGAATATACAAATAAGACATTTTGGAAAAAAATGTATGATACTTTTGAACATCAAACTAAACTGCCAGTAGGTGGCAGCAAGTCACTTAGTCTAATAACTGAGTCATTGATTCACCCGATTCATTCAGAACGATGAATCATTTAGTAAAACACCGTTGAGTGCTGTTTTTCTTTGTTTAGAACTATTTTCGATGGTAAAATAGAACAAAAACGGTTAATAATGTGTCTAAAATGCAAATAACTTAATATGAACTACTTGTTTATTTAACTTAAATCAATGTAACGTTTGCAATCGTAATAATATTCGGCAAAACATAGTCATGTTATTAATAATAAACTCAACATTTTGAATGTATGTTTCTTCTGTGAGTTTTGTTATGCTCATTTGGTTTGATTTCTCCACTAAAGTCTCTCACAAAGAGACAGGCTGCGCTGGCCTCAGCTTTACCAGAAATACACTGTTATCCATTTGTAATCGCTGTCTAACGTTAAATGTAATAAAATCAGAACCGTTCTTGCTTTTCTCCTAGTTATTTTTCTCACTGAAGTTTTAATCAGGCTACTTGTCCGGTCAGGCAAGTAAATGTCTTTACTTACTTGCCCTTTCAAAAAAATCCACTTGTGTCGCCATGGACAATGTCAGTCAGTAGGCCTAATGAGCTAACGATAGCAACTTTGCATTGATTGAAAATATACATAAGTCATTATAACAACCACCACTCAGGTAAATTTTGTAGATTAACGAGCAAGATAGACACATGATTGACTTTACCTGTTTCTGTGCATTAAAAAGAGAACAGTCTAAACGGCTTCAGCCTGGTGGTCGTGGGCCTGCCACATGTTGTAGTTTTGGTGAAATGATTAAAGAATGGGGAGGGGTGAACTTAAGATATGCCAGTGACATCACTATATGACGAACACTGTCCCAATAAATATTATTTAGTTTGCACAGACATTTTATTGCTTTGCCATTTTAATATTTGCTTAGGCTATATTTGCTTTTGATACATTTACATTTTAATAGTAATTAGTAATTAATCCCAAACCAAGTAAGATCATCTTGGAGATATGTTAAATGTTGAATATATGTTTTAATTATGTTTATGTAAAATTAAATAAAAAGCTTTTAATATATTAATTTAAAAACATTTATATAGTTAATATATATTCTCCACATGCTTTTTTTGTCAAGTTTTGTCTCCTGAAATCACTGTGATTTGAATGACAATTTCAATACCATTACACCTGTCAGAATATGCGATTTAAATGAAAAATTTGCTTTCGTATTCGTGGAGATTCTCACAACTATAGGCTACTCGGAGTCCACTCTGGACAAGAGGAGCGCATTCTTCCTCCGAGACGAGTCCGCGCGCAATCCAGTTAGGCTACTGCAGCAGCGCTCGCTGCGCTCCGTCACCCGTGGATTTACCGATCTGCCGTTTACACTAGCCTGCTGCAGGGGCAGAAATGCACTTTATCTACATAATAAAGACATCAGACTTAAAACTAAAACTATTGTGAATTATAGATCATATTTGATAAGTACTTTTCGTGACCCAATCGATTGAAGTAGCCTAAGATGGAGGAAGTTAAGCCGATGCCCCTCCGTATCCGAGCTGTCATCTGGGGTGGCAAATGGGGTGGCAAAGCTATTTTTTAGGGTGGCAGCTGCCACCCCGTGCCACCCTTGTGGCCACGCCCCTGTGCCTGCAAGCACTCGAAGCTCTGAAAACAGAACACCCTACAAATATTAGCATAATAATAAAAGTGGACTCCTTAAAAATTCAAGATTTTAATATTGTCTTTTGTTAGATACCAGACCATATGGGACTGGCTGGCAATGAACAGGCAGATAAAGCGGCTAAGGATGTACTTCAGTTGTACATGACAGTATGTAATATACCAGAATCTGATGTTAAACCTATATTGAATATGTACATTCACAGCCAATGGAATGAATGTGTATGTATATATATATATATATATATATATATATATATATATATATATATATATATATACAACAAACTACATGTAGTGAACCCAGTACTAAATCAAGGAGTTTATATTTCCTCTTTGAAAATAGATATGACCAGGTTGTATATACGAGATGTCGAATTGGTCATTCAAGACTCACTCATTCATACTTATTAAAAGGGGAAGAGGAACCGGTTTGATCTATGCAAGACTTTCTTGAGGATAAAACATGTTTTGATAGAATGTCCATATCTAAATTATATTAGAAAATGCTTTTATTCAGAAAATATATTTATGGATATTTTGAGAGGTCTCTCCAGGAAAACTTTTAGAATTCCTTTCACATACTAAACTGAAAAACACTATATAATTTGTATTACTATTACTGTTATTTTTGTTATATATAAACAAACATTTAAAAAACATTGTTTATTTTGTACACTGTTGTCTTTGCCATGAATATAGCCATTGCTGCTGATATGGCATAAAAAATATAAATAAACCAGCTGGCAACAAATTTTTAACCCTAACTGATGCTGTGTGTAGCTTCTCATTTCTTAAACAACCATGTTGGAAGACGTATCCGGTGGTCGTAGAAAAAATGTTACTGTGTTTCAGAAGGGGAATTGACAGTAAAACTCAGGGCTATTGTTTAAATGTGAAAGAGCATTTCTACACACACAATGTGACAAGAACTTACATGATTTTGACTAAAAAGGTGTGTAGCCACAAGAAAGCCACTTGTTAGTGAGGCTAATCAGAAAAAAATGACAACATCAATTTGCTAGGGAGCATAACGATTGGACTGTGGAGCAATGGAAAAAGGTAATATGGTCTGATGAGTCCAGATTTACCCTATTCCAAAGCGATGGTTAAGAAAGGAAGCGCATGAAACGATGCACCCGTCATGCCTAGTGCCCACTGTACAAGCATCTTGGGGCAGTGTTATGGTCTGGGGTTGCTTCAATTTGTCAGGTCTTGGCTCTACCATCTCACAGGACCTGAAGTGGGAGATACACATCGACTCCATTGTGAAAAAGGCCCAGCAGAGATTGTACTTCCTTCGCCAGCTGAGGAAGTTCAACCTGCCACAGGTGCTGCTGATACAGTTCTACTCAGCTGTCATTGAGTCTGTCCTCTGCACTTCTATAACTGTCTGGTTTGGTGCAGCTACGAAATCAGACATCAGAAGACTACAAAGGACAGTTTGGTCTGCTGAGAGGATTATTGGTTGCCCCCTGCCCCCCCCTTCAAGAACTATACACTTCCAGACTGAAGAAAAAGGCTAGTAAAATCACTCTGGACCCCACTCACTCTGCCCACTACCTTTTTGAACTGTTGCCTTCTGGCCGGCGCTTCAGAGCTCTGAACACCAGAACCGTCAGACACAGGAACATTTTTTTTCCCTCAGGCCATCCATTTAATGAACAATTAAATTACCCCATTGAGCAATAATTATGTGCAATACACAGTTCAAGTCTATTTATATTATCCAACATATCCACTTCTGCCATTACTTACATTGCTCTGTACATAATATACTGTATTTTTGTATATCTTGTATAACAGATTGTAATAGCTTTGCACTAGGTGTGTGTATGTGAGTATTTATGAAGGTGAGTGTATGTACTTATATGTATAACTATTTATTTTTTATTCTCTTATTTTTGTTTTAATTACCTATGTCTTGCTGCTGTTTTTGGTATTGTTTGTATTGTTGTACACTGGAAGCTCCTGTCACCAAGACAATTTCCTTGTATGTGTAGGCATACTTGGCAATAAAGCTGATTCTGATTCTGATCAATGTTATGCAGCAATAAGATGAAATCAGTACTTCAATGTACTCAATGACCAGGTTATACCATCAATGGATTTTTTTTTTTCTTCCCTGACAGCACAGCACATTGCGGGTAGATGAGCAAAATTACCTGCGCATTAAATACATGGATTTGGACGAGGAGCTTGTGGACTGGATTCAGCCTTATCGCATTTTGCGGATGGCTGGTGTTATTTTCACACCCTGGCCACTGTTTAATATATTTGGTGACTTCCCAGATCCATGGTTTTGCCATTTCCCAAATTTGTCGATCATTGTCTGTTTGCAATCGGCATCGGATCTTTGTGAGACATCGTCGATATCAGATTATTACATCATCCTATCACTCCGTCCTAATGTGAATCAATATATACGCTAATCATGTTGAAACTGTACAATTAAATAAAATACTAAGTTATTGATTTTGCACAAAATTTGTTATTCTAGTTATTGTATTTTCTTTGGCTTTATCATTCATGAGGAATCTTGTTTATACCATGGGTTGACCTAATCTCTCACCCTGCCCTTTTTATATGCAGGAGGGTTACGATGACCCGCACAAGACCACACCCTCACTTGTAGTGCATGTAAGGGGGCTAATTGACGGCATTACCGAGGCTGACCTGGTGGAGGCACTACAGGAGTTTGGCACCATAAGGTAATGACCACCCTGTGAATGAAAATAATTTTTAAATTTTGGGGGAAAAGTAGATGAATTAAAGGATTGGCACCCGTCATAAATACAAATCCAACCCATCAAATGCAATTTCTAGTGCAAGGAAAATTAAAGGGTAATCGTGTCAACACGGTCTACACTCTACCCTTAAGAAACCAAATACATAGTTATGCCATGAATTACATCCTAATTCAGTTATTACAATTTCTTATGTTTGTGTGAAGAAATTTGGGAGGAAGTTAAGTCTGTTGCCCCTTTTCCATTCTTTGCTAGTGTGACAGAATAGGGTGAGATTTCAGCAAAAACAGGCAGTGGATTTGACATCCCCTAGTGGCTAGTGAGACATTAGACCAGGGGTGTCCAAACTTTTTTTAGCGAGGGCCAAATACAGAAAAATAAACAAAGGGCCGGGCCACACACTATATTGACACATGAATACTGCGTTTTTACGACCTGGCTTGTTACTCAAGGTCTCAACATAAAAAGGAACAGGAACAAACAGTTTATGTTTTAACATTTAAAATTAATAAAGAACTGTTTATTATTAAAGTAAAAAGTGTGGTATGAATTAAATACAATGTCAGTTGTGTGTGTTTGCAAAGAGTCAGGTT
This sequence comes from Xyrauchen texanus, assembly GCF_025860055.1. Lineage (NCBI taxonomy): Eukaryota > Metazoa > Chordata > Actinopteri > Cypriniformes > Catostomidae > Xyrauchen > Xyrauchen texanus. Next base: position 31,302,429 of record NC_068278.1, on the reverse strand, counting down.
AATAACTGGAATTGCATTGCCCGTGCACTGGAACGACAGGCCTGCAGGTGGCACAGGTGGTCGTAACATTGTAACTCACCTATAATGTGAAGAACATTGCACTCAGTGTACATATATCAATGTATAGTAAAAAACATGTGACAATTTGCCCCAGGTTGACATTTATGAAAAAAATACTCTTGTCCTGAAAACCTTTCAGTTTAAAAACTACCTTCAAAAAATGTATATTGAACTTTCAGTTTCACAAAAAAATATTTTATTTTAAGGTTAGGTGGATTATACAGTGCATCCTAAAAGCCTCACCTCCGCTCTCTTTTACCTTGGCGCACACCATCGATGCCATTCCTTTGCGATCACCCGTCATGGCCGGAGCTCCATCCGTTGTTACTCCACAGAGCTTGTCCCATTTAAGCCCCATCTTTTCAACTGCCTCTGACACAGCTTCAAAAATATCTCTACCCGTCGTTGTGCCTTTTAGGCTCATCATATCAAGCAGCTCCTCCGTACAGCAAAAATTATCATCTACTCCCCGCAAAAAAATGAACAGCTGCGCAGTGTCTGTAGCATCTGTACTCTCATCGCATGCTATCGAGTAAAAATCAAAAGCACCAGCTTTGTCTCTCAGCTGAAGTTTCGCGTTAGCTGACAAGTCCTCGATTCTCCGCACCACTGTATTTCTGGATAAGCTCACGTTGTTGAAATCCTGCACTTTCTCCGGGCACATTATTTCTGTGACTTTGATGAGGCACTGCTTTATGAAACCACCGTCTGAGAACGTTTGCCGTGCTGGGCAATAAGTTTAGCGACTTCATACCTTGCTGTTGTGGCGTTTTCCTGTATTTTGTTAGCACGAAAAAAAACTGTTGTTGAGCTTGCAGACTAGCTGCCATTTGCTTGACTTTCTGTGTTCGTTCGGCACCGGTGTACGATGTGTAGCTCTGATGTTTGGTTTCATAGTGCCGACGGACATTATAGTCTTTCATCACAGCAACATCTTCATTGCAAATCAAACAGACACACTTTCCGTTGATTTCTTTGAAAAAATATTCATTTTCCCACCCTGTTTGAAATCTTCTACACTCACTTGCTATTTTTCGTTTCTTGGGTGCTGCCATTTCCCAATAGCGTCTGGCTGCAGACTTGCACTCTCAGACTTGCACGCTCAGACACGAGCGCTTCCGCTGCAAGTGACGTCACTTGCACGCTCAGACACTAGCGCTTCCGCTTCAGCGTAAACTATTGACTTGTTAAAAGTTTAAATAATTTAAATCGCTGGTACAATTTTCTGAATTGGCTGCAAAATGACAATTTCATTATTATTATTATTACTGAACAAAACGAGCTAATGCCTGTCAGTCTAACTCTGTTTACTTTAAACAAAGACTGGCTGTGTCGGATTGAGAACAGATCATTCAAAAATCGTTTCGTAAACATTATATATATATATATATATATATATATATATGCTTTTTCGTTACATGATAACATTTTTACATTTTACCTTAATATACGCTATTTTTTTATCTCTGATACAAATAAAAAAAAAATAATGTTATGCCTAACAACCACTCACGGTATTACATACATAAAGGAAACTATTTAATAGAGTGCTATTACATGGTTTGCACGTTGAACCCAGTGTAGTTCAATAGCGTTTGGACCGTCCCGTCCTGTTTTAATGTCTACATTTTTGGTACAACACGTACTGTAAAATACATGCAATATTCGGTCATTCGACCTTGCATCTCAGTTCAGTTCAGCACAGCTCATTACATTAGCGGAAGCGCTTGTGTCTGAGCGTGCAAGTCTGAGCGTGCAAGTCTGACAGTGCAAGTCTGCAGCCAGACCCTTCTCGCCATTTCTGGTGACTCGCGGTAAAAGTTTTTCTAGCGGTAACGGTTGAGAAGCACCGTTTCTGTGGCTGGCTGCCTGGCTCCATCTAGTGTTGAAACTGAGAAGTGCAACAGAGTTGAGCTCAAGCTTCTTGTGTGGGCCATATTCAATTATATTTTCAGAATTTGCCGCGGGCCAATAAAAACTGGACCGCGGGCCGTAGTTTGGACACCCCTGCATTAGACTAACAGGAAACATGATTTTAGTACTAATCAGAGCTCTACAGTGCAAGCATATTACTGCGTGCAAATTGGAAAAATTATCTAACACCCACACTTATGAACCTATACTGTAGCCCGCTATCAGAATAAAAACTCCCTAATGCATCTAACCTCATATGCAAAGTATTTTTAACCCTACTATTGCCTCAAAATCTGCATACACCTTTTGCATTTACAGATCGTTTTGACCCGGTTGAGTTTTAAGCTCAAACAATATTCTTAATCAAATTGTTTTCATCAAAAGCCAGATTGTAACTCATTGTTAACTGTTAATACATGTAAAAAGATCTATATTTTTGGCATGTTAACTGAAAAATATAAATGTTATGTATGATGTCTTATTTTAAATTTAGAAATTCTTTAACATTTCAAAATATACATTAACTTCCGCTAAACCAGTGTGATACATGTAAAGCTGTATTTTTTATTTTTTTTGTCAAGGTTTATATGAAATTTCATTTTACTGAACATTGCATTAAATTTATATAAATATTTAAAGTGAGAATTTATAGTAATTCTACTATTAACGTCCATATTATTTAATTACACATTACTGCTGGAAAACAACTCTAGTCAAAATCAAAGCAAACCAAATAATTGTTTTTGCCAACCAAACAACATCAAAACAACTACACAACATCTGTACTTGTATACAGTGTTTTTAAACTAAATGTATTCTGTTTATTGTATGAACTGCTGAATGTTAAAGGAATAGTTTCCCCAAAAATGGAAATTCCCTTATTATTCACTTACCCTGATGCCATCCCAGAGTTGTCTTTTTCAGCAGAACACAAATTAAGATTTAGTCAGTTCCTTATAATGTGGTCGGTGCCAGCACTTTATCGGTTCAAAAGTCACATTTAGGCTGCATAAAAGGAATCCATGCGACTCCAGTCAATCAATGAAAGGCTTTTGAAGTGAATCGATAGGTTTATGCAAGAATCAAGTCGATAATTAAAACTTTTTTTAAACTTTAATTTGGTGCTTCCATCCAGGATTCTGATGCTGTTTGAAATGGTCAAACTATCGCATGATGTTTGTTCATCTGTTGCTAATTATCGCTGCTTCCTAATTCTCGTGTGAACTCTCCTCCCTTTTGGCAGTTTTTCATTTTATATAGTTTATTTGTTATGTTTGTTGCATCTGTTTTGTCAGTTCTGTGTGTGCTTGTGTGCGTGAGTGAGTGTGTATGTGGGTGCATGATTATAAACAAGATGCAGTCCCATTTTTCAACTATATTGTGTGCGAGTATGGGAAAGAGGCTAAATGTAAGTAAAGTATTTTTAAGAAAAATCTCATTCATAAATGTGTGAAAATATAATGTGTAAAACCACAATTGAAGTCAAAATTGACCCTGTAACACAAAAAAATGTAACAATCTTATAAGTTTCTTTATACCTCAATGTTCTCAAAAAATCTGAAAAAAAATTATTGATATTCATTTTAGTAGTCTTGATAGTCAAATGTTTGGTTCCCATACAAAAAACTATACAAAAAAAATTATGATTTACCTTTACCGGGTCTAAAATGACCCAAACGCAATAGAAGGGTTAAAAAGTGGTGTCATTTTTGCATTAAAGGAATAGTTCACACAAAAATGAAAATTATTTTATCATTTACTCATCCTCATCTCATCCCATTTTTCTACTTGTGAAAACAAACAAATATTTTTAGAAGAATATTTTGGCTCTGTAGATCCATACAATACAAGCGCAAAATTAGTTACATTTTGGTCTGTTCTCACCCAAAACCAACTGCATCGCTTCAGAAGACATGGATTATACTACTGGAGTTTTATTGATTATTTTTATGCTGACTTTGTGCTTTTAGGACCTTGAAAGGTCTAGTCACCATTCATTTGGATTGAATGGACCAACTGAGCTCAGATATTCTACTAAAAAATCTTTCAGCAGAAGAAAGTCACACATCTGGGATTGCATGATGAGAGTAAATGAGAGAATTTTCATTTCTGGGTGGACCATTTCTTTGAGTTGTTTTCTAACTCTCGTATGGTTGCGAGAACTCTTCTCTCTCACGCAAATGCAGAGATATAGAGAGAGTGAAGATGCATAGGCAGATATACCATGTAAAGCTGGTTTAAGCAGAGTTTCTTGCTTTTTATTTTTTTTTTAAGTCAAAATGATGGACAGTGTTTTGAATTATGACTGATTGATGAATGTTGTAAAAACATGGTGCTCATGCGTAAGATTCTGAGAAAACCGTGAGATGTGTCACAATGGTCAAAGACATCCTGTCTAGCACAGGTTTTCATTGAAATTCAATAAAAAAAAAATGCATATATGGATTAAGGATGTGCACAAGTAATCTACTAATCGAGTAGTTGTCTTATTTTGAAACCGCCCTTGGTAATGTTTGTGAATAAAACAAAATATAAATATCACGTACGTGTCATTCTTGACCTGGTTAACCGACATTTTAATTTGCGAATAATTCATTGCAAAATATTTTTTTGTGGGTTAGTGTACTCCACTACAAAATTACCTGAAAATACTCATTCCTAATACGGATGCAGGAACGCATCTTCAATAAAATTGTGAAGTAGTTTGTGCATGTCATAGAAAATATATTGTCACTTTCATAAAGAACCTGATCACTAAGCATACTTGCATTGTAACCTGCATAACAGAAGTAAATACAACTGATAATACTAAATCTTTCATGACATGAAAGTGTGGAACTACTAATCCGTTAAGAATTACAGATATAATGTTTGTTACTGGCAAATGTAAGTATGAAATATCATATATTTATTTTTTGTTTATTAGATGCTCAAAGGTCTTATTGTGTTTGATACTGCCTGTAGGATTAACGTTAAAAATAACAATGTTTGAAATGTTATCAGATAAAGTGTTCTTTGTCAAGCACCAAGCATCTTTTGTTTCCGTATTCTTTAATAATTCTTTAAAAACTGACCTCTGACTATGCTCCTTACATTTTTTACTTAAGGGGACAAACGCTCCTAAACAAAAATGTTCGCATAGAGCCCAGAGTATACTTGCAATGGAAGCCAAACTCACCTTTTGTTGGAGAATAGCCTTTTCTATTGGCTTTTTAGTGAATTTGTAATGCAGCTCTGCAGAAATAGTGCAAATGCAAATCTATTCAGCAAGAGGCATTGACATGATGTCCAAATTGTCTTTCAGTTATGTTGTGTTGATGCCGAAGAAGCGGCAGGCACTGGTGGAGTATGAGGACATGAGTGGCTCCAGTAACGCAGTGACATATGCTAACAGTAATCAAATCTACATCGCTGGCCGGCCATCATACATCAATTATTCTACCAGTCAGAAAATCTCTAGGCCAAGCGACTCTGATGACACACGGAGCGTTAACAATGTACTGCTCCTCACCATCATGAACCCTATCTACCCCATTACCACGGTAAGTTGTACCAATATTGTTCAACATGGCGACATATTGTGAGTGGATGCTGAGCAGATTCAGCCATCAACTGTCTGTCTCTATCTGCCCATTTAATTAACCTCAAGAGTGTTGTCATAGTATTGTGTGATTTCTTAATTCCTTACTATGAGACATTTTTAATGCATGGACCTTAAACTAGACAAACATAAGTGCTGTTGTTGATACATTGTCATTTCTTTTCTGTAGGATGTTCTCTACACCATTTGTAATAACTGCGGCCCTGTGCAAAGGATCGTGATTTTTAGGAAAAATGGAGTTCAAGCGATGGTTGAATATCCCTAAGCAAAATGACTTCAGTCTTCTCTTAATGTGGTTTTATTTCTTCAACATAAATTGGGTTTATTTTATCAGATTAAACCCAGTCATAGTGTAGTTTAAGGTGAATATTCTAATAATGCCTTGATTAGCCAGCCCTCCTATTGTATAAGATATACCCCTGTTGAATCTAAGAAATGTTGTTCTCCTTGACTAAAGTCACATTTGACTCAGTCCAGAGTGCACAAAGAGCAAAAGCCTCTCTCAACGGAGCCGATATCTACTCAGGCTGCTGCACCCTTAAAATCGAGTACGCCAAGGTTAGTGCCCCACAACTTTACATACATTGATCAGCCACAACATTAAAACCACTGACACGTGAAGTGAATAACATTGATTAGATCATTACAATGGCACCTGTCAAGAGGTGGGATATATTTGGCAGCAAGTGAACAATCAGTTCTTGAATTTCATGTGTTGGAAGCAGGAAAAATGGGCAAGTGTAGGGATCTGAACAAATTTGACAAGGGCAAAATTATAATGGCTAGACGACTGGGTCAGAGCATCTCCAAGACTGCAGGTCTTGTGGGTTGTTTCCGGTGCACAGTGGTTTGCATCTACCTAAAGTGCTCCAAGTAAGGACAACCAGTGAGTCATGGGCGTCATGGCTCATTGATTTGCGTGGGGAGCGAATGCTAGCCCGTCTGGTCCAATCCCACAGAAGAGCTACTGTAGCACAAATTGCTGAAAAACATAATGCTGGCCATAATAGAAAAGTGTCAGAACACACAGGGCATCGCAGCTTGCTGCGTATGGGGTTGCATAGCCATTGACCAGTCAGTGAGTGCCCATGCTGACCCTTGTTCACTGCTGAAAGCACCTACAATGGGCACGGGAGCATCAGAACTGGATCATGGAGCAATGGTAGAAGGTGGCCTGGTCTGATGATTCACGTTTTCTTTTAGATCATGTGGACGGCCGGGGTCGTGTACATCATTTACTTGGGGAAACCTTGATGGGTCAGAGCTGTTTTTGGCTGCATGAAGGGGACCTACATGGTGGTTTTAATGTTGTGGCTGATCGTTGTATCTCATACTGCTTTTACTATACAGTGCCTTCTGCAGGCCTGGAGTCAATAACTTAGTCATTCTGTTGAAGATGTACAGTTCACCCAAAAAATTATCTGATAATTTACTCACCCTCATGCCACCCCAGATGTGTATGATTTTCTTTCTGCAGAACACAAATTAAGATTTTTAGAAGAATATTTCAGCTCTGTTGGTTCTTGCAATGCAAGTGAATGGGTGCCAAAATGTTGACACTCCATAAAGCAAACAAAGGCAGCAAAATACTAATTCATAAGACTCCAGTCAATTAATGTCTTCAGAAGTTATATGATTGGTATGGGTGAGAAACAGATCAAGATTTAAGGCCATTTTTGGAAATTCTTCTCCCTGGCCAGTAGGGGGCATATTGAAAACACAAGAACAACAATGTGAAAGTTGAAGTAGAGATTGACTGAGCAGGGAGGAGAATTTATAATAATTTTAGGAGCTTCAAACTTTTGGAACCATAAATAAAAGATCTAAGGAATTCTTCGAAAAGTCTTCATTTGTGGTCAGCAGAAGAAAGGAAGTCATACACATCCGGGATAGCATATTGGTGAGTAAATAATGAGATGATATTCATTTTTGGGTAAACTATTCATTTAAAGTCACAATGATTGTCTACAACATGAAATTTGATTTGTGAATGAACTTAAATCATCCCTTCAGTTTTCCAATGAGAAATGGAGCTGACTTAAATCAAGCATTGAGCATTAAGTGTATGTAAAAGTGATAGTTCACCTAAAAATCTTAATTTACTCTCCCCATGTCGTTCCAAACCCATATGGCATGAATTCTTGCTTGGATCACAAAAGGAGATAATTTAGCAGGATGTCCAATCTGCTCTGTGCCTGGTCATTATTCATTTTCATATTAATTCTTTACCATACAATGAAAGTGAATGGTAACCAGTGACAGAGCAGCTTAATTATCTCCTTCACTGAAAACCCTAATAAGTTAGCAGAACTCAAAAAATGTTAGGCAATCAGTTACATCACATTTTTAAGTTTAAGTTAACAACAGAAATGACAGATTTTTGTTTTTGTACTATGCTGTACATTTGTATTTGTACATGCATGTTAATTGCTCTTTAAATATTGAGTAAGCTAACTTACATATTGATGGCAATTAACTTTAAATTGAAATCCTTTGGTAATTTTATTACTTCAAGTAGGGAATATTACTAGCTAGCAAAAGCTAGAACTTGCAAGTACAGTGAATGCTTGCATGCTGAATGCATAATAATTGCTGGGAAATAGAGAGTCCAATGCTTTTTGCCTTGATCTAGCACCTGTTGTAGAAGTGTTGGATGTGCGTGCATTCCCCCCTTTAAAGATAAATCCCCTGCAATGTTTCAGTTAATTTAAGTTCCTGTACATTGTAAGAGACAAGTTTATTCAACTAAAAACAATTAAACAATTCAGATTACTTAAAAGTTGTCAGTTTTGTGAACCCAAAAGAAAGTTCATTTATTTAAACTAATTTGTATTATGTACAATTATTTTGAGCATAAGGGGTTTCGGTGTTTTGTGTTCCAAGCAAGAAAGTATGTCATATGGATAGGAACAACATGAGGTTGAGTAAATTGTTTCATTTTTGGGTAAACTGTTATAGTGCCTTATTAGTGACTTTTGGGAGTACATGTAAACCTCATACAAACTTATTCCTAATGAAATCTTACTCTTTATAGCCAACCCGTCTCAACGTCTTCAAAAACGATCAGGATACTTGGGACTACACCAATCCCAATCTGAGTGGCCAAGGTACTGTACTTCTCATGCACTCGGTCTGTGCTTCTCTATATGATTTATGGGGATGGGGGGGTGTGGACTGGCCTCCTTTAGTGACTTCCTTGGGAACTTTAAAGTAACCACAGTACCAGGTAATTTCCCTCGGACGTCACTTCAGTGACACTGCTTTATTCTTGCTTGCTTCTCTTTGGATTATAATACATGTTTCATTAAGTTATAGTTGCATATAGACATGTTCTAACATCACTCATCACTCCTATTAAAAAAAAAAACTACTCACAAATGTGTTTATTTAAAGCAAAGACATGCACCTGAGTAGGCATGATGATCAAACTGAAGTGCACATGTGACAAACGTACACTGTGACTTCATAGTGACAAACATACACTGGTCTGTTGCGCATGTCACCTATCTCGTGTTAAAGCACAAGTATTTCTCTCAAACACACAGAACCTGACAAGCAGGCACTCCTTTCACTTGTACTCTCACTAAGCATGACACAGCATCCAGCATACTACATGATGGAGATTTAATTTTTTTTGTGTGGTAGGCTTTATTCAGAGTAGCACCGCATTACATTTTTTACAGGAATGAAAGCAAGGCTGTGAGAGATTAATGGCATGCATTGTGTAAAGGTCCTAGATCACATCTAATTCTCACAACTTGTGATTTGACGTTTTTATTTTTGCCAACTGAAATTTGTTTTGATGAAAATTAGAATGTTTCCTTCAGTGTTTTGACAGCTGAAAGATCAACACCAATTTAATCAAAATTGCAAGCCATTAAAGACACTTAAGTCTATTCCTCACAGACTTAGACTCAAAAATCTAATACGGTGCTATTTTGAATAAGTTCTATGGGGCAAGTACATAAAATCGCAGGCTTGGACTCCGGTCTTTTCTAGTGGAGAAACTGGATCGCTCAGGAGACACTTTTTTTTCCCAGATTGTTGCATTTCACTCTGTGTACTGTTTGATAGTTGATTTAACATACAAAATGTTCGCCAGTGGTCCAATGGTCCGTTTAATTTTCTACAAGAAAAAAACAATTTCTCTCAGGGTGAAGTTGCTGATATTGAAATAAGAGGTCAGGTTATTTTTTTGTATTTGTTTTTGTCCATACAAACACTTGTTAGGGCTTAGAAGGCAGGCACTCTTAGATCAGTATTCATTTAAGCTCATGTGCTTAAACTAGCTGCTAAACACATTGTACATTGTCAGTATTCTCAGTCCTGTGCAACAACACATTTCAGTTACTGTCCAATCACAGCACTTCAACATGCCACATGGAACAATGAAACGGAACAATAATGAACTCGCAACAACTTAAATGCTTCAAAGATGACAATTTCATTAGAAACATCTCGACACTCAAGATATCCTTCCACTCTGCTAACATCTCCATTCTCCACAAAGGTGGCTGCTATCTCTCGGAATTAATGTCACATTTTGGGGGTTGAAATAATCACGTTGGATAATATATTACAGGCAGTCATTGAAGATCTTCCTTCCCACAACATGCACAACATGAAGCGGTACAGATACACAGAATGAGAGAAGAATTATACAGATATCTTCATCACATTCCCTGCCTAATGTCATCATGTTTCTTGGGTGTTTGGGATACTTTTGCACTTGCTTCTCTTCTCTTTCCTGAGATCAACATGCCAAGCTGACATTGCCCTGACAACACACCATGTCAAGATTTTTGCAACACATCAAAACATATCGCTTAATATTTAAGCAGGGATCATCATGAAAACATGGCATTGCCTTCACAACACAAGCCAAGATTGCTCTGACACAAAGTGGCCGCGCAGGTTCTCCTTGCGCGCAATGGGTAGTGAACATCATGATTTAATACATGACAGATATTATAACAACAACACAAGTTGACATGGTCACTTCTCACCGGTCAAGATTGCCATGACAACAAGAAGCAGACACTGCTTATATGTAATGCACAAAGATGACTTCGACTGTACATTATCCAAAGCGGCATGAGATTGTCACGAACATATCCTTCGCCTTCTCGCTAACAATAGTGAAATACACCCAACAAGACACTATGGGCGACATTACGACAATACACCACCTTAACACATGGAAAGGACCACATCTGTAACCGGGGGGACACATCCACCGATCACGCTGCTCTCCCTCCCCAAGCCCTATCTCTTTGTGGACTGAAGTGCTTTCTTTCTTTCATTTCTCCATCCCTCCTTCTCTTCCTCTCTGTGTTGAATCTGTTTAATTCATTGAGCACGGCTGACCGTGTTCTGATCCGTGTGTTACGCCCCCTGTGTGACGTAGGTGTGGATTAGTCTGACTGCTGGTGTGGCATCTCTCTCTACTAAACTCAGCACGCCATCTGCTGTCTGCTATCACCCTTTGCTACGGTAAGCACCAATGTGCCTGGAACACACCAAAGCCTCATGCAGTGGACTGGGAGCAGTATCCTAAAAGAACAGGAGAATGAATAAATGTGGAATCTTCGGGGAAATCATTTTAAACTGACAGATTTATGGGTTTATATTGCTCAGTAGTTAATAGTTCATCTAATAAGATTGTTTAATTCCTGGCTGATTCAGATAGCACATTGTTGGTAAGGTATTTTATGCCCAATTGGCACCCTTATATTGTTGAATAGCACTCTGCTGTGGCCTTTTAAAACTAAATAAAGAATCTTGTAATTTTTATGAATAGTGGATGTACATATCTTCCATTTTAGTGGTGTGAATCACTTGAATTTGTATAAATGAATTAATCGCACTGTTTTCTGTGACTAATCATGGTTAATCATGGTACATTATAATCAAATATATTTACTTTATACTTTGTCTCAAAGGACTTGCAAGCAATTGGGTAGTTGTCATTTATTTTAAGTTAAATGTTCATGTTAAAATGAAAAAAAAAAAAAGTTTAGACATTTTTACAGGTATAAATCTTTGATTCAAGTATATGTTTACATGCTGTAAAGTTGGGGAAAATCTTCTGCTGTTAAAATGAGATTAACTTTGTTTTTTCCAATACATAAGACACTATAAATACAGAAATAAAAGAAATTGAATGCATAAGTTTAATTTGCTAAATTTTGAAATCTCAAAATTATTATTTTCTCCGGCTGCCGTTGAGTCGATACCAGCACCCACTGGGTCTCTCATGCGGTTTCATTTTTGACACTGGTACAGATGACCGTGAGTGAGCGTTTTCAGGTTATGCGAAGAGATATGGCAGCTTGCCTGTATCTCTTCCACACCTGGCTCACCGCTTGTGGGTGAATTCTCCATACAGTAAATCTTGTCCCGTGTTTATTATGCCCAGGACATTTTTTTTATTTATTAAAGTCAACACAAAATCAAAATTGATCTTATTTACTTTTTTTAATGCATGTTCCTGGCCTTATAGAGCTCAACAGTCTGGTTCTGGAAGTAAAAATCCCATTAATTTATTCCATAGGCTAATTAATTTTCAACAATAACTTATAAAATTTCGAAGACACACCAAAGACTTCATTGATGGTATATGCTTCCTTTGGAGCCATCTGTCTGCTTTGTCAACTTAATTGTTTAAAAATCATGTTTGATTGTGGGATTCATGGTAAACGACTATGTCAGGGAAAGAGCCACCATCCACCACAATCAGAGAACCACGTCCAATGAAACCTGTGAAACTTGCCTCACAGCAACTGCGTGCTCCCATGACGCACTGTAAATGCTGTGATCGAGTTGGTCTCCTGTCACCCTTAAACTACTTGGCTATTTAGCAACAAACGTAAACATATTGTTTCTATACTTGTATAAAACTATTGGTTTTAGGTTGTTGTTTATATTTCCATAGTTTTATATTCAATTACATCATTCACAATGCTTCATGGGATTGTAGTTTGTGCCTTCATGAAAGACCGTAAGTACACAGCCTTGTACCTTTTGTCTATGTCCATTTTTCAATAAGTTTTTTCCTCAAAACAAAGTTTGTGATGTTGTGATTCACCTTGAGTGCTGGTTGGTTTGGTTCATGGTCACAACTCGTATGAAGGATTTTATGAAAAGTCTATGGAAGAAATTAATGCGGAAAATACTTCTGGAACCCAGACAGCTAAAAAAAGTGGGCGGGCACTGTTGTGCTCATATGCACAATTTATCTGTACAGATTATGGGGGAAAATTAAAAAGTTGCTCTTAATTCAACCCTACCCTTCTAACCATCTGGTTCAATTCTGATAATTAACGCCCACTTTTTACAATCCAATCTATTGCTGGTTAATAAAACCAAGTCCCACCCTACATTTTTCCTAATAAAATGTTGTGTTTTGCTTGAAAATGCACCAGATTTCGAAAGTAAAATGGATTGCATAGTGTTTTGTTTTCACTTTAACTTGCCTTCCTATGCTCCTCCTTTTCTCTTCTTGGACAAATTAAATTTGAAACATTTTCTTTCTAAAAGCTCGAAGCCTCCTAAAGTTATCCAAATTGCTTCACTGAGGGCAAAGATGCAGTTAACTAATTTGTTTGCTTGGAGGTTCCCACATTTTTTTGACTAAGCATTAATTGGTCAAAATGTTCTTGCTCCAGTTATGCAGTTTTCTTGCACTGATCTTGTCCTCTTCTATTGAAGATTCAAGTGTGAAGCATTTGTTGTTTTAGTGGCCTGACTTTTTACATGAAGATTTTGACTAGCAGGAGCAGTGATACCCATTTAATGTTACAGGCTTTCAAGAGATCAGTCTATTACAACTGTCCTGAATGTTTTGTGTCCGAATTGAGTGATAATCAAATTTTTGCCTGATGCTGTAAACTTTTGTATAAACTATTCTCATGGTTATGTAATATTATACATTACTGGACATTTATGTTAAGATTAGAAGCATTGTGTGTGTGTGTATATATGTGTGTATATATATATATATATATATATATATATATATATATATATATATATCTCAAAGTACTAAAGCAAAAATTAAAGAGTTTCACTAGGTTTTTGCTTAATCAAGCTGCAGTCATCATCTTTCTGTCCAAGTATATGTGACACTGCATAGTTGAATATTTGAAGAAGGGACTATCGCTGAGGAACTGTTAAATATGCACCATGTGTCACCTCTGTCTGAAGCCAATTCGGTTAACGTGTATAAACTTCACAAAAATCGGACTGTGTGATTCCCGTAGGACTAAAACATTTACATGTCATTTTAAAAATACAAATTGTTCTTTTAGTTCAGCTGAAATCTAACGTTTAAAGTGCTTATTAATGCACTGACTGATTGGATCATTCTGTGACTTATGGCAAAGGTGACTCGAAGGCTTTATTCCACCTTCCCTGTCATGTGTTTTTTTTTGGGGGGGGTTCTGTGATGATGTATTATGACTGGTGATATTGGCATAATTTTATTGGAGAAGACATTTAGTTTTCAAACATTAGTTTGTTCTTGCTTGCACAGATTAAACAGGAAAACAAGCTTTCTTGGATGTTTAGATGAAGAGGGGCAAATCCTTAGGAAGAACCACACTCTGCTGGGGGAGCTAACATGCATTTAGTTTTTTACATATGGAAATATGATTATTTTATTAGCTTTTTTTCTTGTTGCATATGTATATCTGATTTTGTGTGTATACCTGTCTGTGCAGATACCAACGCAGATGACAATTGGAACGATTCACAAGGTGTGTGTTTGGTTGTGCGTGTGTGGGTCCGTTTTGTAGATGTAAAGTCAGAGATTATGAAAGATATTGACAATTGAAAATGCAAATGTAGCTTGTTTTCTTTTTGTTGGACTTTTTTTTATCTCTAACGTATATCATACAGAATCTCCATTATGGCTTACTGTAGTATTGCAGTCATTTAATGGTATTAACACCCAATACCCACTGCATGCCAATCACAGAACTGCACAGCCCTTCCTCTCCTTTGTGTTTGCGCTTGGTTTTTACGCCATTTGTGTCGCTGTATTGTTTGTTCTCTCTCTCAGACCCCAATGCTAATCCAAATAAGCGGCAGAGGCAGCCAGCACTGTTGGGAGATCATCCACCAGAATATGGTTAGTTTGATACACGCATAAGTATTAGTAGTTTACAGTTGATTTCTCAAACCTTCATATCCTTTTCTCCCTTTCTAGCTGGTCCACAGGGTGGCTACGGTCACTATGATGATACTTACGGACCACCACCTCCACCCTCACATTTCGAGGGCAGGCGCATGGGCCCCCCAATTGGGCGTGGCCGCGGCGCCCCCCGATATGGAGGAGCGCAATTCGGACATGGACCACCTCCACCAGACTACAGTGCTCATGCTGACTCTCCTGTGGTGATGGTGTATGGTCTTGAGCCCACCAAGATCAATGCAGACAGAGTGTTTAACATGTTCTGTCTCTACGGTAATGTGGAAAGGGTGAGTTGAAGTTATAAACACTAAAATAAAAACATTTAGGTCGTAGAGTTTTCAAAGCTTTCATTCATCAATCAATCATGTGAACTCTGAGGTCTCACTCATCACAAGTACAATCCGTTTTTGATTAATGTCCGATTTGTAGGTGAAATTTTGGTTAACGTGTAGTTGTGTGGCTTCTTTTGTTTTCATTTCTGTGTGTGTTCAGGTGAAGTTTATGAAGAGTAAACCAGGTGCTGCGATGGTAGAGATGGGAGACTGTTACGCTGTAGATCGAGCCATTTCACACCTTAACAACAATATGCTCTTTGGACAAAAACTCAATGTCTGGTGTGTATAAAAGTAATTTGGAGAATACAAGTCAAAAGTTAAACCTCCATTCACTTCAAATTGGTCTATCCTTGTAAAAATATGTTTTGCCTTTTTAAAATATCTTTGCATTTAGTAGTCCGTAAATAATGGGCCAGACCACAGTATTAACATCTTCCTAGACCTGATTTTATTGTTAATTTTTTCATTAAAACTCTCCCAGTTCAGGGCAAGTAAAAATGGTGTATTCACATGTAATTATGAGATGGAGGTACTAATAAAATATATTTGTTTCTATGGCAACACTCCATATTGCCAAAACATCTGCATTGTTGATAACAGAAAAAATATTAATCACTACATTAATTCACCTTAGATTTTTTTTGATAAATGTTTAAGAACAAATAAAGAATGGGGGCCTGGTTAGCTCAGCGATTATTAACGCTCACTACCACCCCTGGAGTCGCGAGTTTGAATCCAGGGTGTGCTGAGTGACTCCAGCCATGTCTCCTATGCAACCAAGTTGCCGCAGTTGCTAGGGAGGGTAGTCTCACATGGGGTAACCTCCTCGCGGTCGTGATTAGTGGTTCTCATTCTCATTGGGGCCCATGGTAAGTTGTGTGTGGAGCACGTAGCATAAGCCTCCACATGCTGTGAGTCTCTGCAGTGTCATGCACGTGTTAAAATATGCAGACTGACTGTCTCATCAACTGAAACTTGTCCTCCACCATCCAGATTGAGGTGAGTAACCACACCACCACGAGGACCTCCCTAGTGGGAATTGGGCATTCCAAAGTGGGGAGAAAAAGGGTATATAAAAAAAGAAAAAAGCACACCAGGTAACTATTACCATGTTTACATGCACTTAAGAAAACTGTTTATTCCAGGTTTTTTGTATTAAGCAGTGATCTGAAATGTTAGTAAACAAGAGTGCTGATTTCCTTGCATCGCTTCAGGTATTAAGAGAAAGCAGTTTAACACACCCAGGTTTCTCCTGGAAAATGCAGCTTAATGTTGCACTGTAGATGCATAAGCAGTGTTCTGACATGTTTTTGAGGAGTGCGTAAACAGACTGGATAATAAACGCGATAGGATGGAGCCCAACAAGTCCAACATTTCTGGAAGTATGGTGGGAAAAGCACGTACACTATAAACTACCCATTTATACACAAATTAAAAATATTGACTGTCCCTTACATTTGCATATATATGCAGGTTGCGAAAGAAAGTTAAGGAAACAAACATAGCAGCAACTCTGGAAATAATGTGACGCATCGGAAAATAAAATATTTACTAGGGCTGCCCCCGACCAAATATTTTCCTAGTCGACTAGTATTCGTTGATTTTAAGCCATTAGTCGCACGTTTATGATATTAATTTAATTAAATATATCTATTTTGGGGGGCATCAGAATATGGTTTGAGTTCCAGGGCTGAGAAAGTATGCAAGTACAGAGAAATACTAAACCGTAATAATGAGCCTTTTAAAATATACATTTTTACAAGCGCACGTATGAAGCGAACCGCAGTGACACCAGCAAAAGCAGTAATGATCCTGAATGCATTTTGTTAATTTATAGAGAGAAATGCATATTAGGGTTGTGCTGACAGACGATCTTTGGGATCGACAATGCTCAGTGATCAGCAATAGCTGATGCCTTTGACGATGGCAAGATGATATTTGGCTCGTTTTCCCATGTATTGAATAATAATTATTATTATTATTAGTAGGCTATTATTATCAAATTAATATTACAAATAATTTGCCCCACGCTTGAAGAAAAACTTTATTATATTATTAAGAAAAGATGACAGAAAAGCATCTATGCGCATGTTTTTTTGCAAGAACAGTATCGTCTATGAGTGCTGCAAATGACCTCCGACATCTCAGCTCAGAAGGTGCTTTGAATTCAGTTCACTTTATTTCCACAGAGCAGTTAATTGTGAACGCAACCCTGCAGCCAGTAAAATAATCCAAAATATATCAAATAAAAACACATTCACTGAGAACCATAATTTATATTTCAGTGATTATCATTATAATTATTATTTTCACATTTTATAATTGTTTGTCTTCATTTGTGTAAGTAATTTTCCACCTGCATGTTTAGACGGATTCTTGCCTGACAGTAAATGGAAAGGGGTGTGTGTGTAATATATATATATATATATTATTATTTTATCGCTTAATTCTTTTAATTTTGTTTGGCATGCAATTTGAATTTAGAAATGTATTTGATTTAAGTTAAATCAACTTGAGTCAAGTCAATGCAAAATCACTAAAGCAAGAATATTCACCGATCCCTCAGCTCGGGGTTTCCGATGTAATTGGAAATTGTGATTTTTATATATATGCACATTGTGAAGGAGGGAGCAAAACAAATGTATTCACACCTGATGTATTTTCACAGATAGCAAAATACCCAACTGGTAGATAATTTACGGATGAGGTTCTTTGCCAAAGAGAGATGTTCACAACTGTTGTAAAACAGTCTTTCAAGAAGTTGAACACACATTTTAATTGCACTTATTTTTTCCAGTTTAATTTGAGCTTTTATTTAAAATTAATAAAAAACAAAGTTCAAAGTGTGAAATCGAGGCATCTTGCTTTATTGTGTAGGCTTATCCCTAACCCTGCTTAACAATAATTACCCCATAGTAACATCCAACCAGCGGAAATACATTGTTTTTCTGTGTTGTTTTTTTTTTTTCTGCGATCAACTGACCAATCAAAACTTAGTCGTCCAAGACTCTTCTCATCGACTAATGTTTAGTCGACTATAAGGGGGCAGCTGTATCATACACAAGGTGTTGCGGGGAAATTACTTGCTGTGGAGAAAGCTGCTTACTGACTGAGCCACATGTATATGGGAGCAAAAAGTATGCCGCTTATACAAGGCATGTAAACTGGAATGCTACTTTTTTGCAATAAGACACTTTCACTCATTGTCATGGTATCATGGTAATCTGACTGCGAATACTAAATTTCTACTATGGCATCTGAGACTGAAATCTATTGATTTTAAATAATGCTGTATCCAAGCCGCTAGGTGTCACTGTAAGTCCAAGATGACTTGAGTTACTGAGTGCACCTTTTAAGCTACATTATTTTATACTTCCATGTGTACTGAAACTGTTGTTTACCTACTGTCTGTTGGTTTGCAGTGTATCCAAGCAACAGGCCATAATGCCGGGCCAGTCATACCAGCTGGAGGATGGCAGTTGTAGTTTTAAGGATTTTCATGGCAACAGAAACAACCGTTTTAGCACTGCTGAGCAG
Source organism: Xyrauchen texanus (assembly GCF_025860055.1). NCBI lineage: Eukaryota > Metazoa > Chordata > Actinopteri > Cypriniformes > Catostomidae > Xyrauchen > Xyrauchen texanus. Next base: position 31,283,789 of record NC_068278.1, on the reverse strand, counting down.
GCCGCCAAGAACCGCATACAACATCCCAGCAATGTACTGCACTTCTTCAACAGTCAACCAGACAGCTCTGTTGAAGCTTTTAGTCAGGTCAGATATTACAATTTGTTATTTCCCTTTCTTATTCTTGGATTGTTTGTGTGTGTGGACTCTAGTTTAATGGTCTTTTCTGGTTCTTCATTTACAGATTTGCGATGAACTGGGAATCAAGAGCCCAAGCAGTGTCAAGCTGTTCACTGGCAAGAGTGAGTTACTAATGAGTTTAATGGGTGTATGTGAAAACTGAAAAATACACTGTATAAATTACAATAAAGTGTTGAGGTGATGCATGTTTGCTTCTGTGTAAATACGTGTGTGTGTGTGCACGCGCGCTCTTGTGTTGGTGGAACCCCAGGTGAGAGAAGTGCATCTGGTCTGTTGGAGTGGGAAACGGTAAATGACGCTATGGAGGCTCTTGCCATGATGAACCACTACCAGATGAAGAACCCTAGTAAGTCCCCACACAAACAGCAGACCTTACATGAGCTGCTACAAGAACAGCTAGGTTTAACACTACTGTACTTCACGATGATCCCAGTAATAGGCTATATCCTATTGCTATGATCCATTCTTAGTCTGATATTATATTATTTGTGTCATTATTCAAGCTTATTTCAGAGCCAAATCCTAACTTTTTTTTTTTTTTCTTTCTCAGGTGGGCCTTACCCATACACTCTTAAATTGTGTTTCTCAACTGCACAACATGCAAACTGAACCCGTAACTACACATGACCACTAACCTTTGACTCTTGGTGACCATTTGAACCCCATGTGGTAGCCCATTAATATTGATTTCTTAATTCTTGACCCCAGATGGAAAGAAACAAGACCGTTAAGGTTCTCTTTATTTCCAAAAGACTACTCAATGTTTTTGTACCATTGTTTAATTTTAAATTCATTCCATTGTTTATTTTAATTGTTATTAATGCTTTTTTTTATTTACAGTTGCCCTGTCTTGTATAACACAGTACATTTGATTGGGGGGGGGAACATATTAAATGAGTAAATACATCATTGTGAACCGTTTGTGTCTTGTGCATGCGTGTTGGCTCATTCACTTCTGCGCTCTAACAGCTGGATCACTGGCGTGCCAGCTGGAGCATTGGACTCTGCAACCAGAGAATTAATCAAAACTCAAAACAAACCAAATCTGAATGCAATCCATCAGATAAATGCACTGATAAAACAATGGTTATATCTTGACTATCAATGTACAAGTGAAGAGCATTTCACAGTTTGCATTACCATCTGTGTGTCCATGGCATTTCAAATTCTGCATTGCAGTTATTAGGAATTGTGGTAAGATGCAATAAAACACCACCACACCAAGGATGCATGCCAGAGCCATCTGAAATGAAAAACATTCAAAACGCTGGAAGTTGCTGTAATTGTGTAAATCTATGACTGTAAGGAACAATTTACTTTGTCTCAGGGTCATTCCTGTGTTTAGGCATTGGGAAAAGGAGAAGGGAAGTGCAAGGTCATACAATCGTGTGTGGGTGGGTGTGTTAATGGGCTCACCAGATAGCTGAGGAGCTGTCTGTTTTCACTCATGTGGAGTGCATGCACAAGAATCTCAAAACGAAAAGTGTAATCACAGTATGTGCTCGTATCCATATCCCTACACACAAACACTTTGTAAACTCCCTTGACTACTATGTCATGTCATTATTTAAAAAAATTTGTGTTGGGTACTTGTAGATAGTTTTGCTTTTTGTGAAATGAGATCGGTGATAAATTAAATTGAAAATATAACAATGCAAGTTAGACATTGTTCACCTGTTTGAGACCTCAATGATGAAATAGAAATGTGGAGCAGTTGCATCCTGGGCAACCACATCACCACAGGGAGAGTTCTTCTTACAAAGCCACCTATACAGAGTTTCAGCATGAAACACACTAATAACAGCTGCTGATTCCCTGACTCACAATTATGCTTTGGTTCAGGGGTTCCCCTTTTTTTGTCAGCCAAACCAGTTTCCTAAATTTACATGAAGTACCCTTTGATAACTTCATGTTATTTGGAGATAAAGGAATATTCCAGGTTCAGTACCCTCCTGAGACCCCATGTCCACATGTGTAGACATTACGTTTTGGCTTCGCTATAAGCTATGCATAATTTAATTTCACTTAAACCTATCGATCCTAGTTCAGGAGACTCTAGGCTGTAATTTAAAGGGTTAAACTTGTGATGCACTGCCATATGTCAAAACATTGCGCCGATCTCAGTGAAGTTTGTCTTTCAGATAAACGGCAACAAAACTACATCTGGTAAGAAACCTCATTAAGTTTTTACATTAAAATCAGTTTGAGTTCAAAAAGAAGAGTCTAGATTCATCCAATATGTCATATTAAAAATGTCATTGATTAATTGTGAAATGGCACACTGTTAAACAATGACCACTATAGGCTAATTTTCCTTAAAATATCCTATATTCACTGTGTATTATCTCGTTCATTTTTCATGCAAAATATTATTTTAACATTGTTGGCAATGATTGGATAATGCAGGCCATTACTTTGAATCAGAATTAATTATGCTAATTTTGATGTACTATCTGTAACGTCTCAAAAACATGAATAACCAACACTCATGGAAACAAAATTTGATAAAAATAAACATCTTTCTTTCTGGAAAATGCCGGTTTTGTTTAAAATTTCACAACATTGTCCTGCTGTCCACATATTTTTGCATAATGTTGATTAGCACACAAATGTTGTTAACTGAGCTTAAATTGTATTGAACCTGAAATATTCCTTTTAAACTACATAATGCTTATGCGTTTTGATTGTATAAATATGTAAACTAAAAAATTCTGCATTTTATAATCAATTTAATTAGGCATTAGCACTTCAATCACAATCTCATAAACCCCGGTTGGGAAACCCCACCTTAGAATACAAAACATGACAGATGTCACCTGATTCCATTGTTCCAGGTTCCATTCATAATAACGAAGCCTTCCTCAGTCACGTTAAATGAGTCTGAATCCTCCAAAAAGCCCTCTAACGCCCACACCAGTGCTTCCTCTGAACTGACACATCCACAAACACATTACATTTATTACAATGATAATCTTACTCTAAAACTATGCAAGAAAGGAGTAATGAGAGTATTAAGTGAACCCTAAATCTTGAAGACCATGTGATGTCATATGTTCTAAAATATAGTGCTTCACCATAAAGTGAAGTTTTGGGAAGTGATGCCATACCAAGCCAAATTTTTACATCTATCAGAGTGTAGTTTTGTACCTGTAATTGATGCTGTTATACCTCATTACTTCCTCAGAGCTGTATTCACGAATGTTCTTCCTGGAATAAGGACCACCACCAACTACCTTAAACGTGAAGCTAAAGAACACACACAGGATGTATAATGCAGAGTCACTTGGACACTTTATGATTTCTGGTGAACAGAAAAGCAAGAACCCATAATGAAAAGGGACTATATACTTGCATTTGAGACTGTCGATAGAATAGTGAGAGGAGCCTCACCTGCCCAGAAACTTCCGTGACTTTTCCAAGACCAGATCCTGAATCAGGAAGAATGGATAGAACACTGGAGAGTAAGCAAGATAGAGACTCTTTTATTCATTCAATAGAGAAAATTAAATTAAAATGTAAAGACAGATTTTAAAAGGTTTGCCAGGGTACAGTAAGGTAATAGCAAAACATATATTTTTTTGATTCACACAAATCTAAAAAGAAGAGGTGAGGAAAAGCAGAAGGGATGAGTGAAAAGTGAGAATAAATGAAATTACAGGGTTCCCACTAGTGGAGCGGCTAAGTGCTTATGTTTGGCAGAATCGTTCAGTTTATGATACAAGCGTGAAAATTGGCATGAGCAGTCTCCATGGGTCACTTGACAAGAAAATTGTCCGAGCCACTTGAAATTTCAAGATGGCGGCCATTTTTCAAGATGGCCGACACCTTAGTGGAGCAGTTAAGTGATATAGTGGTTTATTTGGTGATACAAGCATGAAAATTGGCATGAGCAGTCTCTGATGGGCACATTCATTGATTCTTTCATTAAGTTTCATCGTCATTGCTTCTCGTAAGGGGGACATTGCACTCTCATCTTCACATACAAAGCACAAAGCTTTCGAGGGCTGGGATCCTCTTGGCCTCTTGACATGGATATCTTTGGTATCTTCAGTGTCTTTAGCAGCAGTAGATGCTCTCTTTTGGGCCCTTTCCAGCTTTGTGTTACTGAACATAAGTTTACAGCTTGAATGATATTTTGCTCTGTTTCTTGTCAATGTGTTTTCTATGCCATCACCTTCATCTAGTCGGGTTGGACTAAGTAAGATAGGCAGAGCATTGATCTTATGAAATAATGGAACATTTCTTGCAATGGTATCATAACCAGTACGATCGTGCTCTCTGTTGAATAAACTCGGATGAATGAGTTTTTCCTTGGTGTCCTGCTGACAAATGAAACATCTGTCCCAGTTAGTTTTCTCAACTGTTATGATGGCTTCTGCCATGTCAAAAAATGAAATCTTGAAAAATGGCCGCTATCTTGAAATTTCAAGTGGCTCGGACAATTTTCTTGTCAAATGACCCATGGAGACTGCTCATGCCAATTTTCACGCTTGTATCATAAACTGAACGATTATATCACTTAGCCGCTCCACTACACTCAATGAATTGTCTATGAATTTCCCAATCATTTGTGATTACAGGAAAAGGATTTTTAAAACTCATTTTGATTCAGACCGATGTGCTAATGATTCTTTCAGATTGATTGATCATAATAGATTGATTATTAACAATTAATAAAAATTTACAAAATCCAACTCAAAAGGAACGATTTGCTCACAAATCAGAGATCACAATTGCTTGTGAACAAATTTCCCCCTACACATATGCAATATGAAATATCTTAGAAAAAGTGTAACTAGAAAACTTTATATTCTTTATATTTTAAGTTTTAAAAATTCTCAGAAATTTCCATAGAACATTATTGTCAGTTGTCATTATTGTTAATCTGATTTGCATATTTAAATAGTCAGGAGCTGGATAGAGCTATTTATGAAAAAAATGTATCATACAGTTTCACCTCATAATAAATAATGGTTAAATCATCTCTTATTTAAACATTGACAACAAGTTCTTACAGTTGTCATAGTAGAAGCAGGGTGTTACTGGGTCAGGGTTTATGCAGCTAAAGTTCCTTTTGTTCAGGTGCATAGACTCCTGCAGAGTGGTACTGACATCAAACACCAATTGGTTACCAGGAGGACAACCAATAGAAACAGGCACACTCTGCAAACCCTGAAAGAAAGAGAAAGAAATTCTAAAAGCAAGAAGGGGAGATGGAGAGAGTAAGAGAAACAAAGTGAGAGCATTACCTTGAGAATCATTCCATGGTCGGTCTGATGAAAACACCTCAACTCTGAATTGACAATCTTATCAAATAGTAAACAGACAGGTAAGAACACACACAATTGAAATACATTTAAAATATCACTTCAATCAAATCAATTCAATCTTCAGCCAAAGTCCAAATTCAAATGCCATCTGATTGACAATAAATAATTTGCTCATAATAATTAGAAGACATTGTTACATTAATTAGTTAGTTAACCCAAAAATGAGAATTATGTTATTATTTAATCAACCTCATGTTGTGTTACACAAAGAAAGGTAATACAGGTTTGTATGCGGGTGAGTAAATTATGCCAGAATTTTCATTTTTGGGTGAACTATACCTTTAAGATGCAATATAAAATGATTGAGTGGTTGTAGTATCACTGACCCTGACCAGCACACTGAAGGACAGAAGCCACTCTCCCGGAAACACCTGACCTTGAAACATCCCCCTGTCCATCACTGTCACCTAGACAACAGAGCAAAGGTAGATGTGAGTAAACAACAAAAATGAAAGGTAATTGCAAGAATTGTGTTTATGTTAGCATAAAGTGCCTTATAAAGAACTCCTCCACGGTTTAACATCACATGTCTGCTGAGAGTCACATGTAGATATCGGTAATCAGAGACCTCCACAGACATCCTGATATGATTTAAATCACCCTTACCTGCAACGGAATCAAACAAACACAAATATATTATTCCTAGGGTTGTCAATACATTAATTAATTACATTGTTTTGTAATATGATGCTTCTCCAATTTTAAATTAGCCTCTAAACATACATTCACTGAGCACTTAATTAGGAACACTTTTTCATGCGATTATCTAATCAGCCAATCATGTTGCAGCAGTGCAATACATAAAATCATGCTGATACGGATCAGGAGCTTCAGTTAATTTTACTCAGAAACAAAAAGCATCCAGTGAGCGGCCTTGTTGATGAGAGAGGTCAACATAGAATGGCCAGACTTGTTCGAACAGACAGAAAGGCTACAGTAACTCAGATAACCATTTGCAATATTGTAGTTAGAAGAATAGCATCTCAGAATGCACAACATGTCGAACCTTGAGGCGGATGGGCTACAACAGCAGACCACATCGGGTAATTTATTAGGACCATAGTGTTCCTTATAAAGTGCTCAGTGAGTGTATAAATATGCATTATATTCCTTTGTCAGGAAATTTCTACTACCCAAATGCATTCACTGTGCTAAGAACATTTTAAGACAACATATTTAGTTAATCATACTTAATTAATCTCAGTTAACCCCTGACATTTATCAATAATTAATAGCCCTCATTATTAAAGTCTTCATCATTCCATGTCAGACTGTATGAACGTGTGTGTATTTCTAACCCATGGGGTCCTGAGTGAGCTGCTGGGCTCTTAGGTAAAGAGAGAATGAGTATGAGGCTGTTCGGTCTAGGTAAACTCTATCAGGCAGAGTGGATGTTGTGCTGAGGTCAGGGTGTGAAAAGCCTTCCATGTCCACAATCACACCTGATGAGGACTCACTTATATACACCAGGTAGGAATATAAGTCCTGAAACATGACAAGAACAAATAATAAAACATGACATTTATAGAAGCATCATCACCAAAGCCTGGTCACAATTCAAGGAACAGTTGGATAGATCTTAACATTAAATACCACAGCACAACCATAATAACTGTGATGTGAAATTTCATTCTTAATTTTTACAGTATATTGACGAGCTGTATATTTGCAGTGAAATAGTCTCACACCTTGTACGCCACTTCATCCTTCCACATGCGTGAGATGGAGCTTTCATTAGGATCTCTAATGTCCTAAAAAAGGAAGGAGGACTTTAATATACTGTGATCAAATGTAACCCCATATAGTCAGGATACATGAAAAGAAGCATGTTTCTTTCAAAAGCCTCTAGCAGCAGAGAGTAATCTTAACAGTCAAATACTCACAGGAGGAAAGATGGTAAGCAGTCCATGAAATATTTAGATGTATAATTAACCTATTAATGATAGTATTTCTGAAGTGTACTTTACTCTTTTTTGGCCAGGGGACCTCCACAATTACACACAGTCTAGACTGGGAATTGAGCCAGACCTTATGTGGAAAAAAACAGCAATGTACACAGGTTGCAAGCATATATACGTATATTCTGCTGGTCAAATACCATTATGTTTTGACCATGCAGCAGCAGCAGGTGGTAGAGAAGGCCCTGGTACACAGCCAATGACTGTGTGGTGTGTAATCCAGAGGGGGGCGTCACTATGGGGGGGCTGGCCAGGTACCACTTCAATCGGTTAAAGCGCTCTTGATGAGGCAAATCCTCAAAGTAATCCCAGTCAAAGGGACATGCAGACAGAAATGTAAAGTGACTGTATGACCTATGAAACAGAGAAAGAGATGTCAGATAAACAGATCAAAGCAGAGTCAACAGAAATGAACAAACACAAAAGACAGAGCAAGCAAATATCTTACTGCAAGTGTTGAGTTTGGTGTGGTGCTTGAGCAAAATGACTGTAATACAGAATCTCAGGCACTGGAAGCTTCCTCTTCACAATAGAACCTTTTCCACCAATGTCCACCGTGTACATCACCTACACAGATATTGCAATTATAGTCTGTGCTTGTGCATTTTAAATAAAAAACTGATTTGTAGATCTGGCCTCCAGAACATTCCACCTGGCTATAGTTCTGTTGAGTGTACATGTGAACACATGTATTGTGTGTATGTGTGTTTGTATTTAAACCTCCTGTAACTCTTTACTGCTGTCATAAAACACTGTGAGTGTGCTGTAATCATCAGAGTAAGAATGAGGTCCTTTAAGAGCCTGCAGACTGGAGAACACATGCCAGCCCTGAGAAGGTCGCAAACGAAACACAGAATCTGTTCTTTCCTGACCCCACCACAGCTTCAGAGAGAAACAGAAAGAGAAGCACATACTTAATTTTACAAATACCGATAAGAAAGGTCCATTAAGAATGTCATATTTTCACATTCATATTTTAGTAATACTTCGATTTGAGGATTTGAAGAATTTCTACAACATAAACACACCTCCTCTTCTTCAGTGACAAAGGCAAAATTTCCATCAAAGGACAGAATGAAATATTTTATCATCTGCTCCAAAGGAAATCCTCTGAAGAACAGAAAATTCTGCCCAACATCCCAACTGCACAAACACAAATAAACATATTGATGCTTACATACACAAAGACTTATTTTAAAGAAAACTTTCACCCATAAATGAACATTCTCTCATAATCTACTCATCCTCATGCCATCCCTGATGTGTATGACTTTCTTCTACTGAACACAAATTAAAATTTTTAGAAGAATATCTCAGCTCTGCAGGTCTAGACAACGCAAGTGAATGTGGTTCAACAATTCAAGCTCCAAAAAGCACATAAAAGTAATCATAAGACTACAGTGGTTTAATTAATGTCTTCTGAATAGATCCAACTGGTTTTGGGTGAGAACAAAATGTAACACTCGATTACACTTCCTAGTGCTTGACCCATGCACAGAGCACTAGACGGCGCTAGGAAGTGTACATTTTGGTCTATTCTCACTCAAAACATGTTGGATCACTTCAAAAGATATGGATTAAACCACTGGAGTATGATGAATGAATTTTATGCTGCCTTTATGTGCTTTTTGGAGCACTATTGACTTGCATTGTATGGATCTACAGAGCTGAGATATTCTTTATTTATGTTCTGCAGAAGAAAGTCATACAAATCTGGGATGGCACGAGGGTGAGTAAAATTTTAGGACATTTTCATTTTTGGGAGAACTATTCTTTAAATATAATCATGTAAGTACTTGTGTAAGTGTTCATGTTGTGTAGTACATGCATGTTTACTTACGTGAGCACATATGAGCAGATAAGTGTGTTGCCCCAGATGTACAGGATTCCTGAGGTGGGGTTAAACGTAATTCCATTGAGCTTCAGCTCTACAGAGCTGCTCTCCTGTTGCTCTGTTATACACACACACACACACACACACATGTATATGCACATGCTTCCAGTCACATGAGAGTATTGATATGTTTTTTTTTGTGCTTATGTTGATTCTCACCATTAGGGATGAACTTAGGTAAAGGGTCACCCATGTGGAAATCACCGTCTATAGGAAAACACAAAGAACAGGGACATTCCTGACTGTGACAGAGATATCAGTAATAGTGTGGTTGCTTGTTAGCATTTTATACAATTTATCTCTGAGCAATTCAAGAACTTAACTATGTCACATGATTGGCTGAGTTTTGAAAAAACAGAAGAGAATATAACTTTAAATGTTTAGTGACTTAGTAGTTTTCCAGTAGAAGGTGCTAGTGTGGAAAATATAACACACAGCCACCTCAGAGGGCAGCCTCTGCTCCTACCTAACAGTTCAAATGTGTGCTAGTACAGTTGTTAATATAAGGCATTTTGCTTTGAGTAAGTTGTTTGGAGTTTTTATTTTATATTTGTTATAAATTTGCCAGTGGCTTATTATCTGAAGTGATAGTATACTAAATCCAAGGAACAGAGCCCTTGAATCCATGCAGTGTTCTAACTTTTAGAAACTCTGTTAGTAACACTCCACTTCCTGATTCATCTTTGCTCGAGTGTTGAAGCCTCTGAGTCAGAAGATCTGAAACCATTCAGCCATCATACTCTATGTTTGTTTCCCTTTGAGTTCAGATACCTAAGCTTAGAAATGTGTAGGAGTGTGTTAGTGTTCATGTATATACCTAGTGTGAGCAGTATGTACGAATGCTCATGGTCTTGTTGTGGAAGCAATTCTACTAGGATGATATCAGTCACATTTTGTTGAGCATTTTGGGCCGCTGAACGCACCTGGCAGCTGGGACCTAAAGGAAAAGATTAAATCAGTATCGTATTCTTCCTTATAAATAAATGTCAACATATCAGAAAGGGTCTTAATCTCATTCATAAGAAAATATATTAGAAAAGTATTAGTGATGCAGAGCATTTAATAAGTGTACACATGATCACTTCATTTACTTTATAAAACAATACACTCACAATTCTTAACACTTTTACGATTCATATCACAGCATAGAGAAGTCACAAACTCGCATGCTGTGTGGCCAAAAGAATCCACCAACTCCGTAAAGGTCATATTCCCATCTAATTGCAAAAAAATAAAAAGAGAGAGAGAGAGAGAGAGAGAGAGAGAGAGAGAGAGAGAGAGAGAGAGAGAGAGAGAGAGAGAGAGAGAGAGAGCGCAGATGAATGAGATGAAGAGGAATCTCTTTGTAATGAACATGATCATATTGGAGGAAAAAGGGGAGAGGGGAACACAATAAGGGATTCTGTGAGACACAAAGAGAGAATACAGTGTAGTATCTGACCGTAAACCTCTGCACGGTGGAGGGTTCCACTCTGCAAGCCTCCCCCCAAAACATAGAAGTACTCTCTTCCACGATGAGGAACACTTGCCGGTACCAAACCAGACACACAGACTGATCTTAATACTTGTTCCCATGCATCTATAAACAGAGAGAGAGAGAGAGAAGACAAGAGACTGTTAGAGAAAGAAAAAGGAGAGGAGATATGGAGGGGAAGAGAGAAAATTAATCAAATGTGAGACAGTAAGCAAAGAGATAGAGAGGAAACTTTTTGTTTTCATAATCTTTCAGCAAAGAGTTAAAATCTTATTCTACATTCAAAATAACTTTTCTTTTCTGTTGACATAACTCAGGTGGCCAGGCATAGGCGGAAATCGCGGGAGGTCAGGACCCCCTATCTGAGGGTTGTCCCCCCCTAAAATATCATTAAAATATGTGTATTGTAAATAATATAATGATATATTCTTAAAATAATACAAATGCAAACGAGGCAACAACAAAAAAAAACCTTGGTGTCCCCTTCAAAAATTGCTCTTGAGAACATTTTTGTGAAATTTTTGCCACAGGGGAACATAATATTAACCAATACCTCCATTACTACTATCCAATAAAATTGGAATGGATAAAATTAATATTCCCACAGAATATTGAAGAAGTTGCAAGTGCTGTAAAGAGACAGTTGAAAAGGGATAGTTCACACAAAAATAAGAATTCTCTCATCATTTACCCTCATGCCATTCCAGATGTGTATAACTTTCTTTCTTTTGCTGAACACAAACAAAGATTTGTAGAAGAATATTTCAGCTCTGTTGGTCCTCAAAATGAAAGTGAATGGGTACCAAAATGATGAAGATCCAAAAGGACATAAAGGCAGCGTACAAGTAATCCATATGATTACTGTTATGTTTTCGTGTGTTTTTGTTCGTCTTTTATTTTGAAAACTAAGTGCTTTGTTCCTGCCATGTTTTCATGTGTTTTGTTCATGTCATGTGACCTTCTTATTCCACTATGTTTATTAGTCCTGTCTCTTCATTGGTCTATGTTTAATAGTCTTGTTATCAGTTCTGTTTTATCATTGGTTCTTGTTTCATTGCCCTGTTTTCATGTTCATTAGTTTAGTCTTGTCATTGGTTGTCTCTGTCTTATAGTTACTCATGTTCATGTATTTAAACCCTCATGTTTGCTATTTATTTGTGTTATTGTAACGCTGTGTCAAGTCGTTCATGTTTGTTTTGTTTTGGATTCATGTTTTTGGATATCACTCATGTAAATAAACTGCACTTGGTATTTCACACATCATCGTCTATGTCTGCTCCTCTGCCTTCAGCCTGCCTCCTCATTATAATTACAGTGGTTAAATCAATGTCTTCAGAAGTGATATAATAGGTGTGGGTGAGAAACAGATCCTCAATCTCCACTTTTAAATTCTTCTGCATTCTTCACGCATATCGCCACCTACTGAGAGGGGAGGAGAACCTATAGTAAAAAAGACTTAAGTATTTATCTGTTTCTCAAATATCCTTCAAAACAATATTTGTGTTCAGTAGAAGAAAGAAAGTCATATACATCTGGAATGGCATGAGGGTGATATTCTCATTTTTCTTTTTTTTTTGGTGAACTATTCCTTTAAGGGATGCACTTAGAGCAATTTTTTTGTGTGGGTGAGTAAAGAAAATAGGCCCATTATTAAAATATTTTCCATTCTACTGGTAATGTATAGACAACAACCAATGTTCTATTTCAGAAGTGATATGTATAACAATTTCATCCAGAGCTTTTTTACCTGATGGTGGCACTTTGAGGGGTAGAAGTGAATAGTTTCCAAGGTAACGGTATAACTGTTGATTGTGCCTGATAAATAGTGAGCTCTCTGTAGATATTGCTTCCTGAATCATAGAAGAGTTTTCCACCTGCGGACAACTCAAAGAGCCTGACCGGTGGCTCTCTATATTCACCTAAACATGTACATACAATTCATTTAGAGGCACTTAAAACAGGCACAAGCTAAACACACACAAATTATAGCTAAGCAGCTCCATGGCAACCAATTCACACAAAAGTTTACCTCTATGAGTGATGTGAACTGAAACTCTGTAGCCGTCATAAGCACAGCTTTTAAGCCTGGTATGCCTGGCAACAAAAGAACAGGTGTGTGGTCCACTGCAGCCCAAAGTGGACGAGATGGACTACCAACTCTCAGCGTGTCTTCTAGATCCTGTATCTATTCAGAGATAAATACAACACACAAATATATATTCTAAAAAGTTCTGCATTAAAACATAGGTATTAATCATTGCATCATTGCTGTATAAATGACTCTACCATGCATTTTTGTTGTAGATGTTCAAACGTAGTGTTATTATGAAAGATGAATGACAAAAAAAAAAAATATATATATATATATATATATATATATATATATATGTATTTTTGTTTATTATAACACTAATATTTAAAAAAACTGTTTACGTTTCATGTTCAATATGGATGAAAGACATTAGAGACAACATCACTTTTAAAGAGAAAATAAGGCTTTCACTTCATAGTTTTACACTTGTGCTTGTCTTCTAATGACTTGAGACTTCAGAAGACATAATGACGTTTCCGGTAAGGGAACATATTGAGCAGTGATGCTCCCTGATCTTTACGATACATTATGGGAACTTTTAGGGAGCAAACGTTTCAATGCACTGGAACAATTTTGCAATTGGAACAGCCCTACAAATGGCCGACTCCCTTATCAGTGCCCTGACTACTGAACTAGGGAGCTGATTGAGACGCAACAAGATACTGTTACTCTGCACTGACTTTTTTAAAGGTGCACTCAGTAAGTTTTTATACATGTCCTCGTGGATTTACAGTGACACCAAGTGACATTCAATCACAATAGTTTTCCGTTGTTACCAAAATGCCATTGTAGAAAATCCCTTTTCACAGTCAGCCATGATTAATTTAAACCACTAGTGAAAGTGTCCAATGACATGGCAGATACTGAGATTAAGCAAGAGTAGTTTTAGACTGATCAGGTGATCTTAACAGGGCAGCTCCCATGACGGAACCCTCTCCATCTAAAATAAATAGCTTTTATAAGTTTCTGATATGACTGGAGTCTTCATCTCAAGTAAGTTAATCGTGATTATATGCATACGTTTCAAAATTACATTTAATTTCTATAGGAGTAAAACGTTTTTTTAAATGGGAGAAAAATTACTGAGTGCACATTTAAATATAAGTTTTTATTCTCTTTGACCTTACCTCATTGCCAAAGGATGTTTCAGTTTTTCCTTCCTCTGTAGTACGCACATAGCCATTCACATTTATGGTAAAGCTGCCCTCAGGTTCACCATCACAGGAACAGAGAAAGGCTATTATATGCCGATAATGATTTATAAAAACAAAATTTACACTGACACACACATATTCTCACACACACTCACCTTTTCTCAGGTACATCCTGAGAACCAAACCCATTAGATTTAACTTTCAGCCTGTACACTACTGAATCATTGATGATGGGCATTGGGGCATACCAGCCAAACGGACACATCTTACTTCCACAGGGTGCTACAAACACAAGCAAACTCCTCAGTATAAATAAATTATTTTATATTTACAAGCATAAGCAAGCACTGAAACATACAAACCGCTGTCTGATAATGGAGCGGTTTTGAGTTCCACTTCCAGTCTCAGCAGTTTGAGGCGAGTGGGGTGTGAGGACTCCTGGAACCTCACAATCACTATTGGAGTCAAACCCGTCAATAAACCGTCCAGCATGGCTTTCGCCGAAGACTCCTACAGACACACACACTTAAGCATTTTGTGCATGAGTGTACACATTAGTAACAAATAATGTATGTAGAGAAGTTGATTTAGCTACCTTGGAACCACACAGCAGGTCTACTCTGATGTAATATGGAAATCCCATAAATATCTGAGACACAACAGAGCATTATAAAACATTACACACAAAACATTAAGTACACAAATCAAGTTCAAATCAAGATTCATGATTTATATATATATATATATATATATATATATATATATATATATATATATATATATATATATATATATATATATATATATATACACATACACTCACCTAAAGGATTATTAGGAACACCATACTAATACTGTGTTTGACCCCTTTCAGCCTTCAGAACTGCCTTAATTCTACGTGGCATTGATTCAACAAGGTGCTGAAAGCATTCTTTAGAAATGTTGGCCCATATTGATAGGATAGCATCTTGCAGTTGATGGAGATTCGTGGGATGCACATCCAGGGCACTGAGCTCCCGTTCCACCACATCCCAAAGATGCTCTATTGGGTTGAGATCTGGTGACTGTGGGGGCCATTTTAGTACAGTGAACTCATTGTCATGTTCAAGAAACCAATTTGAAATGATTCGAGCTTTGTGACATGGTGCATTATCCTGCTGGAAGTAGCCATCAGAGGATGGGTACATGGTGGCCATAAAGGGATGGACATGGTCAGAAACAATGCTCAGGTAGGCCGTGGCATTTAAACGATGCCCAATTGGCACTAAGGGGCCTAAATTGTGCCAAGAAAACATCCCCCACACCATTACACCACCACCAGCAGCCTGCACAGTGGTAACAAGGCACGATGGATCCATGTTCTCATTCTGTTTACGCCAAATTCTGACTCTACCATCTGAATGTCTCAACAGAAATCGAGACTCATCAGACCAGGCAACATTTTTCCAGTCTTCAACTGTCCAATTTTGGTGAGCTCTTGCAAATTGTAGCCTCTTTTTCCTATTTATAGTGGAGATGAGTGGTACCTGGTGGGGTCTTCTGCTGTTGTAGCCCATCCGCCTCAAGGTTGTGCGTGTTGTGGCTTCACAAATGCTTTGTTGCATACCTCGGTTGTAACGAGTGGTTATTTCAGGCAAAGTTACTCTTCTATCAGCTTGAATCAGTCGGCCCATTCTCCTCTGACCTCTAGCATCAACAAGGCATTTTCGCCCACAGGACTGCCGCATACTGGATGTTTTTCCCTTTTCACACCATTCTTTGTAAACCCTAGAAATGGTTGTGCATGAAAATCCCAGTAACTGAGCAGATTGTGAAATACTCAGACCAGCCCTTCTGGCACCAACAACCATGCCACGCTCAAAATTGCTTAAATCACCTTTCTTTCCCATTCTGACATTCAGTTTGGAGTTCAGGAGATTGTCTTGACCAGGACCACACCCCTAAATGCATCGAAGCAACTGCCATGTGATTGGTTGATTAGATAATTGCATTAATGAGATATTGAACAGGTGTTCCTAATAATCATTTAGGTGAGTGTATAAATATATATATATATATATATATATATCACACACACACACACATACATACAGTGGCAAGAAAAATTATGCCTTGGAATTAGCTGGTTTTCTGCATTAATTTGTCAAAACTGGTCATCTTAATCAAAGTCACAAGTATAGACAAACGCAATGTGCTTAAGATAAAACAAACAAACAATTATAATCTTTCATGTCTTTATTGAACACATCCTATTAAACATTTACTGTGCTGTAGAAAAAGTAAGCAAACCACAAATTTTAATAACTGGTCGATCCTACTTTGGAAGCAATAACCTCAACCAAGCTTTTCCGGTAGCTGCGGATTAGACCTGCACAACATTCAGAAGGAATTTTGGGCCATTCTTCCTTACAGAACTGCTTCAGCTCAGTCATATTTTTAGGATGTCTGAGAGGTCATTCCACAGCACCTCTAAAAGGTGGATTTTTATAAAAAAAATATAGACATTCTGTAGTGGATTTACGTCGATGTTTATGGTCATTGACCTGCTGCATCACCCAACTTCTACTGAGGTTCAGCTGGCGCACAGCCACCCTGA
The DNA here is from genome assembly GCF_025860055.1 of Xyrauchen texanus. Lineage (NCBI taxonomy): Eukaryota > Metazoa > Chordata > Actinopteri > Cypriniformes > Catostomidae > Xyrauchen > Xyrauchen texanus. The sequence goes on along the minus strand of NC_068278.1, from coordinate 31,267,150 downwards.
CATTGTCCTGTAGGATATCTTGATAAACTTGGTAATTGATTTTCCCTCAATGATAGTCCAGGGCCCAAAGCAGCCCAAATCATGATACTCCATCCACTGTCCTTAACTTTTGTGATAATTTTTCATGTTAGTATGCGGTGCCCTTTGTTTGCCATACGTAGTGCTGCGTGTTCTTCCCAAACAATTCAACCTTAGTTTAATCGGTCTACAAAACACATACCCAGTAGAGTTGTGGAGTGTCAAGATGGTCTTTGGCAAACTTCTGGGCATGTAGCAATATTTTTTGATGGAAAGCAACAGCTTCCTTTGTGGTGTACTGTTTAATGTTTTCTGTATAGTAGACTAATGAACAGGGATGTTAACAAGTTCCAATGATTCGTTCAAGTCTTTAGCTGTCACTCTAGGGTTCTTTTTTAACTCATTGAGCATTCTGCAGTGTGCCCTTTGAGTTATCTTGGCTGGACAGCCACTTCTAGGGAGAGTAACACAGTACTAAATCATCTCTATTTATAGATAATTTGTTAAACTGTGGACAGATGAATATCTAAACTCTGCTAGATAACTGTGTAGCATTATGCAAAGCAACTATTCTTGATTGTAGGTCTTCAGAGAGCGTTGTGGATGTTTCTTGTAAATAGCAAACTCAAAATGTTTGAGTCCTTTTTATAAGTCAAAGTAGCTCTAACCCACACCTCCAATCTTGTTTCATTAATTAGATGCCAGGTTTGCCAACTCCTGACTCTAATTAGCTTTTGTTGATATCATTAGCCTATGGGGCTCACATACATTTTCCAGTGTACAATGTGAATCTATGAACAATGTATTCAATATGTATAAGAACCATACAATAAGTATGGTATAACTTTGTGTAGTTATTTGTCGATACAGATTGTGTTTGTTCATTACTGTAACTTTGATGAAGATCAAACCAGATTTTAGACTAATTTATACAAAAATGCAGGTAATTCAAAGGGGTTCAAATACTTTTTCTTTCCACTATATATAGGATTTGGATGTGGGCTCACGTTTTTATGTGTATCCACAGGCTGGTCGGTTAAAGTTTCCATTATGGCGTGAACACTGGGGTCTAGATCCTGCATCTCGATGGCCCCGTTAAGCCACGAGACTGGGATCCACAGACTGCAGGCTTCCGTGGAAATGTGCTCGGGTTTACACAAGCGCGCGCCCCACTCGCACTCTGCGGCGCGAGATCCTCCAGACAGCGCGAGCACCATAACTACAATCATCCGCATTACTAAATAAACACACAAAATAAAACAAATACATGTATATTAACTCAGACTTACAAATCTATCGCTATAATTCACACTGTATGTTACTCTACACCCTGTTTAGGAGCACTTCAGCCTCCTTGTCTATCATCTCAATCCCCCTACATACCTCTGAGGATGGCCATCCCAGTGCCATTTTAGGGTATGTTCTAGGGGTTGTGGGTCATTCAAAATATGCTACCCATGTTGGGAGCACATCTTGATAGGCATTTTCACCACCTTAGATTAAAAAAAGAAAAACGATTGGCAGTTTGTTTGTCAATCCATTCCATATGCACATGTTCCAGTCCAGTGGTTGCCCGTTCCAAACAGTAAACATACAACTGGCTCCATTTAGTGAGTGTGCTCGCAAAAGAAAAACCTACAGTTGAGGTGTCTAGTCAGAGACGGATGGATCTATGGCACTAGCAACATCGCGGGAGGTCAGAGCCCTTCTAAGGGTTTCTACAGCTTAGCATAAAATAGCATAACGCGTCGGTCCCTTAGACAGTCTATGGGCGGCACACCGGCGAGGAGAAAAGAGGCTGTTTTTTATGGGTCTATTGAAGAGATGCTTCAGTGTGCTGAATAAACTGCTTTTGTGGTGAAACAGCTAATCACTTAATGAATTAACCGCATGTTCGCTAATCTTCAACATATTTTACACTAAACAGTCCTTTTAGAATGCACTGTGTGTGGTGATTACTACGATAAAATTGCTATTTTATAGGAAATAACGCGGGAAATTTTGCGACAGGTTGGTGTCAGTTTACGGCTCTAACCATTCATTTGTATGGTATCCGCAAACAGTGACTTACTGTCGTAACACGTTAGTTGACCGTTACGGGACTTTCTAAAACCCTCTCCTATGAAGAGCCGCGGAGGTTGTTATATACATAATAAAAGAATCTCTTCCGAGGCATCGATCGATCAGCAACCCGCTCATCAACTGGAAAAGGACCTCTGCGCACCAGCCCAGCGAGCCCATAGGCCCAGATGTACCTTAAAGCGCCCCTGCTGGTTATAGAAATGACACAATAGGATTGTAAAAATGTTTGTCTGAAGTTAACACATTTTACTAATGTCACAAATTCACTGTCAGTAAATCGCCAGGAAACTTTGTTCAGTAAACTTCTACTCGCAGATGTAAACAGTTCGTGCTAAATCTTAATCTCTAATACGAATGATTTACCGATACGCTATTTAAATTGGGGGAAAAAAAAATAACAGCGAGATATAATAAAATCAGAGTTACTGCCTAAATGATATACCCTTGAGACCTCTTTTTAAGGCCAAGAGACATACAGTGGCGCAGGTGATGTGCTCGCTTCCTCCAGCCCGCCAAGAAGATTCCCCACGACGCATGCACGCGCAATGTATACTGTGTGCTGTTTTGGTTTATTAGCAACAATGTTACTCAAAGCTGTGTCCATGAAGTTAAGGAAAAAAGTTTTGCTGACACACACACACACACATACACACACTTTGAAGCAACTATTAGCTGAGAAGACAATGAGAATTGTCCATTGTGCTGAATTTGTGGTGGTTCGCTTAAAAATTCTTTGCAGATTTTCACACAGCTACTATTTGAGATGGTGTCCAACAGATTTTGGGGTGGTGGTTTCATTATAGGAATATTGATTCTGAGCAACTACAAACAGCTCACAGAGATCAAACCTGACCTCACAAACCAAGTCTTTTAAATGACCTGAACAGTGAAACTGGGATGGGCACCCTCCAAGGAAGTATGGCACAAACACAACACTACTTCCCTTGAGAACTTTGAATTTTGGAATTTTATTGATTCAGTCAAGATCCGCTGACATTTAAATTCTAAGCAGATGTACACATTTGACATTTACATCAAGCAAATTTTTGTCCAATGTGATGCTCTTTATAATGAGAATGCCACCTTCGCCCAATACCACCTACTACAGACAAGCAAAAGCAAGTATCAAATCATGGTTTTAACAGGCTATGATGCACACTAAAGGCTTTTAAACCATAAATAAAAGGACAAGTCCTTCTATATATCCTGCCCCAAATTTATGTCTCAATAGGAACTACGTGAACACACAAAACATAATTTGTCATACCATTTCATAGGGTTCGTCTGGCAATATGATATATATATTATTTTTTTTTTTTTTTTACTTTATTTAACAGAACAGTTTGGGATAGTTACACAGTGTGTAGGATGTAAGATTGAATAAAGCCCAACTAAAAACTGCCAACAGCAAATTCAATTCTTTCTGTGTGTGGCCAGAATCATGTTAAGCTCAATCGACAGCATCTGTGGCATAATGTTGATTACCACAAATGTTTTTGGGAAAAAGAGACTTGTCCCTCTTCTTTACATTTTTTTTAATGAAAATCATGGTTACAGTGAGGCACTTACAATAGAAGTCCATGGGGACAATTTTTTTAGGGTTTAAAGACAGAAATGTGAAGCTTATAATTTTATAAAAGCTTAATAAAATAAAAAATGAATTCTGTTAAAACTCAGTAGTTTTCTTGAGTTGTAAAGTTTAAATCATAATGTTTAGTCATTTTTGGGTTTATTGACATTACATGGTCATGGCAACATTGTAAAATTGGCTTTAACTTTACACAGAAAAGGTGACTAAGTGATTTGATTTCACAAAAATCATGTTAACACATATATTGTTTATGTCTTGTGGCTAAAATATTGAAATTGTTCGTATTTTAACGTTTACGGATTGGCCCCCATACACTTCCATTGAATGTGCCTCACTGGAACCCAGATTTTTGCTTTTTATAAAGAAAATAAATGGTAAGTCAAAATATTTCTGTGGTAATCAACATTACTTCACAAAGTCTGTCAATTTAGCTTAACTTGTATTGAACCCAGAATATTTAACTTCATAGTCATGATGTTGGTGCTAGATTCAAGGATTAATTTGATTTCTTTTCCCACTCCTAGAGCAGGTCTGCCATTATCACCAATCTTTGCTTGTTCCGGCCATTCAAAACAGAAGAATAGCAACTTCTTCACTTTACAGGCAAGACCACTCAACTTACATTCAAGAAGTCTTCTTTGTATGTATAACCACATAACAGATAGGTTTCTTACACATTTATCTCCTTAACCACCTTCTGAATAATAGTACAAGTCAGTGTTAGGTTGCTGCTACGCTGTGTTCATTACTGATTGAAATAGCTTCCTGTTCAGTATCTTGGTTTTTGATTGGCTGTTCTGTTGAGGTAATAGGCAGTCTTGATGCTAAACTGGCCAGTCGTTGAAGAACAAGATCAGCTGTTGTGCTCAGACTATGCTGTAGGTAGAAAAGAGGATAGAAAACAGAGACAGCTAATTAAGTAAAAACATCAAAACAATAATACATTCTAAGAGTTTCAGACAGAATCAGCTGTGTCAGTCACCTGCAGTATATGCAGTCCTTTTAAGGTAAGAACAGCTAACTCTCTCAGTCCATCCCCTGTCAGGTCAAGATAATTCAGTGACAGGATGGGGCTTTTAAAACTCCGTCTCCACAGCAACTGTAACTGTCCTTGAGCAGCTCCCATTGGTTGGAGAAATTTGTAACAGAGTAGATCCTACAAGTTACAAATCAAACATCACAGTACATACAGGTAAACAGCTTGTACAACAACAACAACAACAACAATTTACATTTATATAGCGCTTTTCTAGGCACTCAAAGCGCTTTACATAGTATAGGGGGAATCTCCTCAACCACCACCAGTGTGCAGCATCCACCTGGATGATGCAACGGCAGCCATAGTGCGCCAGAACACCCACCACACACCAGCTATTGGTGGAGAGGAGATGGTAGAGTGATGTAGCCAATTCAGGGATGTTCCACTATGTTATAAACTCTTTAGTTCTGGCAAACCATTGTTTGGCAAGTGTTGAGCGTTCAAATGTTTTTGTTTTTAAAACAGCAGTGTACCTGTCCATATGTTCCCAGCAATAACTCATGTTGTCCGTCAAAGTCTAAATCCACAACCAGAGCACAGAGAACTGCATCGCACTGGTCACTTTCTGGTAAACATAGCTGTCTGCTCAGTCCATACTGCTCCACATCCCTGTACACACACACACACACACACACACACACACACACGCACACGCACGCACACGCACGCGCATGCACGCGCACGCACACACGCTGACCATCAACTATACACATGGTGCAAAACAAGCAACACATTAATTGACTCAAACCTGTAAACAACTGCCATCTCTATCGCACTGGTTACCAAGAGATTGAATGCTTCCCGTTGACTACCTGTGAATAGAAAGACAGCGAGAAAATTATAGTCTAGAGAACTAAACATCCCTGTTTAAAAAGAGTAATAATTAAGCTAAAACCATTAATTAGAAATAGACCTGTAAAATCTGATTGCAGACAAATGTGTAATGTATTTCTGTAAGCTCTCACAATTCTATGAGTACATGCTACCGACCACGTGTAAATCATGTGCAAGACCTTGTGTCCTTTCAGAACTGCCATAACTTCGTTTTGATAGAAATGAAATGAGTAATGAAAACTTTTACTAATAATTAAACTTAAAAAAATAGCATAAATTAGTAAAAAAAAAACATTTAGTTTTTCTTTTTAAACCATATACTTAAATAAAAACATGCTTACATTTATTTATTCAAAGTAAAGTTTATTCCCAGCTCCGCTTCATACATTTTATATAATTTTCCAGCATAAGGGCATGGTTTGTGGTAAGATGTTTGTGAATGCGGCGTAATGAATTTCGGGAAGGTCAATTTTATGAACAAATTACTCCACATTTACGAAAGTTTACTGAATGATGCCCTTAGTGTAAATTATAATTGATAATAATGACAATTTGTGGTGTAACACTCACTGTTTGTGTCAGTGTTGCTGTGCTGTTCTTGCAAAGGGAACAGTAACACGGTGGAGATCGGACTGTCATGCTGAACCCGCCAGTTCTGGAGAATCTCTGAGTCACACACATTACACACAACACATCCATTACAATTGTCCATAGAGAATTTGCAGATTGTACAAAGAAAGCCAAAAACTTGAATCATGTGGATTGTATGACCCAATAAAATGAGAGAATACCAGAATCGCAGAACTGTGTGTATGTGTGTTTCTCACCAGGTCCCTTCTGGTTGACAAGTGAAAGTCCCACAGAACCATTCTGGCATCCAAATGCAGTGAGGCGACGATTTTCATCAATGCTAAGGACATCTAACCATAACACACTGCAAAGCACAGAAAGTACAATATGAAATACTAAATAATATTACAGAAACAGAACAACACATCAGACTCAAACTATTGCACAAAACAAACACACTCACTTGCTTGGTAGGTCCTGCAGTTCAGGAAAGAGCCTTTCTACTGGTTGTTCCTCAAACTGGTGCAAAGATGCATTCTACTAATCAGAGGTTTATTTAATCAGAAAATGTATTCCAATTTAAGAACCAATTAAACATCTTTAGTATGGGAGCATCAAAGAGAGACAGAGAAAAACCTTCAACAATAAGAATGAGTATTATACTGATTATGTCACAGACTATATGCTGTGTTGACCTCTTTGTAAAGATGTATGTGTTGATCATGCCCACTGAGGAGAAAAACAGTCTCACTGGATCCATCTGGACAGTGCACCCTATGCACATAATTTCATTTTGTTTTTAAATATATATAATGTATGTAAAGACTGTATATACTGCTCATTTAATTTAAAAACAAAGACTACAACACAAGTAAACACTCACTCAGTGTGAAAAAGCTGGAAAGGAGTGAACTGGAGCTCCAGGTTTAGACAGCTTTCTATCAACAGGATGAAACCATAACATCACTAGTACTGTGAACATCACATCACACTATGTTCTCAACACAACATTAAATTAATTTTCAACCCAATATTTTATAATCTTATTTAATTCTGTAATTATTTAATCTACTTTAATTTTAATTTCAACATCATATGTTTATCTTTAAAATATGATTCCATGACACCATCACATGTAGATTGAATCAACAGATAAAAAAATTACTAATATATGTAGCATGTAATATAATTTATGTTAATTCCTCAAATGCTGATTCTTTAGAGTAATGATTTGATAATATAAAATAAATATATTTTTTACAATACGACTAACTCACGTGCTATAGACTCCAGGTTAAACTCTGACCCCGGTTCATAATCACAGTAAATGTTTAGGAATGGAGTTGCTTTATCTCCTGAGTCCTGAAAGGATAGAGGAAAAAGAGACATAGAAATAAAAACAATAAAGATCAAAGAGTTATATTAAAGCAAGAAGGCATGAGAGGACGTGCTATATTGTAAATATTGTCACAGCTGAAGGGCATTGTTAGAAATGTTACAAGTGAAATGCCTACAATGCATTCAACCATGACTATTTTAACAATATAGCACAGCCTTGTGCGCTTTATTGCTTTTATGAGTGGTTTCCACATAGTAAAATCATTCCAGATGTGTATGACTTTCTAATAAAACTACAAATTCTCTTCCTCTATACATTTTATAACAACAAAACAAAGATCACGAAGAAGAGGATGTTGTCATGTCTCGGCTGTCCTGTGCTTAGCACTGGGGCATCACGAGCCCCTGTTGCCGTGGCTGCAGCCAGTGCATCATGCAGCCCTGCAACCACTACTGCCACCACTGCCTGTCCCCCGAGCTCGATGGCACTGGTGCGGCACAACAGTTCCGTCCAACAGAAGAAACCAAAAAAGACCAAATTTGGGCCCCTCGCTGACCAGGACCGAATATTCACGAACCTATATGGGTGACATGACAGGAGACTGAAGAGTGCCCTGAAGAGGGGAGACTGGTACAAGACCAAAGAGATTCCTGATAAAGGAGAGACTGAATCCTGAATGAGATCAAAGTGTCTGGTCTGGGTGGCCGAGTTGGTGTTGGATTCCCCACAGGGATAAAGTGGAGCTTCACGATCAAGCCCGGTGATGGCAGGCCTAAATATCTTGTGGTGAATACCGATGAAGGAGAGCCTGGCACCTGCAAGGACAGAGAGATTATGCCTGATCGAAAGGCATGCAGGTGGCATTTGTGGTGGTTGGTATAATCTCCTTTGTGTTATTCCTGGTGGGTCTTCCACGCCACTGATCCAACGTCATATGTGCGATGATGTTCTCATAGATTTTATGCACTTCTTGCAGGTAGGAAGTGGACTGGATGAATAGGGCGATGTGGTGCTTTGTGAAAGGTGATGCACAGTCAGCAGAGATTGACACGACCTGAAAGATCAGCAAACAGATAGAGGGCTACACCCTCTGTGCCTTGAGCCGCATGGCCAGTTCAGGGATTGATCAGTCACTTCTGCCCCTTGATGGAGAGCAGAATTGCAGACTTCAAACAGAACAGCTGGTGCGGCTCAATTGAAGGCCCCTATCTGCATCCATTCTCGATCATCCTATCATTAATTGTTATTTAAGTAAAGCCAATATTGTATATCGCTCACTTATATGTGAACTTTTATCTGCTGGCAAGTTCTTTGAACATTAAAATAGCTGAATTTGTTCCACCATGGTGATAACTCATACTTATCATTCTCTTGATTGTGGATAACTTAGTACAAAGTAAAGAGTGAAAACTGTTGAAGATATATATAAATACATTCTCATCCCAGGCCATTAGGTGGCATTATGCACGAAGAATGTGAATCGTCAAAAACAAAAGAAGAATGTGAATGTGAAAGAGGAGATTTATAGTAAAAATGAAATATTGATCTGTTTCTCACCCACGCCTATTATATTATTTCTGAAGATATGGAATTAACCACTGGAGGCTTCTGGATTACTTTTCTGCTGCCTTATCTGCTTTTTGGAAACTCAAAGTACTGTCCACCATTTACTTGCATTGTATGGACCAACAGAGCTGAGATATTCTTCTAAAAATCTTCGCTTTTGTTAAGCAGTAGAAAGACAGACACATCAGGGATGGCATGAGGTTGAGTAAATGATGAGAGAATTTTTATTTTTGAGCGAACTATCCCTTTAATATAGTTGTAGTTATGGGACAATGAAGCAAACCTTAATGAAGGTGATTCCTACGACCAGTCCTCTTTTCGGCGCCGATTTGTTAAATGCGTCAATGGAGACAATCTCGGCATCAACTGTATCAAAATAAAAGACAAATCATGCATTTTGCACAGAACCGCAGGTTTCTAGATAAAGCATACAGCTATACAGAAAGGAATGTGGTGTCACCTGGTATGTATGTGAACTGAATCTCTTTGGCCACAGGTGTAATCTTCTTCTGCAGGTCCTGATATCTGAAGCACACTACTTTACCCTTTAGTGTTGCTGCTAGCAACTCCTGCTCGCCTGCTTGGCATAGTCCGTATATGTTGCTTTGCGAGGGGAAACGACAAAAACGGTCTTCCACAAATGGACACAAGTCTTTTATGTCCGGAAACATATTAAAGAATAATAATCAAATCAAATAAATACTCCAGAAAAAAGCAGCTGGACTGTCACGCGAGTAATAACAGTAAACATCCGGCTTTGGGAGGGTTTGTGAGAACATTTAACCAATCATCTGCTGCTTTTGTCCTTCTTGACAAATCAGAGCTTTCCAAATAGGCTGTCGTCATCAGATGTCGCCGCAAAGTGAACGGAAGCTACAGAGCCCAACTATTCCGCTCTAGTTTGGCAATCCCTTTTCCTTGCAAGTTGCACTTTTGTCTCATAATTTATTTTTTTTCTGTAGGTGAGATGCATTAACCAGTGAAATGCTAATGTTATTTGTTAATATTGAGAGAACGTTGGTTTCCTAGAGGGGGCGCTCGGCTGCTGTGAAAGGCGCACTCCCAATGGAGCCTCACTTAAATCTCAGGTGTTTGTAATTGCCAACTGGACATATTTGTACATTAAAAAGTTAAGTTAGAATTACATAAAGAGTGAAATTTGCGATTGTGATTCATTGGCCAATCCACATTAGCACAGATTTGCATGACAATCTCTTAAAGGTATATTTCACCCAAAAATGAAAATTCTCATCATTTACTCAATATCATACCATCCCAGATGTGTATGACTTTATTTCTTCTGATTAACACAAACAAAGATTTTTAGAAGAATAATTCAGCTCTATTGGTCCATACAATGAAAGTGAATGGTGACATAAAAGCATAAGAGTAATCCATAAGACTCCAGTGGTTTAGTTCATGTCTTCTGAAGCGATTCAGTTGATTTTGGGGGAGAACATACTAAAATGTATCTCCTTTTTCACTGTAACTCTTGACATTAACATGTCTCCTTGGCTATTATGGTGGTGCCTAGAGACTGCAATGGCAAGATGTAATAAAGGGAGTTTCATTTTGGTCTGTTTTCACCCATCGATTGGATCGCTTCAAAAGACATGAATTAAACCACTGGAGTAAACCACAACTATGAGCAAGCTTTAAGAATTACTTTTGAAAAAAATACACAGTGCTGGGGGGATTATGATGAATTACATGACAAAAAATGCAATCAGTAACGTAATCTCATAGATTACAATTTTGGGGGTAATTAAATCCAATTACTTTTGGATTACTTTCAACCTAATTTTATTTTATTTCACATGCATTTGAGTAGAATAATCATTTTGAACATAAAAGTACAAAGAGGAAGAAAATGTATTCCATTCTTTATTAATAACATAAAGAGCCTCAGAACTCTCTATGTGTAAATGTTCTTTATGGCATTTTTAAAAAGTGCATTAAACATTACATTAATTAAATAAATATTAAATCTAAAAGCAATGACAGTGCATGGCCAAAGTTTAGAATTCAAAACACTGAGACATCAAGCTCATTTTAAGTGCATAAAACAATAGCAGCATTTCGAATATTAATGACCACAAAATCAACAACATTGAAAAAACACTATAAACACCGATAAACATTTAACCCTTACTGCTTACTGATAGTCCATCATCTATTCCAAAACTAAGGTGAAAGATATTATCTTTTGAACAGCTAGAATATTCTAAAAGAGCAGAATATTTTAAAACAGCAAAGTTCCACTGAGTCACACAAGGAACAATTGTGTCAAGTTTATGTCAATTTCTTGCAGTGGTATCAGCAGCAACAGTAGAGTGATGGGCTTTGTTCCATATTGCTGCACATTTTGCAGTTGAACTTGTGTATGCAGGTCGGACCCTTGGAAATGGCATCCACCTTTGAAGCAATTAAGTACAATGAGTGAGCACACCATTGGTGAGGGAGTAAGAAATAATATATATTTTTTAGAAAATATGGGAGGTTCATTGAATCTATTTCATTCAATGAACCTGAAATCAACAGCAATGGCATTGCTAGGTCAAAGCTATACAGCTCAAAACTCTGACAATCTTAGTTTTAACCCTTACTACTTAGTAATTGTCCATCACCTATATGCTGAGGTGCATATCGTACTGTTGTAAAGTAAAAGGTGCACATGCTCAAAATTTTCATCTGTGAGAATATTGCACAAAGGGGTAAAAATATGATGATATCAATACATTATTAACAATTTACTGCATTGCCTTGTTAATATGTAATCATGTAATCTGTAAAAGTAACTGTAGTCTGATTATGAGTATTTCAATATGTAATTTAATCCAATTACAAGTACTTGATTTTTGTAATCTGATTACATTATCTATTACATGTAATTCATCACTACCCTGAAAATACAGGAATGTATTTAAATATGCATGCTTTGTGTAACCTTGTTACTTTTGAACTATCTAGCAGAAAGATACATAAACATTACCTATACACAAAAGAGGGATATTAATTATACCACAAATTCTCATAAACACATTCTTTCCCCAATTAGAAACCACAACGAATTCCAAAATAATTGTAATAGAGAAAATTAGGGTAATCTGAGTCATTGGATAATGCAGGACACCTAAACTCTGATCACATGTACATTTTTAGAAATTAAAAAATACTAAAAGTGTTCCAGATTACCTTAATTCATCTACCTACAAACTCCAATACCTGCCAGTTGAAACTCCCATAAAAATGTGGGACACAAACATCAGTGACCTGTACCTGCTTTGACCATTTATTTCCATGTCCCTTTCATTTTTTCACAATAATAAATTGCAATAAATTAAATTAATATGGAGGTTTAATACCTTTATTGTGTATATGTTTTAAATTATGTATGCTTCTGAGATGTAAACTTTTGTTTGTCATATCATTAGTGTATTTGAACCGCTCTTAATTGAATAGAGAAGAGAAATTCCGCTAGAGGTCCAGACAAGCTGTCCATTGGTTACTGGGTCCCTTTCAGACATTAACAGTCCAACTGATATTAACACAGAAATACATTTACACAATGCATTAGAAATTGTCCACCTGTTGTTTTTCCTCTTCTTCAAATAGCTGGATGATAAGGTGATTACAGTGACAGTGATTGTGAGAAGTTGTATTAGTCAGAGGGAGAGCCTCTGTTTCTTACACATATTTACCTTATATTCACAGTTTATGAAGATGTATTGTGTACCTTATACTAATATATATATGCTTAGCTCACATTGTTCAGAGCGAGAGAGTGTGTGCGTTTCTTTGGGGATTAGAATTGTGTGAGTGATTGGTGCTGACAGCGGTCTGTGTATTACTGGCTGGCCTGCAAATTAAGCCGCTCCTTTTTAGACTGCCTAATCTGGATTAACTGATGCAGTGTGCCCGCAATGATGCACCCCACTACCCTTCTCTCCCTCCCTCAATCTCTCTCTCTCTCTCTCTCTCTCCCCTTCTCTGTTTCTTTCTCTATCTGTTACCTGATTCGCACTCCTTCACCCCAACCCATCTTCAAATTTGTCCTTCCCCTACCTGTGTTTCTTTATTAACGTAGCTACATTTTGTTTATTTAATTTATTTGAACTCTCTACTCAGATATGTTTGTTGCAGTGTCACTGTGTTGGCTGTGTATTTCTGTGCTAATGTGTTCTGTGGTGTGTGTGTGTGTGTGTGTGTGTGTGTGTGTGTGTGTGTGCGCGCGGATTAGAGTTTAGTCCACTTCCATAATTGCTCTTGTGCCTGCGTAGCTGGTTGTTGCCAGATGGACGGACTGGTCCCCCCACCCCCACCATTACTGCGCCGTGCTCCACAAAAACTTCCCCTTCTGCAAACATACCAGCTCAGATTATAACACAAAAACATCCAACACTGACAAAAAACAACAACAACAAAATAATTCCATTTATTTGCTTTTAAAATAAAACAAAAACAACAGCTGAAAAAGTGGCTTGTACTGTGGTTTAAAAATCTATGAGAAAAGTGTAACAGAATTATAAGGAAAAAAGATCAGTAACCTGATCATTAGTTTGTCACACCGTAAATAGATATTTTGGGAAGATATTGTCTATCTTCTGTAATTAATTCCATGTTCAAATGTAGAAACTAATAGGTGGGTATACTTATGAATGACAAATTCAATTATTAAAGAAATACTGCTTTAAAACCCTTTGAAATTGTGTAAGTGTATTTCACCATTCTACTATTTTCCAATTACAGTTATATCTTTTGATAAGAAATCAATTTTTTAATTTTTATTTAAAAAAAATCTACTTTTCTGTTCAAGGTTTACATATTTTCCCAAATAATACTAATACATAATACTAATACATGTTTCACTTTCCATTTTGCATATTAACATTTCACGCCTTGTTGTTAAGCTCCTTTACAATTTACTACATTCTCTACAATTTTAAAGAGTTTTCTTTTTTCTTTTTACCAAGAATTAAATAGTAAACATAAACAGGTTTGAAAATAGAATTATTAGCAAACACATTTTAAAAAATAGTCCTGGTTCTATCAACAAGAAAGGTAAAATTTGCATTTCTTCTATTGAGTTTTGAACTCTCTACTGAGCTATATTGTTACATTATATATTCCTCTTTAAAATTACCATTATTTGTTATGTGGTAAAGCAGTTTGAAAGAATCCCAAGTTTGAAAGTATCCCAACCCCCCAAAGAGTTTGTCAGCATGTCTAGGTTTCCCCTTCACCCTCATTATTTTATAGGAACAAATACAGTGAAAAACAAAAGAGCTCTAATTTTAGTTACTTATGCTGACATGCAGAATGTTGGCCAGTACATGTTTAGGCAAAACAAAAAAATTCAGTATAATTTTTACATATGCATATGTCTAAAATAAATAAATGTAGTATTTCTGTCATCATTAAAATTTGGGGAATCCAAATATTTGTTTTGCTCTTGATTTCCCCCCTTGTAGTTGGGTTTGGAGTAGACTATACTGTTCTTAGGGATGACATACACCTCTGTCACAGCCAAATAACCCTGTCTGCACTGTCTCTGTCTTAAGCCAACCTATTACATTCAGTTCATCTTGAGTACCATTTGACACCTTTCTCTTGCCTCACACTTTCTCTCTCCTTCTCTGTGTCACTAACATATACTAGACACAATACAATTTACACATTTTCAAATAAAACATACTGCAGTCTCTTTCTAATATAGAATATATTAAACAGCTCTACTACAGCAAAGAGGGCTGAGATCCTGCTTTGGAACTAGTCAACCATCCATTCATATAGCTGTTCTCCATTCTTCTCTCATCTGGGCTCCCATCGCTGGTCAATATAGCATTCCTCTCTCCATCTTTGTCCTGTTTTGTTAATTCTTTATCCACATATCTCTTCGTTTGGTTCTTCTGTGTGTCCTTTTTTCTGTTTCAGGTCCTGATAATTGTTTTCCATGGGAAATGTACATATTCTGTCTATCGTCTGCTCCTGTAGTCTGATGAGATATCTCTCTTTCCTCTCTTTATCCAGGGTTCAGAGACTTTTCACATAAAGCATATTAACATAATTCAGCAGACTATGTGTCTGTGTGTGTGTTTAGATCTAGATAAAACTTTTACAAACCACCATGATGTAAAACGTCATGTCAAAACATCTATCAGACCATACATGTTATGATAATTATGCTGCTTTGTGTTTAGACAAGAAAGTATATGACAAAAATATTCATTTAAATTCATTAAGATTTTATTTGAAATTTATTTATTTTTATTAAGTAAACAGACATATACCATATGAATTCAAAATCAAAGACATTAGTGGAACCTTTGGTTAACTGACACAACACGTTAGGAAAAGCTGCATCCAAGTGAAAATCTTCAGTAGAATGTTTGCAAAAACTGATACAACAAATACATTTAATTTATTTACTCTATAGATAATGTGCCTTTAAGTCCACGACGCTATTCCGAGATCTGTTATTTTAGTGGTTTCCAATATAAAAGGTGACATTTCAGTAGTTCGTATTTTAACAAAAATTCGAAAATCGAAATAAAGAAGACATATTCACGTGTTAAGATACACGTCAAAAGTTAAGAGAGAGAGAGAGAGAGAGAGAGAGAGAGAGAGAGAGAGAGAGAGAGAGAGAGAGAGAGAGATGTGCTCCTTGATTAGCTGCTCAGTGTCTTATTGCTCAAAGTGTCCCGCTCCTGTCTTATCCTAAGGACACGCGCCTTATCCCAAACTCAACAGAGTCTACAACGTAAGTAGGCTATTTTACTTATAACTCCATTACAAAACATTTAAAAGAGAAAGCTTAATTCAGTGCGACATTAACGACCAAGTTTAAACAAAAGAGTGAAAACTTGTTGGAGACATTGAAAAGCGGCCGAGCATCTACAGGTGTCTGAGGAGACACGAGACGGACGGAGGACCGCACGCACCAGGCGCGAGCAAAGAGAAGCGGCCCACAGGAGCAGAGTACGACCCCCGGCCCATAAAAAGTGTCACAGAGGGAAAAAAAGAGAGTGGGAGAGAGAGAGCAATAGAGAGAGAGAGAGAGTGCGAGAGACGAGGCCGTCCCAAGTATGATGTCCTACATAAAGCAGCCCCATTATGCTGTGAATGGGTTAACACTGTCCGCTTCAGGAATGGACATGCTCCACACCGCTGTCGGCTACCCAGGTTAGTTTATTCTGATTAATATATATTATTTTGCTTTAGGCATTTTATTAATTTTGTTGGTCGTTGAACACAGATATCAAAATATTTAGAGAGGGGGAAAGTAAAACTAAAATTAAGCTGTAGCCTCATTTACCCTATTTCATTACAATAGATTTTTTCTCAATTTTATGCAATGTTAAGGGAGTTACATTTTACCCTTTTATAGCCACATTTACACGACTTCCCACGTAGGCTATACTAATGTCAAATTTTGTCCTGTTTATTTAAAAGTTACCTTAATAGTCTTTGCAGAACATAAATCAGAATGTTTGTTTTTATTTTTATGTATTTATTTTTTGTTGTTGCATTTTACCAGTCGAATGTATTGACATTAATATAGCCTACATTTTTCTTTTCATTAATATCTGCTACTTTGACTTTTATTAGGTTAAATTGCATAGGCTATATTGTCAATTATGAATTATTTTGTTTATATATCTTATCTATTTTATTTACAATTATCTATCTATCTATCTATCTATCTATCTATCTATCTATCTATCTATCTATCTATCTATCTAGTCTATCTATCTGTCTGTCTGTCTGTCTGTCTGTCTGTCTGTCTGTCTGTCTGTCTGTCTGTCTGTCTATCTATCATCTACATAATAAGTATACAGTGTATTGTCAATAATTGTTTAAGTAATTTTAGCAATGGGAGCTGTCCATTGTGCTGATTTGGTCACACATCATGTCTGTTTCTCTGTCATTTCACTGACTGTTTCAAGCTCACACTGAATAACTAAAATAAAAAAATTCAAACACAAAGACAGTTTTTTTCTCTTATACAAAAAAACTGCATTTCTTTCTTCAACTGGAAAAACTGAAGTTGTTTCTCGTCAACTGTTGGGTGTCCATGTTTTTTTTACATATAGCCACTCCGAGGAAGCAGCGCCGAGAGCGCACTACCTTCACACGCACCCAACTGGACATTCTTGAAGCACTGTTTACCAAAACACGCTACCCAGACATATTCATGAGAGAAGAGGTGGCTCTGAAAATCAACCTCCCAGAGTCAAGAGTTCAGGTGAGCCCATGTGACACAGGTGAGATCTAAGCACACCTTGTCTAATGTCTGATTTAGGAGTAACAAATGAGGTGCTGCCAGTAAAATAAAATGCATTTATCCCAGAATCCAGCTTACTTGATATGATGTGAAGGTAAACCATGCATCTGCAACTAAATAAGCACAGTGAAACAGATTGAGGTTGAATCCATTTCAAACAAGCAATTTGTTGGTACAGTACTGAATATAAAGAATTCTTCATTTCTATATAATAAAAGAGAGCGATGGGCTGAAACAGTTATTTTCCTTTTTAACACCTCTTTTATTTCTCTCGCTTTCCCTCTCTATCCCTCAGGTGTGGTTTAAGAACCGCCGTGCTAAATGCCGTCAACAGCAACAGCAGTCCAGCGGTCAGCCCAAGCCCCGTCCCCCCAAAAAGAAGTCCTCCCCAGCACCCGAGCTGACCTCTGATCCTGGTGCCAGCTCCTCGTTGGCAGCTGCCCCTGTCCCAGCCGTGCTCTCTAGTGCCAGTGCCGGCACTGCACCTGTTTCTGTGTGGAGTCCCACTTCTCTATCCCCCCTTCCTGATCCATTGTGTGGCTCCGGCACACCCTGTGTGCAACGCCCAGCTCCCTATCCCATGAGCTACGGTCAGCCCTCTGCCTACAGCCAGGCCTACAGCTCCTCTCCGTATTTCAGTGGCCTGGATTGCAGCCCGTACCTCTCTCCCATGACCACTCAGCTGTCAGCTAATGGGGGTGCTCTGTCTCCCCTCATTGTGCCCTCCATGGGCGGCTCGCTCAGCCAGTCACCCTCCCTCTCCTCCCAAGGATACGGCTCCACCTCACTGGGTTTCAGTTCCTTAGACTGCCTGGACTACAAGGACCAGCAGGCCTGGAAGCTCAACTTCAGCACTGTTGACTGCCTCGACCATAAATTCCAGGTGCTGTAGAAAGTGAGGAGGAGAAAGTTAGGAAGTGAAGAACAAGAGCAAAGGAGAAATTGGAGAAGAAAGTGTAGAGAGAAAGAAGAATAAATGAAATAGAACTATTGCTTGAAATTCCGGAGACATTTTGATAATGAACAGGATTGAATCAGCAGGATTCATATGATTTCAGAGAAGAAAAGGGGTGCCCATTTTGGAACAGGTGTTCCTTTGAAATTCAGATCTGCTCTGTGACTGGTTGAAATTGAAGGGACTCCTCGAGTCTACTAATCAGTCATCGTTATTAACCATTTACCTCTCTCTACACACACACACACACACACACACACACACACACACACACACACACACACACACACACACACACACACACACACACACATGTTGGTCTACCTATCATTATGAGGACTTTCCATAGACATAATGACTTTTATACTGTACAAACTATAGATTCTATCCTCTAAACCTAACACAACCCCTAAACCTAACCCTCACAGAAAACTTTCTGCATTTTTACATTTTCAATAAAACATTGTTTAGTATGATTTTTAAGCGATTTGAATTATGGGGACACTAGGAATGTCCTCATAAATCACATTTATAGCATAATACCCTTGTAATTACTAATTTGTAACTTAGAAAATTGTCCTCGTAAATCACAAAAACACGCACACACACACATGTATGCATGCACACACATACGTTTACACATCTAAATGGGGACATACCATAGACTTTATAGTGATTATTGTTAGCTTTTATATAAAAACAATATATCTAACTCTGTCCCACACTCTAAACCTCACAGAAATCTTTTTTGCATTATTCGAATTTTAAAAATCATTATTTAATTTATGTATGGATTGTTTTACCAAACAATGACATCCCCAAATATCTCCAAAGGGAGGTTTTGTTCGATTTAGCTCACTTCTGGGTACAAATTTGTCCTCAAACTATAGTTAAGTAAGTGCACACACACACACACACACACACACACACATACACAAACACACACACACACACACACACACACACACACACACACATTACACAACAGGACAAAGACATGCACATAATTGGAGGGGAACTTCTTGGTTTCTCTGCAGATACAAATTGCTCTCTGTGGGACAAAGTTGTTCTTTCTACTTTAATTTTTTCACAAGTTTGGATTGATTTGTCTGTACTGGGAGGCATTAGGTGTCCCTGTGTTGTGCTTTTAGCTTGCTGTTATTTATGTATTGTTAAATTATGTTAACTTATAACAAATAATGTCTTTTTCTGTTAGTCTGAGTTAATAATTACTAATTAAAATGAATTTAATGGCATTATGTGCTGTTGATATATGTTTTCTATTTGGGTAACTTTGTGTTGAAAAATGTTGGTGTTTACAGCAGTGGTTATGTTGCTTTGGCTGAATACATTCACGATGGGAACTAAAGATTTTACTCTTAGTATAACTACAGAATTAAACGTGTCTTTGTTTAATGAGATATGTTTGAAAGTTGTCTAACTCTGTTTCTCACTTCTTATGAAAAATTATTTAAGTACAATTTTAATTAATAAAAACACAAAATACATGGCCTACAAGGGACACCGGTGATCCACCTCAGAATGGACACAATTCCCCCTAAAGTATACTTTAATCTGAATTTACACAGAACAAGCATTGTAACAAATAAGCATTCCCATAAAGTCATTGGATTAATGCTAACAACTCATTATGTAAAAAAAAAAAAAAAAATACAAACTTATAAACAAGTCATCGTAAAGTACCAAATAAATTATAACAGAAAATGACTGTGGAACGCTCTCGCTCTGAGAGAGGGAAAACACAGGAAAACGTCTTCAGGTAACAGGGTTTTTATTCCTTTTTCAGGGTACACAATAATGTCTTCGTGGGAACACTGGGTTCCCTTGTCATTCTCTCTTCCCCGAGGCTCTGTCGCTGCTGCTTTATATGCCGCTCTCCCCATGCTTACTGAAATTAGACACAGGTGTTAGACATAATTTAGCTCAGGTGTAAGCGCCCTTACCGCTTTTCTCTCCCGGACGGGCGCTTGACCACGCCCCCGCTGCCACAATGACACATTTTATTCAGATGCCTTTAAAGGGGGATATTTTGATATCAACAAAGCATCTGGGAATTCAGACTTGTAATTCAATTCAAAACATAATTGAAAGCAGATTAACTTTTCATGTGAAGTTTAGCACTTTGGGTCTATAAACAGGCTGTGAAGTGCAATGATTCATTAGAATATCCACATTCTCTTTCTGTTATCGTGACACCCTTGGGTCAGAAACACAGGTGGTCCACATGGTGAAGGCATCAGGGGGTTTTAGAATGTTGAAGGTGTTGTCCGGTAATTGTGTTGCTGTGAAGGTGTGGTGTGTGGCCCCGCCCATGTAGCCATGTGTTGGGTTATTTTAGCCAATGACCCAGAGAGCACCTCAATCTCCTTACTGTCACCAGAACACTACCCTAAAGCAATTAAACAGGATTACTGAACCTCTCGCTCGCTCTCTCTCTCTCTCTCTCTCTCTCTCTCTCTCTCTCTCTCTCTCTCCTTCCTCCACACCTCTCCTTGTATCTCCTCCTGTTGATTCCATTTCCCTGTCTTTCTCTGCTATGACTCCATCACTTTTCTATAACTATTCCATCATTCTTTCTTCTCAGTTCTATGAGCCACTCCCTACAGTTAAAATTAGAATCAGAATTAAATTCATTATAAGGGATGAGGCTCTATACACTATGCATTTTAACAGCAACATGTACGTTTACTGAAGACTTATAAAATAGTTTTACAACAGATTCAATTTACAATATCAGCACATTTGAAATCCTTCACCCAGAATCACACAAAAACATACAAATTTAAATGTTTTGCACGACCACCAGAACTTTTCAAAGGAACTTTTAGTATTCACAGCACTAGTATTCTGTCAGCAGGTCCATTACAACCAAATGTTTCATCCTCTATGGTTTCAACCTGACTACTCCTGTCAGTCTCTCTAATCTAAACCCTTCTTCAATCAATCAGATTTATTACCTGACAGTCCACCTTCCAATTTCTCTTTCTTTTTTTTTTACATGTGTCTCTCTTATAACTTTCCCTGTAAAAAGACAGTGAAGATGTGGAGTTCTGTCACTCTAAACATGCTGGCCTCTGTCTCTCCACAGTGCCATTTTTCATGCCCTCTGTCAATCAACACCCCCCAACCTGTCGAGTGCTTCATAATCCCACTCTGACCTGAATAAAACCACATGCACAGGACAAGGAGTGTGTGTGTTTGTGTGTGGGTGGGTTTGGGTGGTTTATGAGGACATTTTGTTTTGGTTACATACTGGTAATTACAAGGGCATTATGCTATAAATGTGGTTTATTAGGACATTTCTAGTGTCCCCATAATTCAAATCACTTAAAAAACATACTAAACTATTTTTTTTTTTATTGTAAAAATGTATAAAGTTTTTTGTGAGGGTTATGATTAGGGGATATAATCTATAATTTGTACAGTATAAAAATTATTATGTCTATGGAGAGTCCTCATAAGGATAGCCATAACAACGTGCGTGTGTGTGTGTGAATATCTATGTATAGGTCACAGTGTCCCCCAAAAATATTTGGACGCATTTGGACAATTAAGTCACACTTATGGCAGAAAGATATTGCATTAGATACAAAATATCCAATCATGTGACATCCATCCATCCATCCATCCATCCATCCATCCATCCATCCATCCATCCATTCATCCATCTTGTCTTTCTCTACCTACTCTCTTTTCCTCTCACCCGCCCCTATTTCTCCAGATATTAATCTCTCTCTTTTTGACAGATTGTCTGTAGTTCATGCAAGAAGACAAAAGGAAAAACTGCTGAGCCTTTCAATCTAACAAATTCCACACGCAAATAAACACACACACACATATAACCCACAAACACACTGAAAAAATAAAGTAACATGGGTTTTAAAAGCAGCAGGGGTGTCCAAAGTCCAGCCCGTGTGCCATCCGCGGCCCTCCGACTGCTCCGATTCGACCTGCGAGAGACTTAAGAAATAGAACAGAATTTGGCCCGCTATGGAGAAATGATCTGAAATTCATATTCTGAAAACTGGATGTCACTATCACGTGCAGCTGCTATTCACAGCGCATCATCTCCGCTAGTGTATTCTGTGTCGTCACCAGCTTCATTCATTGGCAGAGTTCAACAGGAGTTTGGAATACTCCTTATTTCCAAGGATGAAGCACCACACAGAAAGAATGATGCATATATTAAAGGATTGTCATCAGGTTAGATATGTAACAGATTAAATTCTGAATTGATGTTAAGGCTATAGGGATGTTGCATTTATGTGTGTTTAATACATTCTGTCCTTTGGGACTTGCCGTGGGCAAGAGAAGGATGAGCATGTGCATGAGGTTACTGTTGGTCCCTGCAGGACATGTGGTTGAGATGTAGAAAAATTCAAAAGGTGCACCTTTCATGGAACTTCTGAGTCTCATTTTCATTATTTTATTATTCAAAACTGTTTATGCGAACCCAATCCAGATTCTCGGTAACATTGGTGGCAGCAGTTTTATATTGGATAAGTTGAATTAGTGTTTTAGAGTGTTCAACCTGGGTGTTAAGCTAGTTAGCATAACTTCAAATGTTTATAGTTAAGCATCACACACGGTCAACGGATTGTCATTATGTGGACGAGGATAGTTTTAGTATGTCGCAGGACCGTGACAGAGGCCATAGGAGCGTGCAAATTGAATTGCTGCCGCCGTTCTCTGAGGAGGGGAGGCAAAGCTTCGTGTGCTGGGCCAGACAGTTTAAAGTAACGGTCAAAGCACTCATGGAAGGGAGTGGAGCCGTTTCATACAACTATGAACTGACAAGGATTTTACCTACACGTTTAAGCAATGCAGATTTTTCTCTATGGGACAGTCTCTCTGATGCTGTTAAATCGGACTATGACGCGGTGAAGGAGAAGCTAAAAGAGGCTTTTGGAAGGAGACAGTTCATGGAGCGATTCAGAGCTAGCCTATCTGCCTGCCCCCCGCGCAGTGCGGGAGAGTTTAGAAGTGCATGCAGGAGAAATAAGCAGGCTAGTGGATGAGGCTTTTTCTGAATATGGCACCAGGGCCCAGAGGGAAGAGAAGTTTCACTGTTTCATGGCGGGTCTGGACCCAGTGCTGAGGACGAAATGTTATGAGCAGGGAGTGACGGAAATGGAGGAGGCTATAATAATTGCAGGTCGGTGCGAGAACACAAGAAATGCAATTGATATGGGATATGTGACTGCTAATGTCATATATTTGACTGCCAACAGGGCTGTTGCTAAAGTGAACTCTGTGTCGGACATAAGAGGACTATACAGAGCGATTGATAGGTGAGGGGCATGAAAGTAGCTCTTAACTGGAGAATGAGAATAACAGACTGAAAGAGAGAGTGAGATGCAGCAGCACAGATGAGTGGAGTAGAATGCGCTCCCCATCACATAAGTCAGGACAGTGCTGCTGTCGGGGGCATGCTTGCTGTATGCAGACATATGAGATGCAGAGAGGCCGCTCATCTGAAAGAAAACCTTTATGGAGTTTAATGTCGTAAGGAACACAATTGGACCCTATGAGACGCACTGCCAGCCCCTCCCCCAGCCCCAGCATGCGGAGACGAGGCAGTTATGAGGAGGAAACGGGAAAGCAGGGAGTGCACTTTATGACACCTAGTGGTGAGGAGAGGATCTACGAAACAGCTGTAGCTGATTTTGAGGCCCAAACACCAGCTGTACTACCCAGGGGCCTAAAACCTTATGACAGTTCATCTGAATTGATGGACGCGGAGGCGTACACAAACACTGACCAGGGGCCACTGGTGTCATATGTGAAAGGAACAATTGGGGGCATTGAACTTCCTATTTTGATAGACTCTGTTTCTAATGTATCGCTAATGAGCTCTGATTTTCGAATGTCAATCCCAGCACTTCGCGGTCGACCTCTAAAGAAAGACTATATTGCGGCCCGTGCTGTAAACGGACAGATGTTGGACATGCTGGGCACGCTTACTGTGACACTACAGCTGGGTACTGAAACATGGCAACATGTTTTTAATGTGTTGAGAGAAGCGACGCAGTCTGTATTGTTGGGATGGGATTTTTTTGTGAAAAATCATGCCCTGCTGGACATTAGTCATGCTAAGCTGCAGTTATGGGATGTTTCCATTCCACTTCTTGCCAGCAAAGGCTTTGTCCCGACATGCTGCAATGTGTCTCTGGCCACAAATATGACATTTCCGCCCCTCAGTGAGTCAATTGTGCCGGTTAAAATTGGTTTGCCTAGCGCAGCCCAGGTGTCTGGGGAATTTGATGGGTATTTGGAACCTAATGTGTCTGATTCAGCCGGACTGGTTGTGGTGCACACACTCACTAAAGTGCACAATGGACATTTCTATAAAACAGGGGACGCACTTAGGCAAGTGGTATTCTGTAGCTGATTCCGATGTTCGGCCTATTAAGCAGGACTCAGGTGAAAGGGGCGTTCCTAGACAGACACAGCTCCTCCCATATCTATTAGTGAGTCGTCGATTTCAACACCAGCTGAAGCGAAATTCTCATCGCTGCTGCAGGAGTACAGCGACATCTTCAACTCCTCAGGGCAGAATACGGGAAAATGCATGTTGGTGCAGCATTATATCAGAACAGGAGAATAGGCCCCTACTGAGTAGTGGGCATACCATACATCGCCAGAGAAGCGAGCTGAGATAGAGAATCAAGTGGTGGGCCTGTTAGCTGATGGCATCATTGAGGAAAGCTGTAGCCCCTGGGCGTCACCAGTCGTGCTTGTAAAAAATAAATGTGGTGCCTGGCGTTTCTTTGTGGACTATAGACATTTGAACAGTGAAACTATCCAGGACTCTCACCCTCTGCCATGCGTGGATGACACACTGGATGCATTAGCGGGCTCCAGATGGTTCAGCACGTTGGATTTTTGTAATGGCTACTGGTAGGTGGAGTTGGCCGAGCAAGACAGAGAAAAAATGGCATTTACTATGGGTCACGGTCTATATCAATGGCGCTCTATGCCGATGGGACTTTCCAACTCCCCTGCCACTTTTCAGCATTTGATGATGTAGTGCTAAGAAGGCTCCCATGGCACATTTGCATGGTGTATGATCGGCAGGTTTGAAATTAAACCCTAGAAAATGCCACCTGGCCAGGGATCATGTGGTATTCTTGGGACATGTCGTTTCAGAGCAAGGTCTTCAGGCTGACCCGAGAAACAGAAAAGGTTAGAAATTGGCCAGTTCCACAGTCTCCCTCTGAGATTAGAGCATTTGTGGGACTGTTCATACTATTAACGTTTTGTTAAGGACTTTTTAAAACATGCAGCTCCGCTGAACCAGCTGGTTGGCAAAAATGTGCCTTTTGTGTGGAGTACCGATTGTGACAACTCATTTAACTATTTGAAGGGAGTGCTATCTTTAGCTCCCATTGTGACACTGCTGGACTTCAATGCACCTTTCAAAGTTTCCCTGACGCCTCTTAGTGAGCTGTTGGTGCTGTGCTTGTGCAGGAAAAAGGTGGACTTGATTATGTAGTGGCCTATGCCAGCCATGTGCTGAATGCCACACAGAGACGTTGGTCCACTTTTGACCGGGAGTTATGGGCTATCATGTGGGCATTTAGGGTATTTAGACACTATATTGGACTCTCCTCATTCACCATAATTACGGATCATCGGCCACTCTTAGCGCTACGGCATATATCCATTGAGGATGACCTAACGGGCAGAAGGGCTAGATGGCTCTTGGAATTAGACCAGCTGAATTGGGTCATTGTGCACAAAAAGTGCAATCAGCACAAAAACGCTGATGCACTGTCCCGCCGTCCAGTGCCACCAGGCCTGGAGGACATTGAGATGGTATTCGAAGTAGTATGGGAATGCGGTGAGTGCTGAACAAATCAAATAATGACATGTCTTTTTCCCCTGGGACCGCTGAGGCCCCAATACTCTTTGTGAGTAAAATACCCTATCCTTTATTTACATGTAGGGGCTACAAGCATACCATAGAGCACAAATTATGATTAAAACTTGCATAATATAATATATTGTACAATATAAAGATTATGCATAGTGGCAATCTAGCTTCAAGATATTTTTTAATTATTACAGCGATGCGGCCCATGGCACCTTATTTATTTCTGCATTTGGCCCCCGACCGAAAATGTTTGAACACCCCTGACATACAGTATGTCTACACACCAAATAAGTAAATGTCCAATCGGCTCTTTTCCATAAAATGAAAGTGAATGCTGACCACAATTTTTAAGAAAACATTTTCAGTGAATAGCAATATAGTTTCCAGCATATTGTTCACCGAACGTTATTGTATGACTTCAAAAGGTATAGCACAGCACATATATACACACTGGCGGCCAAAAGTTTTGAATAATATACAGATGTTGCTGTTTCGGAAGGAAATTGGTACTTTAATTCACCAAAGTGTCATTCAACTGATCACAAAGTATAGTCAGGACATTACTGATGTAAAAAACAGAACATCACTATTTGAGAAAAGTCATTTTTGATCAAATCTAGACAGGCCCCATTTCCAACAGCCATCACTCCAACACCTTATCCTTGAGTAATCATGATAAATAGCTAATTTGGTACTAAATAATCAAACACAGTTGAAAGCTATTTGGTTCGTTAAATGAACCTTAATATTGTCTTTTTGAGATGCCACAGTAAGCAATACACTGACATGTCTTAAGGTCAATATTAGGTCAAAAATGGCAAAAAAAGAAACAGTCAATCATTGTCAATCATTGTTTGAGGAATGAAGGCTATACAAGATTTCATACAAAGGTGTACACTACAGTCTTCAAAGACAAAGGACAACTGGCTCTAACAAGGACAGAAAGAGATGTGGAAGGCCAGATGTTCAACTAAACAAGAGGATAAGTACATCAGAGTCTCTAGTTTGAGAAATAGACACCTCACATGTCCTCAGCTGACAACTTCATTGAATTCTACCTGCTCAACACCAGTTTCATGTTCAACAGTAAAGAGAAGACTCAGGGGTGCCGGCCTTATGGAAATTGCAAAGAAAAAGCCACTTTTGAAACAGAAAAGAGTTAGAGTGGGCAAAGAAACACAGACATTGGACAACAGATAATTGGAAAAGAGTGTTATGAATCTTAACGCCATTGTGCTTTTGTGGGATCAGCTAGCATGTAAGGTGCGTGATAAGGAAGTGTGGGATGAAATGTCACCTGAGTATCTGGACAAAATGACAGCTAGAATGCCAAGGATCTGGAAAGCATTGCTGCATGTGGAGGATTTTTTTATGAGAACTCTGAAGTAGTTTAAGTAGTTTTTTTTTTCTTCTTCAAATTGTAGTAGTAATTTTTCATGTTATTAATGTCCTGACTATACATTGTGATCAGTTGAATGCCACTTCTGTACATTATTCCAAACTTATGGCCACCAGTGTATATATATAGACTATTTTTTACAATGATTTTATGCTTTTTTTGGAGCTTGAAAGTCTATTTTGACATTTATTGTATGGAAGAGAGCAGCTTGAACATTCAAAACAAACAAACAAACAAACCAAAAAATATATTTATATATTTTTCAGTGTTCCACAGAAGAAATAAAGTCGTAGAGGTTTAGAACCATCCCTTAAAGGTGAAGGCAATGCTGCTGTCCAGAAACACCTAGTGGCAGAAAGAAACATTATTCTGTTTGATTTTTAAATATATTTTAAGTTTAAATTTAAAGTGCCCATTTCAAGTGATTTTATAAGGAGGCCAAAATGCTGAAAATTGTACCAAACAATTGGGCAAATTAGCTTTAAAAAAAGGTGTTTGCATCCCTTTAATTCACTTGAAATTCACTATTCTCTCACCTATGTGCCAGAGGAGGACAGACATATCACACAACTTCAGAAGTCTTAAATGTCATAAAGCACGTTTGTCTATTTCTGTGTGACTTTATATATTCTGATGTAAAGACATAGCTCCCTCTGCTGGCTGGTTGTATTTGAACCATGTATCACTACAACATATTCCTACCAAATAATTCAGTTCAACCTTAATTTCTTAGTCTCATGGTGAAAGTCCTTGAAATTAGAGTAGCCTATTAATAATACTATTAGGGTAACAAAGTATCACAAACACATGAACAACCACTACCACTCCTCAGTGACAAAATCAGATGCTGGTGCTCAATGAAATATTCCTTGAGTGAGAGAACCAGAGAAAGTGGACTTTAATATTTTTAACTCTGAGTACTGTTCTCTGGGAAACATTCTTCTTGTTGTATTTTGGTGTTTGGTTGTGTACTTTTTTTATTATTATAGTTGCTGTGAAACTCAAATGTCTATATTTTATATGAGTATACAAAGCAATATGTGCATGCATCTTCTAAATTAAATCCCCCTTCAGTTACAGATGTCATTGTTTCAACATCCCACAGTTGCAGATTGATTCATTGTATTAATAGACCCTTTTTCAGGATCTCCCAATTTTCCACAGATTTACTCTAATGCTTATCAGCAGGCCACAGATGATTATTTATGTGCATTTTAAGATGAAGATCTACTGTAACAGAGGTGGAGAATGATGGGAAGCCCACCAAGTTATTTGTCCTTAATGTTTTTTCTTATTATTTTGGTGTGTTATAAAAACTAGCTTGTTTTTCCCGTTCTGACATTTACCTGAAATAAACTAACTCTGGAACATAAAGACCTGAAAGTTACCTTAGTTTTTGGAACCGAAAGTTGAGGATATCTGCTTACTCAGAGTTAATTTACCCAGGTAAATCGCTAAACCTGCTTCTGGAATACCCCCTTGGTCATGTGTTCAAATGTGTTTGTGTGTTTATGACACTAAAAAACAATTTGTGTAACATCTATTTATTACCACCAGTATATGATAAGTTTGGAAAATACAAAGATCAGCTTATTTAAATTTCCGAATAATAATAATAATAAAAAAAGCACAGACATGAGGTTACATTGTGTATCTCCAGAGGGAAGGAGCAAAGTTCTATCCAAACAAAGTGAAAGACTCAGTACTACAGTTCTAAACATAAAGATTATTTATTACACTTTGTGACTCTACTGCCGATCTTTAAACTGACAAAAGTGTAACTGAAAGAGAGGAAACGCGAGACAGAAATAGAGAGGGAAAAAGACACGAGTAGGATGTTTGTTGAACAGTGAGGATGAATGAGAGGCTGGTTTAGAGCGCCCCCCTGTGGCTGCCTGAATTTATAACAGGAGGAGCAGGATCGGCTTTCTAATACATTATGAAAAACAATCAAATAAAATAATAAGACCAATTCAAACTGATTCAACTTTTTTTTTCCTCTAACAGTGGTAAGAACAACTGATGTACACATTGTAAAAAAGAAGAAGAAAAAAAAGACACCATATCAACAATAATAGTCATAATCAATATTACAAGTAACATCTTTTAACCAATAGATGCTGATTTGCAGTTGAATACGATTCTGCTTTGCTGATTACATTACCCACAGACACTCACACAGAGAACAAGTTCAACCCCACACTCACCTCCACTATGACGGGACAGATGGGGACAAGTAAGGGCAAGACAGGTAGAGGAAGGACTTGGACAGGTCTAGGGTTTAGAAGTGTTAAAAAGGTAAGCAATTTGGGGTTTTAAGGTAGAAAAAGGTTAGGATTCAGTAAAGGTGGACTGAGGCAGTTTTAGTAGCACCCTGCTGTGGAAGTTTTCCGCTCCCCTTAAGCAGACTGACCTCAGATACCACCCTGTTCTTCTTTCACAACAGTGAAGAATGTGTGTGGGGGAAAACTCACTCTCATTACACACGTTGAATATGTGGCCCAAGCTGGGCATGAGTGGACCTCAATTACACTCCCAATGTGAATGTGTTAAGAGTATGTGTGTGTGTGTGTGTAAGTGTATATGTGTGTGTATGTGGGTGTGTGTGATCAGCAGCACCTGTTACATGCACATATAATTACCCTACGTGTCATTTAGACAGCACTAGCAGACTGAGACACAGTTACTCCCCATCACTGATATTCTAAACTCTACCAAGAAAAGCAGGAGGAGAACAAGTGGAGAGACGGAAAGAAATAAAGAGGCCAATAGAAAGGGAGCATCTAAGCACGCTCTCCGCGTATGCGGCGTGCCAGCTGGATGTCTTTGGGCATGATGGTAACACGCTTGGCGTGGATGGCACACAGGTTAGTGTCTTCAAACAGACCGACCAGGTATGCCTCACTGGCCTCCTGCAAAAACCAACACACAAAACTGATCAGTGCATTACATATTTCTACATGTTAAAAAAGAAAACACATGGGGAACAAAACAAAACTTTAAACAGGACCACCAACAAAAATACATACATGCAAAAAAAGCTTAAACATATATGCAATAAAAAAATTAAAAAAAAAGTTAAAAGCAAGCCAGTATAACAGATATTTATGCAAGCTGCACGCACACACACACCTGCAGTGCACCAATGGCAGCGCTCTGGAAGCGTAGGTCAGTTTTGAAGTCCTGGGCAATCTCACGAACCAGACGCTGGAATGGTAGCTTACGGATCAGCAGCTCAGTGGATTTCTGATACCGACGTATCTCACGCAAAGCCACAGTACCGGGCCTGTAGACCACACAAAGAGAGGAAAGAGGCTTAAAGCAGTGGTCATCACAGGAAAAAAAAAAAATTATGTGCAATTGTAAGCCTGACTGCATGCATGTGTCAAACTAACAACCTAAGCTTTGTTTTGGTGTGTCACTGTTGAAATGTCACCTGTAGCGATGAGGTTTCTTGACTCCTCCAGTAGAGGGTGCGCTCTTGCGGGCAGCTTTGGTCGCTAGCTGCTTACGGGGAGCTTTTCCTCCTGTGGATTTACGAGCAGTCTGCTTAGTACGGGCCATTGCTAGTTGATATCACCTAAGAGAGAGCGAGGAAAAAAAACATTTTAGAACCCAGTTGCAAGAAGGGGAATCATTGGTGGATTTATGACATGCAAGTCAGGAATGTAAAACACCCCTACAACTTTATTTGGACAAAATTAACATCTTCTATAGTACTTTCTCTTACTTGTTCAATGCTAATTATTGAGTCTTGTGCACAAACCGGCTAAACTATAAATGACATAAATCTCTGCAAAATATAATGTCTCAACTTTTACACTAGTTTTGGTATTTGACTCCCTGTTCCGTTTGCTCTTTCAGGCTACTTTCTCCAGCACGTCAGATTATTCCGAAAAATTAAAAGCAACCACTCAACATAGGCTGACACAGCCTTTGAACCAATCAAAGGAGACCATAAAATAACAATAAACGCAATACCCAGTAGCATTTGAGGACACCAATATACTATCCAATCACAGATGTCTCTGCCAGTTGTGGGGGCAGATCAGCGCGTTTAAGCCCCACCCTAAACCGCAAGATTATGGCTGCAATTTGAACAGCAACTGGAGAGAGTCCATGCACTGAGGCATAGGGGAGGACGCAAACTTTGAAATATAATTCAAAATCTACTGCCCGCACCGCAACTAATATAACACCATACTGTAACAGGCAACCTTGGGTAACTAAATAATCGATTAAAAGGAATATTTGCCGCGAATTTACGCCATTTCACCGAAGTAAATATACACACATGAAAGTGGGACGGATTTCACTGTGTCCTCCGACACGCAAAGGAGAGCCTATTTCTCTCGCGTCTCGCCATCGGTTTTCTCATTTTCAGACGATGATATTTTAACGTTTTCACGCTTAAAACAAACATTATTTTGCAAGAAAGTTTGACAAAGCTGTGGAAATGTATATCAGAGAGGAGACGGTGATGCATTGGGGCACTTACCTCAGGTGAACGTGTTTTAATTCGCGCGGTGAAATATGTGCTCGGCTTGTATGGCAGTGTCAGTATTTACTATCTCTCACAATGAGAACAAGCGGTTAGAGCCAAAATGGCCGCTATGTCAATCATTTTCTCCCAGAAT
This sequence comes from Xyrauchen texanus, assembly GCF_025860055.1. Taxonomy (NCBI): domain Eukaryota; kingdom Metazoa; phylum Chordata; class Actinopteri; order Cypriniformes; family Catostomidae; genus Xyrauchen; species Xyrauchen texanus. The sequence goes on along the minus strand of NC_068278.1, from coordinate 31,234,939 downwards.
GCACCTAAAAAAAAACATAAAATTGCCCACTTTTACAGTCCCTATTATATTACTATTACTGTCCGTTTCATTTTAGTAAAATATAAAATCAAAAAAACAACAACAAATTATTAAAATGAACTATTTATTGTAGCACTGCTAGCATCCTTTTTTTTTCCTTCTTCTTTTTTTTTTTTATTTTACGTCAAATACTTTGTTTTTGTGATTTTGTTCCATGGAGAGAGAAAGAGGTCATCAAGTTTTCAGAAGATAGGTTGATGGGTTCATCCACCGTTGCTCGTAGTAATCTGGTTTATTCAATCAAAGTGACTGTATTTGATTTGACATACTTATACTTTCTCAATTAAGGCCAGTGTTTAGAGCAACGAGAAGAACATTAACACACATTATCCATATATTTTCATTAAATCGCTTTTGGTTGTTCTCTAAAATTGACTGAAGGTATTTTAAATTTTCATGTTGACACCTATACCTGAGGTATTTTCAGTTCTTTATGTATACAGAATAGTTTTGGGGCCCTAATGTATGCCTCGGATGTCATATCTGTTTTTTATGTATTGTGTGTCGGCCATACGTGATCCTAGATCATTCAAGGATGACCCACAGGTCCAGGATCAGTGTGAATGGGTTTCAGGCCAATTGACAGAACATTACCTTGGCTTATCGGCACAGAACTGCGTTGCTGCTAAATTTGATATTCATTTATCTTTTAAATGTGTTTTTATTGTTTGTAAATGTAAACATTTGGATTTCAATGATGCGTTGAACATTGTTGTTGCGAATTCTGCTGATTTAAATTTAATACCAATTTAACATTAGGTCTATCTAGCTTGAAAACATGGATAAGGTTTGTTGAAATTGTGAGAATGATTTACTATTGAATTTTTTTTTTTTTTTTACTGATGTCTCCAAGACTATAACAATGTAAATCAGTAATATTTTGCATCATATACATTTTTTTTCAGTATAATGTCTCTATACGTAACCTCGGTTTCCTGAGACGAAGGGAATGAGACATTGTGTTTGCTAATGCATATGGGGACTGTCCTTCCACACAAATGAGTTGAAACCCCTCTAGAATAACGCCAATATTCTAATATTGGCTATTGTGTTTGAGCCCCACCCTTTTAGGCACGAAGCTGTCCGCTATAAATGTAAGCGTGCAAACACCATTCCTCAGAATTTTCTGACTGAGGGACAAGGAGCACATTGCTTGCACCTTAAAAGAACTATTGAGTCTTGTATTGAGGCCAGCGTTCACAATATCTAGTTCCCTTAATTTCAGGGAACCGAGGTTATGTATGTGACCGAAACATAAAAAGATGTTCCCTTACGACTCCGTTCACAAATGGGGAACAGAAACCCATCACCCTGCACTACATGACCTACCACCAGCAGTCGTAGACACGATCAACCAAGCCAGAGCTCCCTCTACTAGGCAGCTTTACACCTTAAAGTGGCATTTGTTTGCAAATTGGTGTTCTTTCCGGTCTGAAGACCCGCAGAGATGCTCAGTTCGGTCAGTGCTTTCATTCCTGCAATAGAGGTTGGAGGGGAGGTTGTCCCCCTCCACCTTGAAGGTGTATGTAGCTGCTATCGCAGCCCACCACGACGCAGTGGATGGCAAGTCCTTGGGTAAGCATGACTTGATTATCAGGTTCCTTAGAGGCGCCCGGTGGCTGAATCCTCCCCAGCCAAGCCTGTTCCCCTCCTGGGATCTCTCAGTGGTCCTTTCAGGCCTTCAGAGACCCAACTTCGAGCTGCTTGACTCAGATGAGCTCAAGGCCCTCTCCTTGAAGACGGCCCTCCTGATAGTGATTGCTTTCATCAAGAGGGTTTGTTTCCTGAATGCTTTCTCTGTCAGCGACAGTTGAGTTCGGTCCGGCAGATACTCATGTCATCCCCTTCAGGGATCAGGTTGTGAACCTGCAAGCCCGGGAGGAGGCAGACCCAGCCTTTTCGTTGCTGTGTCTGGTACGTGCTTTGTGGATCTATTTGGACTGTTCTGAGCAGCTCTTTGTCTGCTTCAGCGGATGGCAGAAAGGGAATGCAAACAGAGGTTAGTCTCTCTTTCCCACCAGACCCAGGCCGTGCCCAACGGCACCTCTCTAGCAGATATCTGCAGAGCAGCGGGCTGGGAAACACCCAACACCTTTGCAAGATTCTACAATCTAAGAGTTGAGTCAATCTACAAAAAAGATTCTACAATCTCTTCCCGTGTTTTGTTAGGTCAGAGCCGGTAGAACTCTGTATTACAGAACAGCTGAACGGGTGTTCCGCTTGCACCTAGCGCCCTTCACCAGGTTGATCCAGTGCGCTTTCTCTCCCAGGTTAGCCACTAAGCTCTCGCTTCCTGGATGTTCTTCCTCCCTAGCCTTCTGGCCTGTGAATTCAGCTGAGGAATTTGCGACCAGACCCACTACGAGCCGCAAGTGCTTTGTACTGGGGTAGGGCTCCACAGGCCTAATACCCTCTTCAGGCAACTCCCTGTGATGTATTTTCCGTGGTACGGTCCCCCTGTCTGCGGACCCGCATCTCCCTTGGGCAGTCCCTCTGCTGCTTGTCGCTGTGTTTGTAGAGCTCCTCCCTCATCAGGTAGGACCTGCCACCGCACCACTCCCACGTGTGGCTTGACAACCCATGTGGGGTATTGGCCACATATCACCTCCCCCTAGTCTGGGCAGGATGTGGTCTCTGCAGGGTCTTTTGCCGTTGAAAGAATAGTATATTCCCTGACGCATTTAATAGTGTTAAGATAGCCCCGGCCGCTTTACGCTCTATGCGAGAAACATAGAGAGAGAAAAGGCCGTGGCTGGCTGGCTTGCTCCCATGATGGTCATGTAGCACCTGTTCCCCCCTTAGGGGTGCTGAGAACCTAAGGTCTGTATATGACTCCTTTTTCTGGGGGCATTGGGGAGGGTTACGTGTGGCCAGTTTCTTCTAGCACGCAGCAGCCTGCTTGCACCTGTGTCAGCAGTTCACTTAACACGGTATAGTGCATGGCTCTTTGAAATGGGACCCCTTGTGTTTGCGTTGTTCGACACAACGTTGAGTGAATGACAGAAGGGGAATGTCATGGTTACTGTTGTAACCTCCGTTCCCTGATGGATGGAACGAGACGTTGTGTCCCCTTTGCCATGACTCTAGACCTACCACTGTAAATGGCCGTACCTTATTCTCGGCTCCTCAGTGCAAAAACCTGACTGACAGATACACGCCCGCTTCCATTTATACCTGTATGTCCGGGGACGGGACATGCAAATTCTGTCTGCCAATTTCTCTTTGGCCTTTTCTCAAGTTCAGAGGTACGCAAGGCTCTCAAGAAAGACCCCTTTTGTCACTACATTCGACACAACGTCTCGTTCCCTCAATCAGGGAACGGAGGTTATAACCGTAACCATGACATGTATTGTCATCTGACATTCTGTGATCCAGTATGTCAAATATGACTGATATTGAATACATTTTGGATATGTTTCCTATATTAAAGTTTCGCACCTAAAGCAACCAATACACTCCAAAAACATGTATATGTTCTACATAATTTTATTTAATAAAACTAGTCCTAAGAATATTTCCAGTACATTTTGGTTGTCATTAAAGGAACTTATAGTTCGCTCCATGCTCGTTCATATCCTCGGTACACGCATGCTCATAGGATCAGCAGCTCACTCAACAGACTCCTCGGCAAACATCAACAGTTCGTTGACTGGCACTTTCAGTTCTTTTTGAGTCGGACACGACCAAAGAGCTGACATTCGATTCTGTCTGTAGGTTTGATTCCTTCATTTCAAACAGATTATTTGGTTCAATAACCAGTCTAGTAACTCGTAAGAGCCACCTGCCTGTTTTAGCAACACCATCGAGTAAAAATACCAAGGCAGCTTAAGTCTCAATAATTAAATAATAACACAGAAACAAACATCTGTATGTTTTTACATTTTATATTCAGCTACTGCCGAAGTGTGCTCAGTATTACCAAGGACTTGTATGTGTTGTTTCTGTGTTATTTTTTTATTATTTGCAAATATTTGCAAATGAAGGTCTTGAGACTTAAGCTGCCTTGGCATTTTTACTTGATGGTGTTGTCAGTAGGAGCGGCTCCTTCTTTTTTTTTTTGTCGGACAGTTCAACGTACTCTGTAGCCAGTATTTACTTCAGCTGTGCATCTTGCATCATCAACCCGGAACTAAAGTTCAATTCAGTTCGATGTTGTGAACCGAGTCGACCGGTTACTTGCTTAGAATCAGCTGAAAAAACGATTCGTTCAAGAATTGGACGTCACTATGAACTAGTAGACTGACTGGGCCAGTAGAAAAGAATCCTAAATGTTTAGCTCTGTGCAGTGTTTTACTTATTTCAGGTTGACATTCAGAATCATCAACTGCATTTATTTAATGCACCACGCAAATTGCATTTGGGCTCCGGATGTTGGGGGGGTGGTTCACTCACAGATAAGCCCAAACGGCTAAGGGGCCATTCACACAGAACGTGTTTTTGCATTGTTTTCCAATGTAAACAGGTACTGTTTCTTCTGTGTCTCACGCAGGACCGGCACATTGTGTCAAGTTAAAAATAACTTCAGGTCTCAAAAACGCATGTCGAAACACTTACATTCTGTTTAAATTTTTGCGTTGGGTCAAGATTCTTTTAGCACAGGTGTCACAAAGATTTAATTTAAGTTCAGGTTGCAGGGAGGTGACTACAATGTTTAACATTATTCCAGATTGTTTTGCAACAATGGTAATGTTTTTTCCTTCTGCTCTAGTGTGCTGAGGTGTTGCCATGCCTTGTATGTTTACTGCTACAATGCTGTTATGAATGTTGCCTACGATGTGTAGCCTACATAAAATACAGCCTTTTGCAACATGTTGAACAATACACTGCAGCATCAGAATATAAGCTCTAGCTAAAAGTAAAGTAAATAAGACAGAATATATTTGTGGCAGCGGGGGTGTGCTCAAGTGCAATTCCGGAGAGAGGGAAGCGGTAAGGGCACTGTAGAGCGGAGGGGGGTGGAGCCGGGCTAGAATGTCGCACGCCCGGTCCCCAGTCGGCCTGATGGGGCGCCTGAGGGATAAAGGCGGCCGGTGACGACGGGTCGAGAGAGAGAGAGAGAATTACGGGCATGTCCGTCATGTGTGTGTTCATGTTTGTGCTTTTGGTTTAAGTTTTCATTCAATTATTATTTATATTGACAAGCCAGTTCTCGCCTCCTCCTTGCCCATCTTAACCCCCTTACAGGCACTTACACCTGAGCCAAATTATGTCTAACACCTGTCTCTAATTTCAGTGAGCATGGGGAGAGCGGATAAAACACCCACACCACGGGCAGTGGGAGAGAGAGAGAGCAACACATCAGTCCAGTGTTGGCGTGTTCCCTGAAGTTAGAGAACTTTGTGTTTACTGAGTTTGTGTTTACTGAGAGTTTTTGTTATTTGTGAAGCTGTGAGCACTGCTGTGTGCCCATTAAAATCCCTACCTGAGAGGAGCAACTCGTCTTTGTGTTCTCCTTATCATCCATAACTCTTTACGCTGGTGCCTAAACCCAGGACCCAAGTAAGCCCCATGGAGCCCTCCCAGTTGGCCGAGATCCTCCAGTCCCTTGCCGGAATGCATCAGACACACCAACAATCCCTGATTGAGCTGCGCCAAGACCAGGACCGACGGTTCTTTGAAATCCTGCGGGCTCAAGCAGAGGACCGGCACACGATCCGGAGCCTCCTTGGTCAGGAGAGAGCCCTGGCCGCAACCCGATATCCGCACCCAGCTGCCCCCCGCCCCCACACTTCTGAAAATGGGGGCGGAAGATGATGCTGAGGCGTTCATCGACCTCTTTAAAAGAACTGCGGAGATCTGGGGCTGGCCGCGTGAACAGTGGGTGGCCAGGCTCCTTCCATTACTGTCAGGGGAAGCACAACTTGCTGCCCAAGAGTTGCCGGCGGCTAATCTCCTGGCCTACGCGGACCTAAAGAAGGCTATCCTGCAGCGGGTGGGTCGCAGTGCGGAAACAGTATCGCCAGCTGTTCCAGTCTTTGAAGCTGGGGAAAAAAGACTTTCCGTTTGCTTTCTCCCAGCGGCTACGAGACGCGTGCTGGAAATGGCTGCTGGCAAGGAACCCTGACATCGGGGGAGTGATCGATCAGGTGGTACTGGAGCAGCTGATTCATGGACTCGAAGGGAACAGTGGAATGGGTCCAGTGCCACCGTTGTCCAGCTTGCAGAGGACCATTTGGTGGCGTACCCGAGGGCGGAAGAGCCCTGTTCTCTCTCTCTCTCGTCCCTCTCCCCCTGTGTGTTCCCCTCCTCCCCCTCACTCTGCTTTCTCCCCAGAGCCCGTTTCTGCCCCGCTGAGGCGAGGAGCTCCGGCAATGCGACCAGTTCCCCGCGCAAGGTGGTGGACATTCCCCGCCTCTACAGCACCCCGCCGCCCTTCCCCTCAGGTGGAAGTGTCCACCGACACAGGTGCGGGCGTGGCGTCTGGGCTGGCCTGCTGGGGCTGCGTGGATCCGGGAGCTCTTCCGTGATTAATGCCCCGTGATGGAGCTTGGGTCTGTGGTCCGGGTCCCTGACACCCCGCAGGCTGCCTACCGGAGCGTACCGGATACCGGTAAGGGCCAAGGGAGTTACTCACCAAGCGTTGGTGCACACGGGTTGCAATCAAACCACGATCCTCCAATGCTTGATTCAACCCGAGGCGTTGGGCACAGCTAAAATGGTGAGTGTGAGGTGTGTGCATGAGGACATTCACAAATACCCTGTAGTGACCTTGGTGATTAAATTTAAGGGAACAAAGCATAGAGTGGAGGCCGCAGTTAGTTCCCGCCTCACCCCTCCGCTGATTTTGGGGACTAATTGGACTGAATTTAGAAATGTACTGAAGGGAATGTGTGCGGATGGGTCCTGCGTAAAAGCGATGAGATGTGATATGTGCAATACTTTGGCAGGGGAGGCGGAGCCGGTATATAGCCCGTCCTAGTGGATTATGCAACACGATATCCGTAAGCAGTGCCTCTAAGCATCTCAGCACGTAGTGTTGCAGAGGCACTCTTCAAAAATCTCCCGGTTGGGGATTCCGAAAGAAATCGTTTCCGACCAAGGCACAACCTTTATGTCATACAAATGGGTGACACAATTGTAGGGTTTCATACTGTAAAATGTGAGCCATAGAGTTTCTACGCAACAGTCTTCATATACACCATAAGCATGCTCTAAGATTTGCAGCTTTAATACAAAAATGAAGCAAATAACAATCTTGCCCAATCTTCCACCCACCGAAAGGTCAGCCAGGTATCACAGCAAGGTGAGACTCAGTGTGAAACCAGAAGTAAGATCTGTTGTTTTTGGGAAACATGACACTTTTCCTGAGTTACTACTAAAGATTCTTGTGTGATAAAAAAGTCTAACAAAGAACATGAAGAATAACATTCAGCACACATCTGACAATTCCTAAAAAATTGCGTTCTAAAAACTAAATTATCTTCAAAAATTGGTGGCATAAAACAAACAAACAAACAAAAAAAATCTATTTACATATTCTTTATTCAAAACAAATAGCAATAGCAGTGTTTTTCATAGTTTAGGCAAAATCACACTGCTCAGATGCACTAATGTTTTAAAAACTGTTTTCTGAAAGAAGCAGAACAAAAATGAAAGAAAGAAAAACATATTTCCATTTTCCCACTAAGATTCAGTCCTAGATGACATTTTCATATCTCTTGAAGCTATTTAATTACATAATGAATTCCATTCCACATGTAACCGCTTCATTGCATTTAATTGTGGAATTTATTTATTTTTTGCTCTAAACTACACTATTCATTATGTAAACAAATGATGCAGATAAACTGCTAATCCATTATGTTATGCATCCATGAGTTTAAATTTCTTCCCCTTAAAATTATGGCACAATAATTTTTCAGGTGGTGGTAAAAATCCACAAATACAAAAGTTGAAGACTTGATGTCAAGAGATAAGATCTTGTGCCCTTGAGCTAAGTACTTCACTCAATGTTATTCCAAAGGGGACTGCCCCTGCAATTAGTGAACTGTAAGTATCTCTGGATTAAAAGCATCAGCTAAATTGCAAAGAAAATAACAAAACTCCCAGAAGCATTCATGCTTGTTTCTGTCTTTCCCGACAGCACTTATATATCTTAAAAACATGCAGCTTTGTTCTTAGTCTCAGAGCTAAACCTTGGGGTTACAAAGAGTTGTGGATTACATCTTTAAATGTGGCCATATACTCCAAAGTCTAATTTTTTGGTTTGCTGGGACCAGTAGACACAAACTACAGTTAACTGTTTTTGAAAAGATTATTGCTTTATTATGGGATATCTAAGCATTCATTGTGGTATGGTGCAACATGGCAAGCATAAGCAGCTCTTGAGTTAGATTAATTTAAAGATGAAGTGCATACCCCTACGTAGAAATCTCTGAACTGTGTCAAACTTTATTTTTGTGTTCCCTTTATATGCAAACACAAACAGCTTCTATGTATTGAATTATCCATGAGACTTGTGAATCAACATGAAATAACCTGTAAACCTTGACTTTTCATGGTAATGTGTATATGGCAAATGCACATTTTTTATGTGCTATAATAACAACAATTATCCCATTTACAAAATAACAATAACAAAACCCACTGTTTTTCCAAAATTAAACTGGAACATGTAAATACGATATTCGATTAATATGGATTAATCTTCAATAATTGATAGAGAATAGACACAGTTAGAGTACTGCATAATTTGCTCTATGCTACATTAATTTTGTTAATAGAATTTCAATATTCAACAGTGACAGAACACTGATATTCATCATGACATCCTCATGAGATTTTCCATAGACTAACATAATGCAGGAAATTATATAACTGATATTCTTCATAAACAAACCCATTTTAAATGCTATAAAATCTGAAAAAAATCTTCCATGGCTGTGCAATTTTTTCCCCTTTCAGTCTTCTGCACACATTTCCACTCCCTTCCAACCCCATTTCTGCTAGTGGCCTGATTTGGTACCCCAGCAGGGTAAACTGGCTCTATATTTAACTTCACATTGCTGTACCCTTTGTAGCAGGCTGTAGATGAAACTCACTTGCACTAAAGTAAATGCGAGGGTGAATGATGTATATAGATTAGCACATGCTAACTCAGCATACGTTCGGCCCAATTGATCCTTCGTTAAGCTTGAATGATTCTGTGGCCCTCAGAACATCCCTACATGTGATTTAATTAGAAAAATGGCTATAGGAGAATAACAACAGTCTAAACAAGTGACTGTCAAAAACATGTTATCAATTGGAAGATTTCTGATTATATGCAACTTCCACACATACTGTATATATTTGTGCTGTAAATTTTTTTTTTATCACTGTGTAATGCACTCAAATAATGACTTTTAAAATAAGTGTTGTCGATCCCCATGGCCACCAGCATTGTGTCCTTGAGCAAGGCAGTTAACTCCAGGTTTGGATAAAAGCATCTGCAAAATGCACAAATGTAAATGTTGTCAGTTGGAACAATACAGATTGTATCTTATTACCACCATATATTTTTACTTGTTATACATTTGCTCAAAACCCTGCTTGTTACCAATTATTACCTATTTTGTGGGTGTACAAAGGCAAAAAGAGTACACTGCATGTCACAGAAATAGTATTAATATTATTATTATCTGGTGAAGAAAAACACTTAAGACCCGTAAAGTTACCACCAAAAATGCCACAAAATATTGAGATATAAAATAACTCATGTGAGAATAAATGCAAAGGCAAAATTAAATTCAAAGGTGATATGCAGCAACATCATGTTAACAGAACTCAAATTAAATTTTTAGTTTTTTAATGCATTTGATGAAAATAAAATCCACATCCTCTTTGCTCGTTCAGGAGTTAATTTAGCATTTAATGTCAGTGTTCAAAACAGATTTCTGTGCTTTAGTTGTGTCGAAGAAGCGACACTAGGGGTCTCTCTTGAGCGCCGAATATGCCTCTGATCTATGAAAAAAGGCCAATGAGAAGTTGGCAGACAGTATTTGCATATCCCTCCCCCAGACATACGGGTTTAAAAGCGGGGAAATTTGTCGAGTTCATTCAGAAATGTTCTTCGGAGCCGATGGTCGTGTATGCAGTCAGTTGCGAGTCACACACCTGTTCATGTTCCTCTGAGCTTTGCCTGCTGTTGGATCTACGGCGCACTTCAGCGGCTTTTCTCCTTCTCTGCACGGAAGTGCAGTTTGCCCCTGGGCGCTTCAACAGTGCAAAAAACTTCAAAGAGTTTATTTAAAAGAGTGATTTTCTCTAAAAGAGCTTTGCACAGCGGCGTTGAATGTCCTTTTCAGTACGCGTCTTTTTAAAGATGCCTTTCCGCCCCTGTGTAATTCCTGGATATGGTAGAGTGCTCTCTGCTTCAGACGGACACAGGCATTGTCTCATGTGTCTGGGCTGCGATCACACGAGGCAGCGTTTTTGGATGGTTTATGTTCTCACTGCGAGAGCATGACCATGGAAACGTTGCAGTCGCGGCTCGCTTTCAACAGAAAGCATGCCACCCTGATGGAGGCGTTCTGGGGATGGCAGCGGGTGCAGCTCCGCTGGGTACGTCCCCTCGGACCACCTGGCATGCTTGTTGACTCCCGTTCGTGCTCAAGGCCAAAGCGGCTTGCCTCACAGCCAGCCTGCCTATCCTCTGGAGCTCGAGGTGGATGCGGGTCTGACGCGGATGACTCCCCTGGGCTGAGGCTGATGTGCAGATGTCCGGTATGCTTGCCCGGGCCGCCGCCAGCGTGGGGCTGGACTGGAACCCTCCGTCCTCCCCACAGCCATCGTGGTTGGATGACTGGTTCCTGGGGCCTCCGCGCCGCACACAGCCACGCCCCGAGCTGACGTCATCACAAAGCCCCCGGCTCATCCGCTCTCGCTACCCTCGATGGCGATGCAGCCCACAGGGACACGGCTATCCCCAGGTGGATAAGGCTGTCGCGCTCCACCCGTGCCCCGAGAACCCTATCACCTGAAGGACACGTACTTCCATGTCTCAATTCTGCCTCGACACCGACCCTTCCTACGGTTCGCGTTCGATGGTAATGCATATCAGTACAAAGTCCTCCCCTTCGGCATGTCTCTGTCCCCTCGCGTCTTCACAAAAGTCGCAGAGACAGCTCTTGCCCCGCTCCGAGAAGCCGGCATCCGCATACTCAATTACCTCCATGACTGGCTCATTCTGGCCCACTCCCGAGAGTTACTATGCACTCATAGAGACCAGATGCTCAGGCACCTCAGCCGTTTGGGGCTTCAGGTCAACTGGGAAAAGAGCAAGCTCGCCCCAGTTCAGAGCATCTCTTTTCTCGGCATGGAGTTAGACTCAGTGTCAATGTCAGCACGTCTCACCAATGTGCATGTGCAGTCGGTGCTGGAATGCCTCGCCACCATCAGGCTGGGCACAACGGTCTCTTTAAAACTTTTCTAGAGGCTCCTGGGGCATATGGCATCCTCCACGGCGGTCACACCAATGGGGTTGATGCATATGAGACCACTTCAGCACTGGCTTCAGACTCGAGTCCCGAGATGATCATAGCGCCGCACCGTGTGATGGTCACCCCGCCTGCCGCCAAACATTCAAACCCTGGACAGACCTCTGCTTTCTGCAGGCAGGAGTGCCCTTGCAGCAGGTGTCCCGACGCATCCTGGTCACGACCGACGCCTCCAGATTGGGTTGGGGCGCTGTGTGCAACAGGCACGCAGCCGCAGGCCATTGGAAAGGGGCCCCGCTGCGCTGGCACATCAATTGCCTAGAGTTGATGACTGTTTTCTTTGCCCTGAGGAAGTTTCTCCCATTAGTTCGAGACAAACATGTTGTAGTCAGGTCAGACAGCACCACCATGGTAGCGTACATAAATCGCGACTCAAGTTGCTGCGCGCCAATCACATCCCCGGCAACCTCAATGTGGTAACGGATGCGCTGTCACGACAACGGTAGCCCGGGGGAGAGTGGATGCTTTACCCCCAGTCGGTCCAGCTGATTTGGGAACGATTCAGCAAGGCCCAGGTAGACCTGTTTGCCTCCCGAGAGAGCTCCCACTGCCCGCTCTGGTATGCCCAAACAGAGGCTCCCCTCGGGGCAGACGCACTGGCAAACAGCTGACACTCGGGGCTGCGCAAGTATGCATTTTACCCAGTGAGCCTTCTTGCACAGGTGCTGTGCAAGGTCAGGGAGGACGAGGACTAAGTCACCCTAGTGACTTCCTACTGGCCCACCCGGGCCTGGTTCTTGGACCTCGTGCTCTTCGCGACAGCCCCTCCCTGGCGAATTCCCCTGAGAAAAGACCTTCTTTCTCAGGGATGGGGCACGGTCTGGCATCCGCACCCAGACCTCTGGAACCTCCACGTCTGGCCCCTGGACGGGACGCGGAAGATCTAGCTGGTCTACCACCTACAGTCGTAGACACGATCAACCAAGCCAGAGCCCCCTCCAGGCAATGTTACGCCCTGAAGTGGCGCTTTCTCTTCCCGGGCTGAAGATCCACAGAGGTGCGTAGTTAGGTCAGTGCTCTTATTCCTGCAGGAGAGGCTGGAGGGGAGGCTGTCCCCGTCCACCTTGAAGGTGTATGTTGCTGCTATCGCGGCCCACCTCGACACAGTAGACGGCAAGTCTTTGGGTAAGCACGACTTAATCATCAGGTTCCTAAGAGGAGCTCGGAGGTTAAATCCTTCCCAGCCAAGCCTGTTCCCCTACTGGGATCTCTCAGTGGTCCTCTCGGGCCTTCAGAGACCCCCCTTCGAGCCGCTAGAATCAGTCAGACTCAGGGCCCTCTCCCTGAAGACGGTCCTCCTGATATCACTCGCCTCCATCAAAAGGGTCAGGGACCTGCAAGCGTTCTCTGTCAGCGACACTTGCCTGGAGTTTGGTCCGGTAGACACACAAGTGATCCTAAGACCGTGAACCAGCAAGTGCTGCCCCGGGAGGAGGCAGACCCAGCCCCTTCGTTGCTGTGTCCGGTACGCGCTTTGCGTACCTACTTGGACCACACGCAGAGCTTTAGACGTTCTGAGCAGCTCTTTGTCTGCTTTGGTGGACAGCAGAAAGGGAACGCTGTCTCCAAACAGAGGCGTTCTCTGGGTAGTGGACGCCATTTCATTGGCCTATCACACCCAGGCCATGCCCCCCCCTTGCGGGTACAAGCACACTCAACAAGGAGTGTTGCATCCTCATAGGCACTGGCCAGGGGCACCTCCCTGGCAGATATATGTAAAGCAGCGGGTTGGGCAACACCTAATAACTTTGCAAGGTTTTATAATCTCAGGGTTGAGTCAGTAACGTCACGTGTTTTCTCAGGTCCTTGCCGGTAGAACTCAGTACACGCTGACGGACTGACTGGGTGGATCGCTTGCACCTAGCGCCCTTTCCCTCGGCCGAGGTAAAACTGTGCTCTTTCTCTCCCAGGAGATCCCGTTCATTCGGATCCCTTGATGACTCCTCCCTAGCCCTGTGGGTCCGCAATTCAGCGGAGGAATTCGCCCACCCAATCCACTGTGGGTACTCAAATCTACCCTGTACTGGAATATGTACTCCTGCGTGGACTCCTCCAGTGTGTATTTTCTGCGTTACGGTCCCCTTATGAGTGGACCCGCGTCTCCCTTAGGCAGTTCCAGCTGCCCTCCGGTCGCCGTGTTGTAGCATCTCCCCCCTCCTTGAGGCTGGATCTACCACCGCGCCATTTTCCCACATGCGATTTGAGTGGCCCATGTGATGTATTTTGCCACTTTTACCTCCCCCTTAGTGGGCAGGTGTGGTCTTCACAGGGTCTTTTTCCCCTGAAAGAATAGGAAACTGGGTAGAACCCCCCATCCCATGATGCATGTAACTATACGTTCACACCAGAAGCGGCGAGAGCGTCAAAATTCGCTCTGGCTGCCCTGCCTTCGACGCTCAAGGACACTCGTGGACGCCCTGACGTAGTTGAAATAGGCGGCAACGTTTGTTCAAAATGCTTTGTTTTGTGAATTATATTTAAAGGGGCCGCAATTTAAACATCCAGACATGTCGACCATTTACTTTTTGCCGACCTATCACAAGTAGCGTATATCCTCATGAACTCTTTAAAATGTGAAAATAAGAAATCGAACGATGGCAGTAAGTAATTAAAATTATAGTTGTTTGTTATAAAAATAAAATACATTTGTAATAATAACTGTGGTCTTGGTCATATATTACAGGGAAACCCGTCACGGCAATAATTCGTTTCTCCTCCATTTTATCTTCGGAACGAATGCTTGGTGGGAACCAAAGTTTACATGGTTATGTTCTCTAGACTTCGCTAGAGCAGAGCACATCTATATTCCAATAGGTTGCCGCTGAACCGCGTCACAGCTCATTACCATAATGTTGACTGCACTTGAACATCCATCTGACGCCCACGCCACCCAAGACTCGCTGCGCTGCTTCTCGCCGCCGAGAGACGCTAGCTGTCATTGAAAATGAATGACTTCCAGTCGATTTGACGCTCTCGCCGCCTCTGGTGTGAACGTACGGTAAGGGCCCCAGCCATTTTTTGGCTCTATGCGAGAAACATAGAGAGAAAAGAGGCCCGGCGAGGCTCGGCCCATTCCCAGGTTGGCAAGCATCGCCTTGTTCCCCTGTTAGGGTAACCAGAAGGTTTCCGATGACTTTTATGGGGCATTGGGGAAGGGTACGTGCAGTCTGACATAGCTGGTCGCCTTTGGACGTGAAATACATGCCCGCTCCTGTGTCAGCAGTACACGTACACGGCTCAGCGCATGGTGTGATTTAAATTGGACCCCTAGTGTCACTTCTTCAACACAACGTTGAAGTGAGCAACAGACGGGGAACGTCTAGGTTATATAACCTCCGTTCCCTGATGGAGGGAACGAGACGTTGTGGCCGGGAGGACAAGTGTCTGCTGCAGTGTCCAAAACGTCTAGGTTACATATGTAACCTCTGTTCCCTGATGGAGGGAACGAGACGTTGTGTCCTCCCGGCCACAACGCTGAGCCGAGCCACTGTGGTGGCCGGACCATTTCCGGCTCCTCAGAAAAATCCTGAATGAACTTGATGTATTTCCCCGCTTTTATTCCTGTATGTCCGGGAGCGGGGTATGCAAATACTGTCTGCCTACTTCTCATTGGCCTTTTCAAAGGAAGTGGTCCTGCATAAAGAAAATAGTGTAGTATTGTTGTCTAGGGGGTCCAGGGTCATGCTCCCCCAAGATATTTATATATATATATATATATATATATATATATATATATATATATATATATATATATATATATATATATATATATATTTTTTTTTTTTTTGCACAAACAGAACTGAAGTATTAGTATAATTCTGGTTAATTTTGGAGCAGCATTTCTACATATGCTTAAGTAGAATTTATGTAAGGCAGCACTAGTTTAATGTTCTAAAAAAGTACCTGCTGTGGCAGTACCAGTACAGTGATGGAATCATATAGCAATACTATGTACCCTGTCTACATCGGACACGAGCATGAAGTGCAAGTGTCCATGACAGTAAACAGATGTCCCGTTCCATTTTTCCTGCATGTGCTAACACTACTCCAGCCAACAAGACAAATAAACTGTTTTGAACATTCACCTTGATACTTCCAGTGTAGACAGTCTCAAAATTGACAGACCTGGTGTAGACAGGTTGTAATGTACACCATGGTATTTATAGGGTAACTCCACCAATGTAGCCTACCTGTTCAAAAACATGTTAATGTAGTGATACATTTTGGTATTTTAAAGGGATAGTTCACCCAAAAATTTAAATTCTCTGATAATTTACTCACCCTCATGCCATCTAAGATTTGTATGACTTTCTTTCTTCAGCAAAACACTTTTGAAAATTTGTAGAAAAAGAACAATATCACACAAAGTGATCGATTCGCTTAAGAAGACATTAATGTCACCAATGAAGATAGGATGGATAACTTTTATGCAGATTATCTGTGCTTTTTGGACCTACGAATATCTAATCACCATCCAATACCATTTTAAGGACCTGCTAAGCCTGGATCTTTTTCTACAACTCTTCAAAAAAGAGTCCTATGCACATTCACAAGAGTTCTTCTGTTTTTTTGGCGATTCCCATTCTTTGTGCATGTCACCCCTACTAGGGGTGCAAATAAGAATTATTTATCCTTTATCCCTCCTTTTTTCTTTCTCCTTGCCCAGGTGACGATATGCATGAAAAATGTGAATCGCCAAAAACAGAATAACTCATGAATATGCATAGAAGTAGAGCCTGACCGATATGGGATTTTTGAGACCGATACCGATTTTAGATGGGGACATGTTTTTTTTATAATTTTTGAGCTGGAATGAAAACAGACCTTTTCTATGTGGATTGTGCACCGATATGACTATGCAAAGGTACTCAGAAGGCAGCTTTCTTAAATATTTTTGCAGAACAAAAAAGTCATTTTTGTGTGCTGGTCACCCAGCAAGGGTTGCTGGTGTGCAGGCCCACCAGGCTTTTAAACTAGCTTAGCCAGCTTCATAACAAAGACCATGCTGCTCAGCCAGCTTCACCAATTAGTTTTTGCTGATAAAATGCATGGCTATGTTGGTCCATCATATAGACCAGCACTAACCAGCCTAGACAAGCATGGGAATTGCATGCTGGTTAAGCTAGTCTTTTTAGCTAAGTCGGTAGGTCTAAAGGTTACTTTATTAAATTTCTTATTCAGAACCTAACCAATTCTTTTTAAATTACATTATCTTAACTATATGTTGGCTTGACAAAGCCTTGTCTGAAAGTTTAAACTAGTTTTAAAAGTTTGATGGTGATACACACATTAGATAAATACAGTAAAACAAACAGCCAGCTAGCTAGCTAAATGGGCAATGTGAGTGCTTTTCTGCAATATTTGGAGTATTTCCAGCAGAAATTTGGAGCAACCCAGGAAATTCCCAGCAGACGAGTGCCCTCTACTTCTATTTATGCTCTTAAAGTGACCTAAAAACAGTGTAACTTATGTGAGTGTGCTGTATTTTGATGTCATGATTTTTGAAGCATTTACAGTTGAAGACAAAATTATTAGCCCCCCTATGAAATGTAAATTATTTTTCAAATATTTCCCATGTGATGTTTAACAGAGCAAGGGGATTTTATCACAGTATTTCTTATTGTATTTTACTTCTGGAGAAAGTTTTATTTATTTCAATTTGCCTGGAATAAAATAAATATTAAAAAAATTTAAAAACTGCTAAGGTCAATATTATTTGCCCCCTTAAGAAATTATCTGTTTGATTGGCTACGGAACCAACCACTGTTATCCAATGTCTGGCCTACCTAACTCGCCTAATTAACCTAATTAACCTAAGTTGCACTTTAAACTGAGGATTAGTATCTTGCAAAACAACTAGTGAAGTAATATTAAACTGTTATCATGGCAAAGACAAAATAAATTTGTTTAGACTTGAGAAAAATAATTGTTAATGCTCACAAAGCAGGAGAAGAATGGTGACGTTTATCAAAGCATATTCAGGTGACAAGAACTGCCGTGAGAAGTATTATCAAGAAGTTTGAAGAGACCCACACAGTGGAGAACATGACTGGCAGAGGCAGGAAGAAAAATATTTCAAAAACCTTGGAAAGGAAACTGGTGAGAGAGGTTTCTAAAGACCCAAGAACCACTCCCAGGACACTAGTGAATGATTTAGCCAAGTCTGGGATTTATGTCTCAACGAAGACTGTCACTAGAGTCCTGCACAGGAATGGACTGCGAGGTTGTAGACCAAGAAAAAGTCCACTTCTGAAGAAGAGACACCTCCAAGCTAAACTGAAGTTTGTCAAGGACAACCTAGAAATGTGTCCTTTGGTCAGATGAGACAAAACTAGAGCTCATAGAGATTTTGCCTATGTTTGGTGAAAGAAGGGAGAGGCACTCAACCAAAAGAACACCGTTCCCACAGTGAAACATGGCGGTGGGAGTATAATGTTGTGGGGATGTTTCAGTGCGTCTGGAACTGGATATCTCATCGGGTCGAAGGAATCATGAAAAAGGAAGACTATGAGAAGATTTTGAAAGACAACCTCAGGCAATTTTCAACAAAACTTGGTTTGGGTCGACATTTCTTACAGCATGATAATGACCCAAAGCATACCTTACTTCTGGTGAAGAACTACCTCCAAACGAGCAAAGTGAACGTCCTTGACTGGCCTGCACAAAGGCCAGACTTGAATCCCATAGAAAATCTGTGGGCCACAATGAAGACTAGAGTCCATGCCAGGAGACCAACAAATCTGGAGGAGTTTGAGAGATTTGCTAAGGAGGAATGGGCTGTGACTCCTCAGGAGAAATGCCTAAAACTGATTAAGAACTACAACAAATGACTAAAGGCAAGCAAAAGGGATACACTATTGTCTATTAACATCAGAGGGCTAATCATTTTGACCTGTAGATTTTTTTATTCTTGGTTATAATAATTTATTTATTTTTTAATTATAAACACTCTAAGTTGCCTAAATAAACTATTATGTTTAGAAATGCTTTGTTGAAAAAATAATTAGCTCCATTAAACTACATATTTCATAAGGGGCTAATAATTATGTCTTCAACTGTATATTATCCTTAGAGTATATATAGTCACCTTAGTTTTCGCCATCCACTGATGGTGTGGTGTAGTGATTAAAGCTCAGGGCTTATCATTGTAATGTTCCTGGTTTAAATAAGGAACGGCAGTCACCATTGTGCCCTTGAACAAGGCATTAACCCCAGCTAGTTCTGGATGGTTTGTCTCTATATAAAAGATTATCTCTATACTTAAAGTTGCTTTGGGAAGTAATGTTTCTAAATTACACCTATTGCATGTTCTGAATAGAGACAAAATACATTAAAATACATGTTTGTTTCACAAATGTGTATGAGTGTGTGCAAGCTTATGTGTCTCTGAAACGTGTCATGTTTGTTTGAGCAGGCATGAGTCCATAGTGAATACCTCCATTCATCCATGTGTATGTAATTTGATTGTGTGTGTGAATGAAAAAGAAAAATAGCTGTTCTAGATTACAGACGACACACCTGTGTCTTTTGCCATCAAGCTCACACATCGACCAATATCTGAAAACCAATAATTCCAGAAACTTCCCGCAATTCCTCACTTAGCTACAAATAACAGTCCTGACAGTTTGACCACACAGTACACCATGCAATCCTCTGCTATCTTACAAACAATGTATTTACATTTACAAATTACATTTATGCATTTGGCAGACGCTTTTATCCAAAGCGACTTACAGTGCATTTATTACAGGGACAATCCCCCAGAGCAACCTGAAGTTAAGTACCTTGCTCAAGGACACAATGGTGGTGGCTGTGGGGATCGAACCAGCGACCTTCTGATTAACAGTGAAGGCTATTACATAATGTAAATAATTTAGAGATGTGGACGCTTGGTTCTTGGCACTTGGTCGAAAGTTCGTTCCGTCAATGTTTTGCTCTCTGTATGATCTAAATTTATTGTCCGTATGAATTAGTGAGGTTAGCTGTGAAGTGAGGCCTTCTCACTCCTTCATGTGCAGACAGAAGAGCGGAGAGCTGAAAAGCTTCAAGAGGATGAAGAGACGAGATGCAAGAGAAGAAGAGCGGATGAAGAACATGTTCTTCCTGTTTGGAAATATTTCAACTGAAATTGGCCGCATCCCCATAGGTGTCCTGTGCCAATCAGAAGTGACTTTTCAGAGTCACGTGGTCGACTGGGCTGTCTTTTCCAACAGTTGATTTATGGTCCTTTGTTAGAGATTCTCACTATTTTCCTGCTCAAAAAGAGTGAATATTTAATCATGAACTTTATATCTTGTAAATGGTACAAGAGACATGATATCGTTGTCATCAGCTTTCTCTATGTAACCAAACAAATGCTTCATGGATGTTATACGTGTAGGTAACAAAACAAAATAATAATGGTTAATTAGTTGGTTATACAACATGGATGAAACATTACACACATTTTAAAGAGGTATATCAGGCTATAATCATTAATTTGTCAGTTATACAAGTTACTACTACTACATCCAAGCAATTTCAGAATTAACTAGCAAGACTAGGTCTTGTATAAATAGTGGATTTAAATGTATTCTGTACATTCTAGAGGGCTAAATTGGTAAAGTATTGTGAATTTGTGTAAAATGTTCCTGGATTAAGATGAAATGTCTTGGTATTCGGTAGTCATGTAAATCTGATGGTCTTTTGGAAGCTTTTCAAAGAGAAGTCTGCTTTAACTCTGTGTGGAAGATCAGAAGGTCAGGCTGCGGAGGGGCCTTTCTGACCAATGAGGATGCCTGGGCCAATTGATTTATGACGGTGAAGAATTCCAGGATTGGAAAGGTTGAGAATCCTGGATTCAAGTCATATCGTTTCAATTCTTCTGCATGTATAATACTACATCAGTTATGTGATTTAGCCCACTACGCCACCACCACTACTCCAATATTTAGTGTTCATTCATGTGTGCATTATCAGAGTAAAAGCACCTGACATAGCCAAAGTCAGTGTGTCCTTAACCACAAGGCCCGCTGATAATGACTTCACTGCTTTGTGATTAACTATTTCGTTTCAGAGTCACACAGGCAGGGAGAGCGAGAGCGCAAGCAAGGTTAATGGCTGCTTGGTTGTGTGGATAGTGAACCCCTCTCCTCTCTGTGTACAGAACAAGACTAATGTAATTGTATATACAATGTTACCATGACAGTGACAGGCACACACGTGCACACACACACACACACACACACACACACACACACACACACACACACACACACACACACACACACACACACACACACACACACACACACACACATGCCTACACGCTCCGTGTAACTGCATCAGTCATCACACAAATGCAGCTACAGGGCAGAAGTAGGTGCTTTATCAAAATGATTGTACATCTACCAATGTCTTTTGAATCTTTCTTTCTCCCTTTCCCTTACTCTCTATCTTCACACCCCTAGTCTATGAGTCACATGTGGAGGTAAAGTGTGTGTGTGTGTGGGGGGGGGGGTCTACCCCAAAATATTAATCAAATAAATGCAGCACTCACAGTCCTGTGGCAGCGATGGATGGTGAGAGGAATGAGGAAAGAGAGAGATGGGGGACATAAGAAAATGAACAGAATGAAATATTAGTGAATGACAGGGAGAAAAAAAGGATCCAGAACAGAAGTGAAGAATAGGTGTAATATTGAGCTGACCACAGCAAGAGAGAGATAATAAGAGATGGGGGGGAGAAATAGTGCAGAATCACTATTCCCCAATAATTCTCATGACAGCAACACAAGCTGAAAGAGAAATTTGAAAAAGAGGGATCAGAAAGTGTAGAGGTGTTATTATAAAAGGAATATTCCAGGTTCTATACACGTTAAGCTCAATCAACAGCAATTGTGGCAAAATGCTGATTACCAAAAAATAATTTCAACTCATCAATCCTATTGTTTACAAAAAAGCAAAAATCAAGGTTATACTGAGGTACTTGTTTGGCGGTTGTTTGAGGCTATGTGCATGTTGAGGCCATGTGAAGTGTCGAATGCCCGCTGGCAGGGGGTCACGGGACAGATCCAACAGGTGACACGGGACGAATGACTGAGATGACTGGCTGATGCACCACCTGTGCCCCCTACTGTGCAAACTTGCTGTGCTTTAGCCACCTGGCGTTCTGCTCGTTGTTGTGAGCGTCACTATTCTGCCCTCCGTTGTTGTTGGAGGGCGACTGCCTCCAAATGGCCAGTACCATCCTTCACGAGCCTCCTCCAAAGTGGCCGATCTTGACACCACTGGTACCAGTCATCGGCAAGTCCACTCAGCTCCACATCCTCCTGTACCACATCACTCCATCTCTTCTCTAGCCTGTGCCGTGCCCCCTTATTCCCCTCTATCTGGCCAAACAAAAGCTGTTTAGGCATGCGGTGGCCGGGCATGCGGGCTACATGACCCAGCCAACGTAACCTTGCCTGCCGGAGGAGCTCACCGATGGGACTTTGTCCACATCTTTCAAAGATTTGTGAGCTTCTCACACAATCCAGCCTGGTTGGAACCCAGGATGAATCTTAAGCAGGCCAGCCTAAATGTTTCTAACCAGCGAAGATGTTCCATTAGGGGGGTCCACGTTTCGCAAGTGTAGAGAAGGGAGAGAATGACCGTGGCCGAGAATACCTGAAGCTTCGTGCGGAACAACAAACCGGGTTGCTTCCACACAGCGTTACGCAACCGATGAGGTATGGGAAACACTCCACTCTCTCCACAACTGCCCTAGAGACATAATAATAATGTCAAATTTGTCAATATCACTTTTACATTTACATTTGCATTTGGCAGACGCTTTTATCCAAAGCGACTTACAGAGCCCTTATTACAGGGACAATCCCCCCGGAGCAACCTGGAGTTAAGTGCCTTGCTCAAAGACACAATGGTGGTGGCTGTGGGGATCCAACCAGTGACCTTCTGATTACCAGATTACCAGTTATGTGCTTTAGACCACTAGACCACCACCACTCCACTGACCCCCTCGAACCCCCTTGAGTCCCCGGACCCAAGTTTGAAAACCCCTGGTTTGGAGGACTAGACCTGACTGTTATATTATGTGAATTATATTGTAATGTCTTTTTGAGCCACTGTATTTATTGTACCTTTGTACAATTTCCCCTTTAAGTAACACTTGAATAGAAATTGCTTCATGTGTAACATCTAAATCAGCTCAATTGTATGTTGTTCCTAACCCCTATGCCTTTCTGTCATCTGTAGAAAACAAAAGGTGATTGATAATCTCAGTCACAATTCACTATCATTGTGTGAAAAAAAGATGCAATGAAAGTAAATGGTGACTGAGTCTAACATTCTATCTCCTTTTGTGTTCCATTGAAGAAAGAAAGTCATACAGGTTTTAAATAATATGAGGTCATCTACATGATGACAGAATTCAATCACTTTTAAAGTACAATTTCAGGTTGCTTATTCCCCACTTGTTTGTCTAGTTTTCCCAATAAATCCAAATGCAGCAAGAAAATCCTGTACCTGATCCATACTGGTGAATTAAATTGATTCTGAATGCACAAGATAAAATCAGTTTCACTCCTGCAGCACCTACATCCTGAACAGCAGCACAAGAAAAACAGTCAGCACACAGAGAGAGAAAGAAAGAAAGAAAAAGGAGAGGAGAGGAGAGCAAGTCTGAAATGGAGGGAGGGTGGCATGATTACGGCATGTGACAGAGGAAAAGAGAGAGAGAGAGAGAGAGAGAGAGAGAGAGAGAGGAGTAGCAGAGGGAAAGGTGTCATTATCAGCAACAGCAGCAGTGCAGCACAAAGACGGATGGAACAGGGGTAGGTGTAGAGAGAGAAAGCGAGAGGAGAAGAGAGGCTGAGGTTTGAGGAGGACTGAGCCCTTTGCCGCAGATATGACCACGGGCTCATCATTCAACCGGACATAACCCTGATGATCCTCGTCTGCCGCTGTTGCTGCCACACACTGGAGCACAGCAGAGTGTATGTGAGCGTGTGTATGTGTGAGGGTGCGCTCAGGCGTTGCTATGAGATTCAGTGAGCTTCATCATCCATTACGGCGTGTTTCTCTGCATGTGCTTTCCTTTAGCTTAATTAATGGGACAACAGAACCTGCATTGAACATCCAGTGAGTGAGTGTATGTATGTTGAGGTTAGGCAGAAAGGGTTAGATAGGTGTAGTGTGTGTGTGTGTGTGTCTATCTGCAGGGTTATTAGAAGACAAGCATACGGTAGGATGCAAGAGCAAATGAAGTGCTCTTAACCCTGAGAGAAAGAGAGTGATAAAATAGTGAAGGAGAGAAGGGGGAAGAGGAGATACAGACAGCGTGTTTGTGTGTGTGTGTGTGTGTGTGTAAGAGAGAGAGAGAGAGAAAGAGAGAGAGAGAGAGAGAGATGCAGTATGGTTAAAGTCTCTGTGCCTCAGCATCATCAGATTTTTTTGCTGCAGATGCTACACTAGCTCATCTCTGCACTAGAGCTCTACCTTGACACACA
Source organism: Xyrauchen texanus (assembly GCF_025860055.1). Taxonomy (NCBI): domain Eukaryota; kingdom Metazoa; phylum Chordata; class Actinopteri; order Cypriniformes; family Catostomidae; genus Xyrauchen; species Xyrauchen texanus. Next base: position 31,210,915 of record NC_068278.1, on the reverse strand, counting down.
CATACACACACACACACACACACGTGTGCGCACAGAAACACATCTGCGGCTTTGAGGAGGAGCCCAACGATTTTGATCAAAAGTCAGTAGAGGGACACTGGGAGAGTTGCCGAGGGCAAAGGTCGTGACTCCTAAGGCTGAAGGTCAGAGGCGGAGTGAGACCCATAAGCGTGGCATCATGGGCGAGTGGACTATCCTGGAGAGACTGCTGGAGGCTGCGGTACAGCAGCACTCTACTATGATCGGCAGGTAAGAGATAAAGTACAGTACACACATTCACACACATACATGTACCACACATAAAGGGTGTTTGAAATTGTTATTTACATTAATTTGTTTGCATTCAAGCAGATTTGTTTGTTGTTAGAGGTGTGAGCATCAGTTTGAACAGAAGGCATCACACAATACACACACACACACACACACACACACACACACACACACACACTCTCTCCCCTGTGAATGAATTTATATTTTCAACATTGGGGAAGAATGTTACACTCCCATGAATAGACAAAAACACTCACACACTGTAATGTGTCATGAAGGTATGCTGAGATTTGGAGCTTAAAGTATGTGTATGTTTTGCATTGTGAGGACCAAATGTTCCCAGGAGTACAGTAAAACCTTAATTCACCTATATGGTGAGTAGTCCCCAGCCAGCACCACCACGAGTAAAACTACTTGATAAACATACTAAAAAATGTCTTAATGGTTTAGGGATGGGTGTAGTTTTAAGGGAAAGAAAATATCAGTGTGCATGTAGTTTTTTAGTGTGTGTCAGGCTTGAGTAAGCACTACTCTCTGCTGTGCTCATTAACCTTAACTGCAGGTAGCCCAACATCAAGGGCACGTCCTTCTCCTGTGGATGTATTTGTGACACAGAGAGCCTCTGAGAGTGTGTACATGGCACTCACGTTTATGCGTATATGTGTTTAATCAACATATTGCTATGAGGATGTAAAGACAGGATCATCAACCTTTTTCAGGCTGAGGACCCCTTAGTGTTTAGAGAGACAGAACAGGACCCCAGTTATTTATTTTATGAAATTGCGTGTTGCATTGTTGAAAGAGCGCCCTATAATAACATACGTGTATTTTCCATGGTTGATTATCTTTTATTTTACTTTATACAATTAAAGGGACAATTAAACTTTTAGCTGAACATCTGCTCCTTAACTTCGGCTTGGGTTGAAGTTAACAATATTGTATTTTTTTAAAATGTATATCTGCTTATAAAAATGTAATTAAATACTTTAAAGTTCAAACATTTGTTAGCAGACTCCCTGCAGTAATGTCGCTGACCCCCTAAGGTTCACAGACCCAATGTTGAAGAACCCTGCTTTAAATCATGGTTCAATCTTATAAACATCAAACCTGTAAAATAATACTATTTTCACCAGTATTCACCAAAAGCCAGCTATTTAAAGTTAAAGGTATAGTTCACCCAAAAATTAAAATTCTCTCATCATTTACTCACCCTCATGCCATCCCAGATGTGTATGACTTTCTTTCTTCTGCTAAACACAAACAAAGTGTAATGGTAAACTGGTAATTTTTAGAAGAATATCTTGGCTCTGTAGGTCCTTACAATGCAAGTGAATGGTGACCAGAACTTTGAAGCTCCAAAAAGTACATAAACACAGCATAAAAGTAATCCATCTGACTCCAGTGGTTTAATCCATGTCTTCTGAAGCAATCCAACTGGGTTTGGGTCAGTGCCATTGCTCTAGGCACAATCATGATTTGAAGCTTGATTACATTTCCTTGCACTTGACGCATGCGCAGAGCACTAGATGGTGCTATAGGAAGTGTAATCGAGACTTCAGATGTGATGATTTATATTGAAAAAATGGTTACATTTGGTCTGTTTTTACTTAAATCCAATTGGATCGCTTCTGAAGACATGCATCAAACCACTGTAATCATATGGATTACTTTTATGCTGCTTTTATGTGCTTTTTGGAGCTTCAAAGATTTGGACCCCATTCACAGTTCAGCAGAAGTAAGAAAGTTATACACATCTTAGATGGCATGAGGGTGAGTAAATTATACATTTTTTTGGGTGAACTAACCCTTTAATACATCAGTCTACTCCTTTAATCAGCAGTCAGTCACTTCTCCACTTCAATCGATCACAAAACATCTGACACATACTGGGAAGCAGAAATGCTGTGGTTTCATGAATCCTTAATGCGGGGTTGTCTCAGATTAGCTAATTGTGTTACATATATATCATGTAACACTTCTGTGAGAGATCTTCTCAGACTGACGCACAGACAATAGCAAAGTGCAAATATAATAGAGAAATAATAGAGTTTTTTCCAAGTTCATTCCTATTTTTCAGATACTGTTTTGGAATTTACCTCATGTAAAAAAACGTGTGTGCCTCTGTGTATATGTGTGAGAGTGTGAGGTAATCAGCGTGTTCCTCTCTCTGTTCCTTTGAGGTCTGATCAAACACTT